>NW_024582411.1:100891-326331 GCF_018398535.1 Haplochromis burtoni
TTTAATGAGTATCATGTGTCAAGTTTTGATTATTTGAAAATTACTTACACACACTTCCAAATAAGTAATTTATAAATTTTAAACTTCACATATTTTTTCTATCTCACAAAAATCCAAAAAATCCAATGCATTTGTATCGTATATCTTTCTGCTAATTCCATCCTCAAAGATGCACCTGCAAACATTCACTATAGAGAGCGTGGATTGTGTGTGTAGACTCCATTTCACACACAATGTAACTTCAGAAGCAAAAGACAGTAAATACAAAATGTATCAAATTAAGGTCCAGTGTAAATATTAAAATGTTAACTATAAAATTTAGCAGTCAAAAGACCTATTTTGAGGAAGTACTTGATGACAGGAAGAAACGTCTGAATGAACCAAACTCAACCATCTGATGCAACTAGTTGAGAGGGATATTACATAAGCTGCAATGTAACCAGTTATAACACTGTAAGGTTACTGAAGGTTATTGTCTCAAATAAATTGACCACATGCAGGCCAAATACTGCAGACACAATAAAAAATGCTGATGGTGGCCAGTGGTATCCCTCTGCCTCCTAGCAGATTATCGCATCGTATTTGCAAGAGTTTCAGAAAATTTGACCTCTGACCCTAACTATGAGTTTAAAGAGATTCAAAGTTGTCTGAGAGTTTTAGTAACTACACCTGTGGTATCAATTTGAAGATCCTACATCACTTTGTTCTGAAGTTATCACATTCACAAATCTGGATGAATTGATGTCGTTTATGACGGTAAAAAGTTCTAACAAACCTCTTTTTCCCCTAACCTCTTTGATAACATCTACACAGACACATATTCAGCCCTGAATTATTCTCCACAGCAAGTCAGTTACTATTGTCCACGATTCATGTAATTGTGAGGTTATTTCAGTTTTGTATAAAGTATAACAGGACTGAATAACAGAATATAAGAGATTCTACCTTTGCAGACGCTGGGGTTAATCGAGGTGTATGATATACAGATATCTCAATCTCTGTTATGTCTCTATTTTGACTATATTTTAATCTGTTAAAGTCTGTTGCAAGTTGTTCAACTTCATGAAAGCAAACTATAAATTGAAAAGAGTGCCCCTTTAAGTATTTAGTGCATTTTCTTTAGGTCTTCAGTGTGTTTCAGAGATTCACTACAAATCACAACATGTAAATGTTGGGAGCGGTTTCTACTCACACACGATCTTTGGCTTTCATATCTGCTGGGTTAAAAACAAGAAACAACTTTTTCAAGCAACGTGTGAAACTAAACACTGGCCATGACTCCAGCAGTAGTGAAAGACAAACACAAACCTTTCTCAGCTATGACTTTGCATACGTGATTCGGCCGATCGTTTAAATGTTTGGTCATCAGGTCGCCACGTGATGCATCGACGAGAAGGTCACAGTTGAGACAAACCAACGTGAACCTGAAAACAGAAGAAGAAATTGTATTACTATTTTAACTCAGATTTACTGCCAAGTGAAAATATAACTTGAGAAGTACTCTTACTTTGAGGCCAATGAATTTTTCTTGTGATCCATTTTCAAAAATCTGTTCTTGGTGATGGTGCTGTGAAATCTGATTTTTTTTTTTTTTTTTTTTAAAGAAAGAAAGAAAGTTTTGTCATAAAAAAAGTCAGCAGATGCTAAAAGTCACTCAAATATCAATGGAAATCAGGGTCTTGCTGACCTTATCATATGATTCCCGATAGAAACTTTGCAACTTGTGCGATATTTGCATGCGCCGCAACTGGAAACCATTGGGAAATGAGAGAAAAAGTCGTCCACGTGTGCGTTGCATTCGATGCATGTGTAAATCCCTCCGCTAGCACTGAAAACACAAAATGTAACACTTTAAGATACTGTTAATGATGATTTGAATTTCTCATTAGTATGATGCGTTAATTGTCTGCTGAGAGGTCTGTAGGTTTCTAATTGTACAGTCCGACTTGTTGTACCACTACATCATCTTATGTCTGATCTGCTTAAAAGCCCAAATAATGTGACTGAAGCCAGCAAATCGCTGTTGATTACTGAGCCTAATTAGCCAAATATCACACAAACACATTAATTTTTTTAAAGACAGAAATCCTGCTATACTCAATGTTATTTTTACTCAGCCTAATGAAGAGTGTCCAGAAAATTAATTGGAAATACGTTCATTTATTTTGTGTACTGCGGGGCTTTAATAACCTCCATTAATTTGCTCCCACCCTGCCTTGGATACCCAAGAGGTGGGGCTCCATGTTAGTGGTTGTGGTGCAATTTTAACCACATGCAAAAGACCCATTGTGTCATTAAGATAAATGATCTGCACTTTAGTGAAGACTGCAGTGTAAACATTTAATTTATTTAAAGACTACAGTCATTTTAAAGGGTCTTGATATTTAACTTCTTAATAAATTTGCATCAGCTCAAATTGTATTAAGGGCTCAACGTTTGCGACTTCACAATAGTTTAAAAGAGTCCAAATGTATTTATTTACACCACCTACAGTGGAACGCAGGAACAAGTAATCCAACAAGAGACAACTACAACTAGAGTGATTGATGCAATGATGCCATGAAAATGTCAAAAACTGATTGGTTGGAAAAAGCTGTCTTTAACAAGAAAACGAATAGCAGTCCACAAGCAGAGGAGGAACAACAGCCAACATTAGATGTTGTTTTTTTTTACACATCTGACACCGCCCCCTGGTGACAACACAGAGCTACAACAGGTAGACATGGGTCACATTAAATCCTGAAATAAGAAAGTCTGTGATGGCTTTGTCTGTGAAAAGTTTTATAATAAGGACTGCTGAGATATTGATCAGGCTGTTGGCTGTGCGAAGCAGCATAGCTGAAGCTGAAATGAGCCAAGAGTCCAGAGTGTGAACTAATCCAAGCAAATAAAGAGCGAAATCCAGAGGACCTGAATAGCTCGAGTTTCAGATCTGAAGAAATGGCTGAACCTTCGTGGCAGTTCTAATGTTATCATACCAAGTGAGGTTTTAAAAAAAGAACACTCTGAAATCTAAATTGATCTTCACTGATGTTTACATGCTGCACATCTTTAGAGTCTGCTCCTGAGTGCTGTGTGAAAAAGTTGCCAACCTGAGATTCCTGAGTGCCAGGTTGTGCTTGGACTGAGGGTTTTGCTTCTTGCTCTGAGGCATCTTTGCCTTTCCTGTTTCTGAGGTGGTTGGTTTAGACTTAGATACAGTAACATGAGGTTTTATTGGATGATTCACACTCAGACTTTCTGTACTGACAACAAAACCAGGTTGCTTAGGGGACACCGGCAGTGCAGGTGACTTTCCTGTGAGGGAAGCTCTAATGGTCACCTGCAGTGAGAACACAACACTGGATCAAATTTATATTTCTTTAACATTTAACATAATAGCACAGATCTTATTATGACTGCCTCAGACCTTTGTACCAGGAGGAAGGCCCTCCAGGGCTTTAGGCTTCCTAAAAGTCTTGTGGACATGAGTCCTGTGCTCCACTTTCTCCTTGTAGGTGAGAAAATTCAGTCTACATTTTCCACAGCGATGGATCTTTTTTTTCTGAAATGGGGGGGGCAGAAACACAAAAAAATGTGATTAATAAGTGGTTCTATGGGAGGCTAATAGCTGATATGTTTCATTTGGATTCGCTGAAAGCGTGTAACAAGTACGAAATAGACTAATTTCACTTCTATTAATAGAGTGGCAATTAATTTTTTTTGGTTCTAATTCGACCAAATTTATTGCTTTGTAGGGCAAGAGAAGCAGGTTTTATTGTGGAAGCTTTTATGTATTACACTCGTGTGCTCGGCAGACACCTAAATCAATTCAAACTTGGAGGTAATGGCAGGAACCAAAAACAAGTCCAAGCCTGTAAATGTTTAAAATTTCCTGGAGAAAATCTGAATTCACTAAACTGTATTTTGCACTGCGGCAGTTAAAACTGACATCTGTTTCTGAAAGGCTTTCAAACTGAGCGTGAACTTAGCTTCATACCTGATGTTTCATGTAGTGCTGCATGTATATATGACTAGTTCTAAGAACTTTGAGACAGAAGGGACACAGCAGGTCTTTTGTGTTTTCGTGGACGCTCCTGAAATGTGTCTCCAAATCAGAGAAGAAGGAAGACCTGTAATTGCAAACCTGTGGAAGCAGTAAAACCACAAATTCAGTACTGGCCACCGATTCTCTGCACACATTAAAAGAAACTGTAACCCTAAGACGAGTGTAGACCTGGCACACATAAGGCATTTCCCCAGGTTTGTGGTTTCCCTTCATGTGCTCCAGAAGCACCTGCTCTGATTCAAACGCCAGCTCACATATCTTGCAATTGGCTAAAAGGGAAAAAAATAGAATAAAATCAGATATGGAAAATACATTTCTAACCAAAAAGCCAGAATGAGCTTCATGAATCATCGTGTTATACTTGAGGATTCAATTGGGCTGTGAGCACTCTCGATGTGGCACTGCAGCTGGAACGGGGTCATGTACTGTCGGTAGCAGTGGTGGCAGGTTGTGTGGCTTTCCCAGCTCTCGCTGTTCTGCTTTTCCAGCTCCAAGTGGTGTTTCATATGGTTCATGAACCTGCAGTGAAGAATGGAAACACACAGAGCACGGAAATGTCAACCAACTCGTTAGCATGTGGCAGCCTTTGAACAATTAGCCAGCTTTTAACTGTTATCAAGAACAGACTGCTGACGTTTATTTGAACTGACGATTCAGGCCTCAGTAAAGACCTAGAGACCACTCAGAACAGGTTGCTAAGAAAAATCGGTGTTCCCAACTGGTTCGCAAATAGTTGGTCACAAAGATGTATTCTTAGTGATTGCTTTGGTTGCTAGCATTGCTTGCTCATAAAAGATGCTAGCTTGTCTGCAAACACTAATTATTTGCAGAGTGGAACTGAACCTGTGAAAAGCATGAAGCAGGCTAGAAAGAGCAATCGCCTTCATCGAAAAAGTTTTGAAACCTTTTGGTTTTAGCGTCGAGGCACAACTGTGCTCATAAGGCAAACGGCCGTTTCTGGTTTTCATCGTGTTTTCATCTTTGTTACAGATCAGTGAGTAGTTGCTGAGTGTTTGCAGACATGACTTTTGTGCAAAGCACAGGTGACCGTGTTAATCTGCTCATTACCAAAGAAATCACAATGAGGCTTTCAGTGTAGCATCATATCATTACAACTGATATCCCCTAGCAACAGCCAGCAACCTCAAGCAACCACTCATCATCCAGTTGTTACCAAGTTACTGGAGGTTGCCAACTGGTCTCTAGCCCTGTGTGATTGAAACCTTAGAAAGTATGAAATGGATGCATTTACCCATATTTATTCATTCTAGCCCAGACCACCTGCTGCTGGAATGCAAAATTAATCTTAATAATTGCTTTTCATACTTTGACTACCGGTAATGTTTTCATATAATTTCAACTTTTTCCCCCCCCATTCATGTCTTATTATATTTGTTGCACCTGTAATATTGAATCCTGAATCCTAAGAAACAAAAGGTGGAGTGAGTAAACTAAGAGTAACATTTTTTTTTAATTAATTAAAAACAGTTCATTTCAGGTTATAAACGAAAGGAAGTTTCTATAATTGTTCACAAATATACTTTATATGATGAACAGGTGTTCTGACTTTACAGTTCAGTTTTTGCTCATTATTAACCCTGTTTTAAATGTATTTAAATTGGTTAAATTTAACCCATAACAAAAATATATTTTCAAGATATTAGTGTTGGTACTACTGATTGAAAATTTTGGCAGGCCACTTATATATTTGTTGAATAGTTAAAGATCAGCTTAAACCTGTTGAGATCAGCTACAGTGCATGCTAACTGAACTTACTCCACATCTGTATACTGCTGGTTGTCTAAGCCCTACATTTTCAAAGCTGCTACATTAAAGAATTAATTTATAAGCCAGAAACTATTAGGTGAGCTATTACTTTACATTTAAGTGTATTTTCCACACAGCCCTTCCATTCATTCATCATAAAAATGTTTGCGTTTGGTCAGCACAAACAGCTCAAGGTTGAATAAATAAATACACAAGTGCGGACTTGAACAAATTTGATCACGATTTATCTTTAAAGAGAAAATAGGTGCACTAAAACAGCATCAACTTTAGCTTTGTGGGGGGAAAATTAAATATTCATGGCCTGTGTACATGCACCGGATCCAGGTCCCAAAGGTTTTTAAGATGAATGAAGCGCTCTGCTCACGCTTCACTTTCTAAGCATGTATAATGGCTGCTATAATATCAGCAATTACACAAAGATTTTTGTTTTGCTTAATGATACAGTGCCCCACGGCTGCACTGAGCACCTCCTCAGCTACCTGCCACTGCTGCCCTGACGAGGCATGGCCCATTTTTCAGCCTGCACATTCTGCTACCTCAGCTCCCCTAATAGAAATTTTTATGTGGCTGATCTCTGACCTCCGCTGTGAGAGTGTGGTTGCAGTACACATGTGTTCTCCCATTAAAAGCAGCTTACAGAAGCTTTTTTTGCCCCACTGTTCTGAAGCAAAGTTATTTAATCAAAGGAGCACTTCTTACGCCACCTAAACTAGCAGTCATTTTTCATCTCTACGCCCATGAGGGAAAATGGTCAGATACTGTCATCCATCTGAGACAAAAGCTGCAGTTAGGGCAGAGGCAGATAACCTCCCTCCCCATCCTCTCTTTTGTTTTATTGGCACTAGACACAAAGTCCTTGAAAACTTAGTTTGGTTTTTGAACATTATATGTGTAGACAAAACAAGTCAAACACTACAGCACTGTCTATAAACACCATAAATATTCACTAATACTTTATTCAAATCCATGTTAGAGTTGCAAAAGGCAGATGGTTTTGCCTTTACTCCCCTTCATGAAGGGAATGTTGATTTCAAAATATAATTCCCACAAATTAACAATATCATTGGAGTTTAGATCAGTATCCGTACGCCTTCCTATTACTGTGCAAAACAGAATACTAAAGTTGAATAATTACTACTAGACCAACCTGCCTATTTATTACTGTAATACAATCAGATGTTCCCCAGCAGAAAGCGATTAGCCTGGTTATGAGGTGAGCAGCCACCTGTAAGCCGAGCTGCTCAGACTTCCTTAAAGCAGGAAGCCCAATTACTACTATAAAACAATAACACGACGACCCAATCTAATGGATATTTGGAGCAAATATATGCTGGTTAATTTCTATTTAGTGACAAGAAAAACACACACAAAAACAAACCAATATTTGTAAATATATAGTACATTATATCCTCCTGAGACCCAGCCTATTCATTTTTTCTTCTATTTTGGACATTTGTTTTCTTTCTATATCTTTTGACTTGTTTGAGCTACCCTTACTAGGTGCCGATGTGCTCACAGAGGACATGCTGGCCTTTTCAATGATATCTCATATGTTTGGGTGGCTTCTTTGAGCTCGAAAGAGGCAGGAAATCATAAAATCAATTTCCTCAGTTCTCAGGAGGATATTATGCATATTAATATAGTGGCATATGTACCAATCAAGGAGTGAGGTCTGATTTAGACTTTTGGGGAATTTTTTTTAGAGCTTTTCATGTAACTTGCGCAAGTGGCCGAAGTCATTGCTGACATTTATGGATGTGCACCATTCATTATGCTTTAATTACTGTGTATTTGCGTCCTGTTGTTTTACATGTGGTGCCAGCCAATAGGAACCAATAAAATAATGTAAATAATTCAAACTTACAAAGGCAAAATGCTGAAATCAGCAAGAAGTCTGCACTCTTTGTGGGAAAAATGACAATTCATAAAGAAAAATTATGGCTATCTACTTAAGAATGAAAGCTAATTTTCCTACCTGATATTATTCTTGAGAACTTTTAAGCAGCTCTGGCACTTAAAGGTGGTGTTGGTCTTCTGTGCCTCCTTCTTTTGCACGTCTCCCTCAAAGTTACCGTAATAGAAATCTGCGACCAGCATGATGCGCTTGTTTGAGTTCGTGTTCAGGGCCGCTGGAGCTGTGCTTCCTCCGTTGGCACGGCAGTTCTGACATAAACGGATTAAACATATTAATGTTTCATGGAAACCAACACACGAATGATTGTTTGCTAAAACTGACGGGCTTTTAAAAACATTATTTTATATAATTATTTCATATAATCCCATTTGACAATAACATATTCTTACCAGAGTTTTACTCACCATCATGTGATATTTTAGAGCTTCCTCTGTGAGAATTTCTTCTTGACAATTGGGACACTTTCTCTTTACCATGCCATTTTCCACTCTGATGACTACTTTTTGTGGTGCTACAGAAAAGGAACTGAAGGTTAAACTTAATAAAATACAGCAGGAACTTGGATTAGAATCTTTTTGAGTTTAAAAGAAAAAAATTGTCAATAAAACTTACACAAGTCAGGCTTTGATTTTTTTGCTACGTTGTCCATTTCCTGTGGTGCCAGTCCTCGTTTCAGTAAGCTCTGATCTGTACCGAAATGTAAAACAATTGACAATTGAGATAATTGAGCTGCCTGAGGCTAAAAACACAGTTTTTTTTTTGTCACAGTTCCACATTTTTATCCCTAGACTCTACAATAAACATACACTAGAGGTATACACAGCAAGAGGTTGTGAAGAGGTATATTGTTTTCTTTACTTTTTCATCTTTGTGGTCTTGCTACTTAATTTCACTGTGCAAGCAACTGTATACTGACAATAAAAGTTATATGTTCTAAGTTCTACAAGAGTAGCTTCACATGATTCATAGATCAAAATAATCCAACAATTCCTGCGCTTTCTGAACCAATTCATTTTAACCTCCTCCCCCCTTAAAGTTGACTTTTTTCTATTTCACTGCTCTTCATTAAGGTGTGAGCTAGAGCTTTTGACTAATAAAGACTATTTGCACAAATACAGACCTCATTATCTGAAACTTAATATGAGGAACCACCACTACAAAACATGTACACGTGGCAGAAAAAAAATCAGGAAAAGCAAAATAGCTAACTTTTAGAGCCTTACCTCTGCTATTGGTGTCCTTTGCAGACATAGAAAAGGTCTGAAGAGGTTGTGAGGTGGATCTGTTTGGTTGAAGCTGACTAGGCTGTGTTGAGTATACAGCAGGACTCTGGACATTTGACAGTGTCACAACATTGTTGCTAATTTGTTGCACCTGTGGCCTGTGGACAGCGCCAGGTATGACTGTGGCTGGAGAGACCTGCTGAAAAATCTGCTGCTGACCAGCTGTAAGCAACAGGATACGCACTTGGCATTGCAAGACTCAAACTAAAGAAAATAAACAAACAAAATGTAATGCAATGAAGATTTACTCACAAAAGGATTACTATATTAAACTGAGATTTACCTGGAATGATTGTAATTGATGGTCTTGGGGGATACGCGGCCCCAAAAGAGGCAATAAAGTCACTGCTATTTGTTAACTGTGGAGAAGTGACAATAAAGCCCTGAAAAAACAAACAAAAATCACCCTTATCAGCTTCTGTTCCTTCTGCCTGCTCTTATCATTTAGTTTTTTGGTATTTAGAAACACTTAAATGCAAAAATACCTGATTATTGACAATAACAGGCTGTGGAGTTACTGTTGTCAGACTGGTTGGTACAATACTCTTTGTTTTCCCAGGTATATTCAATGGCAGCACTATTGGTGAGGGGACCACAGCAGGCTGAGGAGGGGGGCACTTTACTTCTTGTTTTGCTGCACTTTTCCTTTGAGGAGTCGGAGGGTTAGAAGGCTTTCCATCCTTCTGGTTATTCGCTGTGAGAACATTAAGGGGGGCAAAAATAGGCAATTCAACAACAACAACAACCAGAAACAAAGTCAAAGCATTGAAAACTTAGAATTTTAGCAGGCAATATGTGCAACTTGCTGGACAACAAGTAAAAACCCTAGAAAAAAAACTTCTGTAATGAGCTGCAATTGACTAAAAATAGCGAGTTACAGAAAATTAAATGTACACTATTTCTCCTCTGGATGCTGGGACAATATAGGGACATTTATACATCCGAACTGTGTTTGGTACAACTTGCAGTTTGTGGGTTTCTCTGCCTACAGTTTATAATGCACTATCCAATCAGTTCCGCAGTATGTGGGTGAATCTGAGCAGAGAGTATAACCCTGTACACAGTTCAACAATTTATCCTGCTACTTCAATCTGCAGTAACATCATCAACAAACCCCATCGACTCAGTTCTACTGGCAGTCATACGTGGCAGCCATAACATTACCACCATCATGTTTGACAGATGATGTGATATGCTTCAGATCACGAGTCAAAGAACTGCATCTATTCGTGACAGCTTTTTTTCCCCATTGTAGGCTTTGTCAATGACACATTTACTTCCTCATAACTTCACTAGATGGTGTACAGGGTGGCGTACTGAGCCAAAAATTTACAGACATTGTCACTGCCTCCTTCCAGAAAACACGACCCAATTATTTAAAAAAACTGAATCTTGTATGCCTGATGGCATAAATGAGTACTATAGAGTAAACTAAAACAATCTAGCAGGACAAACAGCTCTACATGTCAGAGACAATATTTGATCTGGTGCCAGAAATTTCTTTGAAAGGACTTTTATCCTGTCTCCAAATGGTTAAAAGTGGACATTTAGTTATCCTATATTTACAAGTGCATATTAAGAACTGGGCGATACTGTGTGGATGTTCCCGAATATTTAACAAACTAATCTGGATCTGGGCACAGGGAAGCTCTCCAGGTAAATTTCAGCTTTGGTGGAGGAATCCAGTCTGTTTTTGTATTATCATACATTCATTGGTGCCATTAAAGTTTTAACAATAAAATAAGACGTTTTTATATTTCTAAAAATGTGGTGTAACATACAGAGCACTCCAACAAAGATGGGCTCATCGTCATCATCTTCTATCAAGTGAACTTCAGGAACTTGTTTCTGCCACGGCTCCAGCTCCTCCTCTACACACTCCATAAAAAGTTCAGACATTGTGGACCTACAACAGAAAAACATTAAAGTTACTGCTTCAGCAAACAACACACGTATCTCCCATCAGCCACTTTGAGATGAAATAAGAAACACAGATATCACTGATGGTGGCCCACTTAGGTACAGATCCTTGGATGATCTAATTATTGAAAGAAAAAAACAAACAAAAATGGTGTTCCCAAAGTATTTCACGATAAACTGTCGAAACAGGCATTTGATCTTTACCTGTGATTACTTTTTCTGATTATGCCTATTAAAAAAGTAACGATAAGAATTGCTGCAGCAAATGCATGGAAAACGGGTTACTGGGAGAAATTCGATTCAGGTGTGCAATCTGAGCATCCGGTGCCTGAGTCTGCACCAAAAAACTGCAAAATCTGCATTTGGCATACAGCTGGTCAGCACTCGGTTCTACAAGAATAAACAAGCTGAGCATAAAATAAATGACCCCTGATGAGGGCTTTACTAGCTGGAGTGGGGCTGCTTTTAGTAGAACTGATAATCGATTACTCAACATGTTAAGTAGCTAGATTTCTTAAACTTAATAAGAAGAGACTTTGTGTATTCAAACGGATTTCCTTGAATTTAGATTAGAAATTGATTATAAACTGGTGGTATACTCAGATGCTACCATTTGACATGGCATCTTGGGGTTATGCCACAGCGTTTTAAGGGTGATGCCACGACCTATCCCGGGTTTTTGAGACTGTGCCATTACATACCTCGTCCAAACAGCTGAGCTGCCACAGCTGTGTGGTTGTGTGTTTTTGTTTTTTTTAATAATGTCTTTACTGTGGCTTTTTTGAAATACTGGAATGTCACAATGTATAGTGGTTGTCTGGAAATGTTTTTAGGTTGGCCATGGTTTGGAATGAGTCAGAAAAGTCAGAATTCTAACTTTTTTCACCGAATTCAGGAAAAGAAGGAAAAAAAAAAAAAAAGACATGCCCACTCCCCCCCCAGTGGCCCTAATCCTCTTTCGTAAGGACCTGATCAACAAACTAGCTCAATACTTCAGTTTAACAGCAATCAAACAAAAAGCTAAGAAAACACCCAAATCACGAATCAAAGAAAATAACATAGTTCAGACAAATGACTTCATCTGGTTTGGTTTTAAACAATTCTGACTTATCCTCTCCAAATGCCTTGGCAGTGTGCGGCACCACCCCAAAATGCCACGGAATCATCTCCATATGCTACAGCATCACCCCAAACGCCGCAACAGATTGAGGTATTAGTCTAAGCAGCCATGGCATCACCCCTAAATGACATGGTAAGCCTCCACCATGGGTGCCACAGTTAGAGGCTGATGCCACAATTTGATCCAGCCCTCAAATTGCATGGCATTTCATTGCATCTGAGGGTGCCACAATAAGGGGCCGATGCCATAATTTGAACCAGCCACTGGCGCATAAACACAGGTACCTAAATATTATACAGTATGTAATTAGTCATTTGACACCGGACGTGAAGAAAAGCAAACTTTGTAGCTTATCCATCCACCGCCGTTTATTTCTACAATAAATCTCCAGAAGTATTAAAATATGCAGATAAACTGTTAACTTAGTGAGTTAGTTAGTCTGATACAAGACTGGTTAAATTATACAGCTTTTTTTTTTTACATGGAAGCAATACCTGCAGCAAACAGGGGTGAGTCTAAAGGGGGGTATGGGGTGCACGAGACCATACTTATTCCAAGGCTTTCATAACATTTTTCAGACTAAAAGTGAAATAATATAAAATATTTTATTCATTAAATTGCATTAATGTTTAAAAATAAAAGCTTTCTTCACAAGCCAATTAAAATGTAAAAGGGCCATTAAACTCTGAGCCACTGACCTGAGGGTTGTTAGGTCAGACACAGATTTAATTAATAATATGAATTAACATCTGCAACATCATGTCTTTTTTCAGCTGCATTAAAACTTGCCTCCTATTTTAGAAAGCCTTCTAAGAAGACAGAGTAAAGGTAAGACGTGGATTTTTTTTTAATCTTTTTGATATTTATTATTTCTCGTTAATAATACAAAAGTATTTCTTATTCGATTACTTGATTAATTGATGGAATAATCGATATACTACTCCATTCTGAAAATAATCAATAGCTGCAGCCCTAATGGCATCACTTTCACTTCATGGCGCACAATGTTTGGCCAGTTTGTTTAGATTTTTATTTATTTATTTTTGCTTTGAATACATGACTTAAACATGCTTCAGGTTATTTTCAACCTGGAAAAATCTCATTAGTGGGTACCATTACCGTTTTTTTACCCTACAGTACAAACCCCTGATTATTTACAGTGATTATTGGTGAACAGGATTTAAACTGGGTCTCAGTGCTTTGGTTTTTTGTGTTGTGGAGACCCTAAAAGGAGCTTTTATAAACTGAAGGTTTTACAAAGCTGTGTAATTGACGTTAAGGCTGTGACAACACTGCCTGCTGGTGTAGCTGTGCTCAGTTTCTATTGTATAATAGTCATACTAATGCCTCGCGTTTTAATGCATTACTTATTTGGGCCTGAACGCTTTTATAGCGACAAACAACTAACTGAAATTGCATGCACAAATGCACAAAGGTCTTTAATTTTAAGCTAGCTCACCTCAGTGCACATTTCATAAACACGTGAAAACAGGTAGAGTAAATGAAGACATTATTGTGTGCTACATTCAACAACAGAACAGCTAACGTCATGTTAGCCTAGCTCCCTCATAGCGAGCCGTTAATGTCGTTGACGTTAATGTCTCTTTTCACTAGCGGCAGAGCTAATGCTAAGGTCCAGTTTTCTAGTGCTGCTCCTGCTCTTCGGCCGCTGCAGTCTGCCACAATATTAGAGCATTAAATGCAAAATCAGATTTTAGAGCTGCGGCACAGTGTACTGTCAGATCATTGTATCATTATTTTGCAAGAGTAACCGGTCATCGAGCAAAGCCTCATAACATTAGCCAGAATCTGTTAGCATGCACACATTTTCTGGGACAAAGCCTGCACCGGTAGGACGTGTGCTTAAACACAACTCTTTCACTGCCAGCTCGCAGTTTAGGGGAAAAGCTGTGTCTACATACCAGTTTCGGCACAGTCCTTGAGCTGAGGACGGCGGATTTCAGAAAGAGCGGGTGCACATCACACACACCAAGGGATGTATCGCTGCCCAAAGGCGGCGGAAAAGCTCGGCGTGTGCGGACCAATACCCGGTGCTCCTCGCTGGGAACTTCCTTTCAGTGATGTACTGCTTCCTGGTCTCGCCATCAGTTCTCTCCACCTGCAAAGGAATAACCAGCTCAGCAAGACACATTTGCACACATTAAATAAACATTTGTTTAGGTCTGCATTTTTATTCAGTCATTACTTTTAGATATATTTCTAAGTAATCAAGGGATGTGTAGATAATTAAAATAAAACAACATATACTTTGTCTCCCAGTTAGGAAATTCCTATGCAACATGACAAGACAAATATCTTAATGAGGTAAAAACTAAAGTAAAAAATATACACAGTAAATGATGTCAGATGACATTAAAAGACCCTTAAATCTTCGTGCCATGAGGTCAACAAGGTGCAGGAAACATTCCTCAGTGATTGTGGTCCATATTGGCGTGTTATCCTCCTGGAAGCAGCCGTCAAAAAAACCGGTACATGGACATGGTCAGCAACTATACTCAAGCAGGCTGTGGGATTAAGCAATGCTCAGCTGTAGCTAAGTTTCCCAATGTGTGGTAAGAAAATATCCCTCACATGGTTACACCACCATCAACAGCCTGAACCACTGATCAAGGCAATATGGATTCATACTATTTACACCATCTGAATATCGCAGTGGAAATGGAGTCTCAATGGACCAGGCACCATTTTTCTAATCTTCTATTGTGCAGTTTTGGTGAGCCCATGTGAACTGTCTCAGTTAACTGTTTTTACCTGGTAGGAGTGGCACTCGGTGTGGTCTTCTGCTGCCGTGACCCATCTGCTGCAAGGTTTGACATGTTGTGCATTTAAAAATGCTATTCTACATACTTTAGTTGTCAGTTTATTGACTTTGCAGCTCATGGTGCAGCTGCTGTGATGGGAAGGAGAGGAACAGTCACACTCGTATTTTCTCTAATTTATATGTTCAAAAGTTTACATACAAACTTAAATATATACACAAACTCCCTTAAATCTGTTAATAGGTGGTGCTGAAGGTTCTACAATGTCTTTTATCTTGGCAAGGCCGAGACCTATTAACTTCTTGTTAGTGGCATTAGAAATAAGTGCATACAAACTTCTAATGACATCTGTAAGTGTATTTAACTGCAGGTTAATAACAAGCTGTCTTTAAAGCTGTTTTGTAATGGAAAAGTAATTATTCATCAAAATAATTCACAGAAACAAACAAGATTACCCGTTATTACCTGAAGAAACATTTTTTGACAAGCCCTGAATTACCTCTGAGTAATTAATGGTACATAGACTGCACCACACCTGCCATCTGCTCCTGCAGCTCTCACTGCAGTTGTTTCAGATCGTTAGATTAAAAACAGATCTGCTGATAGAATCAAGTGATGCATGATGCACACAGCATAATAAAGCATAAAATAACGCTCTGTTTATCGAGTCAAGTCAAGTCAAGAAAGCTCTTTAATATATTCTTATCCACTGTGATCTCCATCTGCTCAAAACTGCAAATGATAAAATACAGTGATGACACAAAATGACACATGTCGACTCTTTGAGAGATTACAGATCTTGTAGGTGCAGCAGGGAAAGCAAATGATCAATAAAACACCGCATTTTCCAATTTATAGCCAGTTACATCATTCTGAAACAGCTGCGCCGATCAGATCTTAGCCAACAGGCAGAGGCTGTCCAGACAGTTAGGTACTGAATACGGATACTTTGCATGACTCGCAGTTTATAATGTTACTTATTTATCTCACGCTGGGTCTAGATGCAGACCTTCTGTTCATGTACCGTCGGAAATAAGGCCTTTTTAATGCTTTTCCCTTAAAGAAACTTTTTTCTGATTGGCTACCTCTTTCATCAGCAACTGGGAGGGGCTTCCGTGATCCTGACCATATTATGGTTATGCCTTCTGTGACGTTTTACAGAGCCAAGATTTGGGGAAACAACAACAACAACAAGAACAAAAAAACGTCAGGATCTGAGTGTTTGGAACAGACTGAAGTGTTTGGCTCATAAGGATTACTCATACATGTACTGACCTCGTTATCTGAAACTACAGCCGTGTTTAATATTCATATCCACCATTGTGAGAATCCAGAAATGACAGAAATGACAGAAAACACAACTGTTCACATTTACATTTATATTCCTCTTATTTTTTAGCATTTATTTTAATTTAATGTAGACAATATCCACTGGGGATCATCAGTGCTAATCTCTTGTGTGTCACTTTTCAAATCAGGGGATGCAGATTTATCATCATGGCAGCAGATTCTACTCTCAGATCAAGGTCCTCATTTCAGTCTTTACTCTCCCCTCACCACAGCTCAAGGGACTTCTTCAGTTTCTCTCTGTAGCACTGTAAGCTGTCCTCTGATGACTTATACTGTAATTTAGCAGAGTATAAATAAAACTGAATTCTACGTACAATTAAATTTGCTCTGGCTCAGTTAAATCCATCTCCCACCTGTCCAGAATACAGAGCCCAGAGAATGAAAGTGTCTCTGATTATAATGAATAGAGTATGTAGTAAGTAAAACTACTGCAGCAGGGAAATGTCTGTGTTCATCTGTGATTAGTATATTAGTAGGGGCAAGGAAAAGGTTAATGATATAAATAACTGATCCTTGTTGGTCTTCATTACAAACTTTACAAAAATTTTAAAAGTACACTGTGGAAAATCTTACTGCCAAATGTAAGGAGATTGCAAACAACTGAATTCTATTTTCTTACCCCTCCCGCAGAATCCTAGCATCACAGGATGAAAGATGTTTAAAAAACTGTTACGTGTCTGCAGACTGCCTTTTGCTAGCCATTTCCCAAGGTGTCATTTTGGGAATCTCCACCTAATTAGAGGGAGGAGGCTTTGAATGGACCAACCGGGAGTGAGGACACCCTTATAAAAGGAAACTCACCTGTGGCTAGAGGGGCTCTTTTCTCCTTGGTTAGGGTTGCTTGGCACATGTGTTGGGCTGCTCTGGTGCATTTCATTTGTTTGTCTAAAGTCTGGGGGACCCTGTACATTTCCTCATGTATTCTGTTTTCTGTTAAACACACCAGGTAAGAAGGTTGTTGCCACCCATGTAATGTTTGAGCTTATTTTGTAAGCTGAGGACTAAGACTTTTTTTCTTCTTCTATGTTTTCTTGTTGTTTTTCTTTGGCATAACCTGATGGTCCCTTTCTCCCCCACACTGTTGTATGGCTGTAAGACTTTTTTTTTTTTTTTTTGGGAGAAATTACCCATTAAACTTCATATCTGCTACAACACTTGAGCTGACTTGTTAACTTAGCTTTCAAGCGGAAAGCAGGCAACTTCAGCATCGCTCTTAAAACTCTTTTCTCTGCAACCCTTGAATGTGGGAAGGGCTACTGTGCTGGTGTCTACTCTTATTTTGGTGGCGTTGTGTTGTTCCTTCTCGTTTTTACTCCTTTGGTGAAGGGAACCCCTCTCTGATTATTAAACGTACATATAAGTCTTCATATCTTGCCTCTGAAAATGCAGACCCAAAATAAAATTTGCTTCTACATCACAAAGAATCCTCCACCTTTGGTGTACTCCATGTATTTTTCTAACCACATAGGCTATGGGGAAGAGGCAACAAGAGAGAAAGAAGGAAAGGTAGGTATACGGAGGTGAGAGTAGGGTGTTTAAAATTAGCTAGCTGATATGATGGACAGGAGGAAGGCAGATATATTGTTTCTGTAGGAGACCAGGTGGAAGGGAAGCAAGGTGAAGAGCGTTGGGATGTGGACTTGACTGTTCTACCATGCTGTAAGGTAAAGTCACAGTCCTTGGGTTTTCTGTTATAAACTTTGAATTCTTGCTATTATTTCATATTTTGTTTGCTTGTGCTACGACCCGGCTCAAAAGCCGCAACATAAAAACAGAGATGAATAACAGAGTGTGGGTGAGAAGAGGTTTCATCCTAAAATGGAAAACCAGGTTGGCTAAAATGGCTGGTGCCACCAAGGCAACGACTAGTGCACTGCCGGGAAGCTTGCCTCAGGTATGCTTTTATCCACACCTGACTAGGTGTGGCCAATTAGCACCAGCTGAAAACACTGAGACGATTAGAAGCTGCAGAGGGACGTAACACTTGTTATTGTTTTTTCTGTTCGTCACATTTTAAAAAGTTTAAGCTTTAGTTTCAGTTTCTGCTTATTTTCATGATTCTGCCTTAATGTTTTATTTTTTAGAGTCTATCGTTGCTTTCTTAACCTTCTCCCTCCTCCATTTGGATCTGCAAACGACTAACCATTCTCTGGTGTAGAGGCTGGGTGGATGAGTACGTCAAAGGTGTTCTGGAGGTGAAGAGTGTCAGACAGGATCGTACAGAGTTAAAGATTTTAAGAGTTTTATTGTGAGTAACCAAGATGGACAGCATTAGAAATGAGTGTAGCAGAGGGACAGAGGTTTAGACATGTGCAGAGGAGGGATGGTGAAAATGTTGGACGGTGAAGATGGCGCTGCCAGGCAGGAGTAAAAGAGGAAGACCATAGAGAATGTTCATGGATGAAGGAGGACATGTAGAGGGTTGTTGTTGCAGAGGAGAAGGCAAAGGATCGGGTTAGATGGAGGCAGATAATTTACACTGGTGATGACCCGGCAGGAAAGACAAACAAGAACTAGAACTACTAACCTTCCAGAAGCAAATTACTTAGAAAAGGAAAAAGTAGGCCAACTTTTCCATTTCTGAATATTAAGGCAGCTGACTTTAAACTGTTAGACTGAGCCTAATACCATTATTAGAGCATTTCTATTGCATCTGTATATATTATCATTAATTTAGAGTGGAGGCAGTCAGAGTTTCAAGTACAGTTGTTGGGTTTTTTGTTTTTTATAAAGCAATTAAAAACAGTTATTTTCTTTGTTTCAGATGCAGGCATACCTCTTGAACTTCAAGACAAGTTTTATCCTCCATGAAATGCAGGTCCAGATGTTCAGCCTATTTTAAGAAGTGTGTAAAGGTGCCTCCAAAAAACAAGGAATGGAAAGAGTTGTAAGAAGGATGATTCCAGGAAACGTCTCCCAGAGGTGGCATTCATGGGCCTGTGGGTCACTCCATCCTAAATCAATGTGGGTCCCCAGTTTGCCTCAAAATTGAATGGTTCATAGTTTGGAAAAACATAGTCCTCTCTCTGAGGTTTTAGCTTCACTTTTCAAGATATATTCCTTTGAAAAAGCTTTTGTTGACCTACCTTCTTTCAATATTTTTCATTTTTGAGACCCACTGCCCAGGAGAACTCTGGTCTAAGAAGTCTAATTCAGGTTAAGTTTAAATGTAGCAGTTACAAGCATGGATATCAATCACATCACACACACACACACACACAGCAGCATTCATTGTAAGTCAGCATGCCAGTCACGTGATCCCTGCTTGCCTGTGGCATTAAGGTTAGGATTAGCATAGCACCATATAGACCTGACAACTTGGTCTTGCAAGACTACTCACGTGAAAAAAAGCTTTTAAACCCTTTTTCATTACTTAATAATTCTGTTATATTTATTTTTGCGTATGAAAAATGTTACCGGAGTACTTATTAAGCTTTTAATGACTCTTAGTATATTTAAAGCTTAACCTGAATTATCAGGCTCATTCAGGGCAGTAGGTTAGAAAGGTATGTTTAATACAATTATTTTCTGAATGATAAATAGTGTAGGAAGTGAAAAAACTGCTGAGGATTTACCTTACAGTGTGATGTGCCTTAAGGACTGGTGCAATAAAAACTATTAAAACATATTCTTTTATCCCCCTCCAATACTCATCTGGCTCTTTGGCTATAATGTCAGCTATGATGTCAGCTATGATGTCATCATGTTAAACATCTTCCACAGCAGTTCACAAAACCTGCAAGATCGTTTAACAGGACTAATCACTGGAGGTATTTGGAGAATGCTTGCTGGTATTCAGCTCTCTCTCTGAACTTTTACACTATTAAACTTGACAAGGTAGAAATTCAAAAGTTGCTTAAATTAACATGAACTTTTCTGAAAGTGAATGAGTAGAATACGGGTGACAATCCTTAACTTCTTCATACATATTCATAAAAATTTTCTTTGAAAACTGACTTTTTCAGGGTCTGAAGTATTGATAACTGGTTTGCACCAATCATAGCACACAATCCTTTTTTGTATTTATTTATTTTACAATTTCTGAAGCCTCTAAATGCATTTATTTACCTTAGCATCCCACATGCACGTGCCACCTTCTGACTCAACGTGTTCGGGTGTTCTTGCTCTCCCAAATAAGGAAGGCAATATCAAAATAGTCTTGAGAATTTTAAAGGGAATAGTTCAAGTGGGGAAATTATGAAATACCACCTTTCATCACATTTGAGGTCGTGAATGAGCTTTAACCATTTTCTGCATCTCTTCAGGTCTGTTGTATAGAGTAGAAGAAGACTTGCGTAGACCTCACAGCGCTGACCACTCTGTAGACCACAGATTGGGATATTTGGGATAGGGGACAAGGAATAGAAATGCTGTGCAGGTTCAATTAAAGATGGAAAGATTCAACCTCATTAAACATGAAGCAAGATGAGAGAGCACAAGGCACGACGGAAGAAGTAACAAAGGTCAGAGGGACACTCAGACAATACATACACACCAACCAGATTATTGGACAGATGGGAACACAGCTGAAACTAATTGGAGTAAAACAAGACAAAGGAAGAAGACTTAACACAGTGCACAAGAGACGAGGGACAATCAAAATAAAACGGGGAGTAATCAAAACATGAGAACGCCAAACATCAAGATGGAGACTTGGATGAAACCATGGAGACTGTACAGAGAGACCAGACAGAAACAGCGACATAAATGGGGAAACGGAAAGGGATCGCAAAAGATGACAAATAAATATTACATAACCAAGGCACATGGACTCGACTACAATATAACCTAGGAACATGAACTAGTGGATATGCAGAGGATGTAATAAATGCTAAAGGAAAAGAACAATCGTGAAAAACAAAAAACTAAAACACAGAAATCCATAACCCCTCATACTCAACACTCAAGTCAAAGACAATAATACTGTATAAACACACATCCATTTCCATTATTTAGGAACTCGGCTCTTTCCCACTCTTTCCACTTCTACAGATTAAGTTGGTTTAACTAATAACTTTATTTATCCTTAACTAAGTTTTAAGTTAAAGACTTGAAGCCTAATAGTGTTTTTGTTTGCCTTTTAGTGTTGATAGCTGTATTCTCTTTCATTCTGATCAGATACCCACGATGATAACAAATCCTTTCCTCTGAACCTGCCAATTAGCTTGACACAAGCTTGTTCAGTGACTGTCTTCTGGCCTCAGTAAAGCTAGAAGGTTAGTTTGTCTTCTCATGTGTGCCCTCGTGTTTTCAAAACCAACAAAATGGGGACAGCAGAGAACAGGGGTGGGGTTTTTCTGGCAGTAGCACATAGCAAAACAGTGACATCAGCCTCTAACATGCTTCTACGATGTGTTCAGATAAACAGGCATGCATTTGCCTCAGCTAGGTCAGATCATGTAGGAAGGAATTGGAGGGATTTCTCCTTCCTTTGAGTTTTATTGTTACACTGACCCAACACTAGCAAGAGCCCTGTGATATATCGTACCCTCGTGTACATGCACTATGTGTTTAAGATGGCACAAAAATGCCATATGAGCACGTTTGCTCACAATGCCTGAAATATCTCTATAACGATAATGGTAAATTCTTTTAACTTATTTGATGTTTGCTTTAAATGGTTGCGACATATTTGAAATTAAAAACAAAGCATTATTTTATCACCTTATCTTGTGAACCTTTCTCCTGTTGGGTGAGGTACTTAGGTTATAGGCGGTGACATCATAGCCTGGATGCCCTTAAATTATTTTAAGCTTTAATGAAAAGCAGGACTGAGGTCATGACCTAGTAGTGCTCAAAAATAACCTCGGTGTGAAAATAAACAGATTAATTCTGTATTAAGGTTTTTAGCAAATGAGGCATCTTTCTAAGGTCAAGTCCTTCTACTCTTATTGTAATTTTGAGAATGTTATACATGGTTTTATTGCAATTCCCCTTGACTACTGTAATGCCCTTTATGTTTGTGTGAGTCATGCTAACTTTCACTCCTCGAATAGGGTCAAAATGCTGCTGCTTGCCTGCTTACTAGAACCTGTAACTTGGAGCGTATCGCCCCTTTCCTGGCCTGCCTTCACTCTTGCCTTCATGATTTTATTGCATGTTTTTAAAGCCTTCTGACCTCTCAACACCTTATGTTCATTAGAGGTCACTGACATCTGCTAACCAGTAACTCCCCTCTGTCCTGAAGACTAGACTGAAGAATCAAAGGGACTGAACTTTCTCAGGACGAGCCCTGTAAACTGTGGATTGAGTTCCACTTCCCCCTTCTTGCAGATTTGTAAAGTACGCCTCAGTTTCATTGCTTGGCTTGAACCCTGAGCGAGAGTTGTAGATATTTAGGCTTTTAGCTATGTTTATTATTGTGTGGCTGCTCTCAAAACTGTGATTCTTTGCCTTCAATAAACAAAGAACAATAATTTGTTTATTTATGTCAATAATTAATCATTAAGAAAAATATCCTTGGTATAAACTGAATGTGCACCAATCAAGTACATTTTACTTGCCCGGTTAAAATGTAACACTTTACATTTTAACAAAATGACAGCATTTCAGACATTTTATTTTTTGATTGTTATTGTATCTGTGCATGCGTCTGTGGTGTCTGTGTTAAAGTACAGCACTTTGGTAAATGTTGTTTTAAATGTGCTTTATAAATAAAATTGTATCGGAAGTTCAGGGTGATCTGTGTTTGTCCAACAGGTGGCAGCCTGCAATTAATAATGTAAGGTAGGAGCGCTCTCAGTGGATCCTCAATGAGAAAACATGTTTTTAACTCATGTTTTTAACTCATGTTTTTAACTCATGTTTTCTAGACATTTTGGTTTTACTTCAATATACATTTATATCCAAATAAAGTATTTTTTTTCAACAAGTTGATAATTTAGCCCTGCAGTTTCCATCATTAAGTAGGTTCAGCGGTGTTTCGGGTGGTAATAAATCATATAAGGCACTATGTTCAGTTACACAATGTGGAAATCATCTCTCGTCTACAATCTTCTGAGTTCATTGTGCTCTGTTTGCTTGGATCCTTTATGTCCAATTGCTTATCAATAAATCTACCTACTTTAATGGGGTAACTGAGTAGAAAATGAATGGCAGTGAAGCAGGTGACTGACACAGTGTGGATGTTCTCAAATTAATTCAGGGGGGCTTCATAAAAAAACTCAGCCCTGTACCCGTGTAATGATCAGCAGCCTGTGCCAGATGTAACAAATGGTTCACTTGGTCTAAACATGTAATGACTTGACATATTTTTGTTAATTAGCTTGTAATACCTGTGTTTAATAAGAATAATAACTGCCCTGCTGTCACATCAGTGACTGTGTTTTATCATTTTAAGATCGTTGTGTCGCAGGCTTTACATTCATATTGCGGTTTGTCAAAATCTGTCTCAGAGTGAGAGACGAGGGAATCCACGGTACAGGTTTAGTGCTGATTAGAAATGAGCAAAAATACGGGTCTTTCTCTTTATCAAAGCGATCCAGTGAACACGGGGGGTCAGCTTGTTGTCGGCCACTTGTTAGCGAGTGATGAAGAATGTGAAGCCTCTAATATTTATCATTACACTGCACCCCATAAGTCACCCTGTCTAAGCTGGTGCCAGATGTGACTTCAGAATAAATGTGCAGCCTTCACCAGTGTTCACATGCAGCAGTATTGAGATGTTTTTGTTTGCTGGGATGCACCCTTAAACAGTTCAGCGCAAATGTTTTAGGCACCACGACTAAAATGAGGCTGATTTGACAGAAAAAATGAAGACCTCGAGCCTGCACCTGCACACATTCTTTCCAAAGAACTTCACTGACATTTTCTTTGAGTTTAGGACTAGACTTAATCTATATCTGGGAAACTGGCTGTCAGCATCTTAATCTTAGCTTAACTTTATGATGTTGGGATCAGGGCTCTACAGAGCCATGACATCTGTTCCATTGCTCTTCTTTTCCCTGATGGTAGCTCTCTACGCTCTACAATCTAAAAAAACTTGTGCATGCTATTGCAGCTGCAATGTTATGACCTAATCTAAAGCAGTACTGCTCAGATGATGCACTAAAACTTACATATTTACATTGTATGCGCTACGGTGCATCACGTGTGCTATATAGAAAAAACACACCTATGTGTGTGGCTTTTAAATGAGCTTGCTTTGGAGGTCGACTGCTTCTCTCCTTCCCACACATTTAAAACCTCTTATAAGAATGAGTAGAAATTAGAAACCCACAGCACCAACACTGAGCTTTTATGTGTCACAGCAAGTCATGCCACACACGACCACTCACATCTCTCAAAGAAAAGAAGCAGCCAGATTACTGTCTAAAGAGAAGTTTGTATCTCTGTTTTTATTTCCCTAGAACAAATAAACAGTCTTAAAACTTAAATTATAAACACTGATATAAAGACTAGATATTAATTTTAATTTGCAACACAAGATATCAGTGCGGAACGTAGCCAAAGGGAGTCTGCACAATCACAGCAACAAAGGAATAAACATTTGTCCTCCCATATCCTGGTGGGCCTCCTTTCCCAGCCTCTCATGTCTATTTAGTTTTTTACATGAATCAGTGAGAACAGTGCCAGAAGTGTGTGGGTGGTTCTGGGACAAAGTTTACTGAAGCTGAAGTTTAGGTGGAACAGGCCCCATTCAATAAAACATCTGGATAAGATGGGAGGGGAAAGCCCTGGTGATGCACACCCCTCTTTGCTCCTCATGAGGTTCACACATGGCTTTTATGACACCTCGTTCCGTTGGTGATTTGTAGCTGTTTACATACTGCTTTTAAGTTTACGGTTTGCGAGATGAAGTGCTTAAACTTTAAAAACTAATGTTGAGTTGGGAGATTTTGTTCTTGTTTAGGCAACTAGGAGCATGTCTCTTGTAGAGCTTTGATTCTGGCTGAATGAGACAGATTTAGGTACACCACACGCAGGGGCGAGTGTGGGATCTCACCCTTGCACGGCTTTGCACTCTATGAAAATTCTGTTGCAAACTTGTTCCCTTTTCAGTCATAACAGTTTCAATCAACCGTGAACACCCACACCTAACTGCCTTCTCACTCAAACTCAACCTGTCAAACAGAAACAATGCTAACTCTTGATTTAAACATCTGCTCTTTGAGTTCAGGTTAAAGATGTGCTAATTTTGTGTTAAAGGACCAGTGTGTAGGATTCAGTGGCCTCAGTCAATCAGTTAAAGACCCACCGCTTTCCCAAGTGTGACGGAGAATCGGTGCCCATCAGGTCCCACTTACAAAATTATCTCAGAGTTTAAGCTCAATTGCCTATCCAACTGGAAACATCTAGAAGAGACCAGATCTGTGTTTTGTACTTGTTTTCTCTTGTAGCCTGCCCCAGTTTTGTTTCACTTTGTTTTTTATTTTGAGGGTTGCTGCTCTTTCTTGTTCTAAATAATATATATGATCATTCATTTGTGAAAATTTGCTGCAAATTCAACATGAAAACACAAACAGCCCTGATTGGAGTGTGCTACCATCAAGTGATTGGAGAAGTAATCAGCAAGCCCAAGCATGAAGATGAACAATGCCGGCCCACCTCATATGTGGACATAGCCACCAAGATGGTTGGTAAAGTCCAACCATGAAGACTTGTGTTGAGTATACCCTACATACCCTGGATAATTCTCCTTTCTAATTGTTAGAATGACCACCATTTACAAAACTGACTTCATGTTTTGTTCACTGTGATCTGAAACTGTGACTAAGCCCATAAACTCATTAGGAAAAGGCTTTCAGAGGTCATAGAGCAAGAAACTCTGGGGCCGTTTTAGCCCTGACTTCTCCACAAACTGAAGTCATGTTGCAACAACAGGAGTCGCTCCCTGCTGTCCATTAAAAGGAAAGGTCTAAGGAACTGTCACAAAGTCCCAGACTGTTGTTCAGAACAGGTCTGCTAGATTTTTACATCATGATGATCATTGGAAAAGAATTCACAGGAACACGGCTAATATTACTGTTATTGGTTATGTGTCATTAGCGTGGAATTATTTCCTTTAATGTAGCAGCCACATTTGTTTTAAAAGTAATGTATGTTTTCCAAACTTCTACTAAAAGTTATTCCAGTGAAATATTTTTTTAATCATTTCAGACATATAGAATACACACAAATTTTAAGGAGTAATACTTTTATGAAAATGTTCTGCTTTGGCACAATTAGGTTACATAAAGAACATTTTAAACAACAATTGTAACAGTTTTCAGAAATCAAACAAAAGTCAACATCTACTCTCTCTCTTGGAAAGAACTGAATCAGACACACACACACACACACACACACACACACACACACACACACACACACACACACCTTTTGATCCGCTTATTAAATCTGTGAAAGAAAAGCAGACCCAAGAGTAATTCACGAAATGCAGATGCCTTTATCTAATTGCATTAACAAAACATAAATCTGCCTCTTAACTGAGAAATAAAGGAGTGAAGTCCCCGAAAACATCTATAAAAATGAGAACTTGATTAAAGCAGAAATTTTGAGGTGAAACCTCTGCAGTCCTGCTCTTTGAATACAGTGACTTTAAAACAGGGGCATACTTTACTTAGAAACTAAAGATTGGGGTAAACAGATTTTAAATAAAGGTATCATTTACCACACAACGCAGATAATACAGGATCCACTCTGCTGCTGATTTACTTTAATCACTGGTTTAGACTGTCTTACAAATTTATAACAAATAAAATGACCATATCTTACATGCAGTGAACATGAAGGTTTTTTTTAGAATCTGGAAGTGTGGGATGCTGTAGTATGTACTACGTTTATGCAGGAAAGATAAAGATAAAAGGTTCAGATTCAGGTTATTTGTACCCAGTAGGTACAGTTGATTTGCAGTGGGTAAGCCATCCATCCTTAAAGGTAAATTTTCAAACAAGCAGAGACAACAGACAGTGATTAAACTGGATACAATATAACGAGAGAGTATATTGCAATTATGGCTAATCTTTAATTAAAACCTATTTAAACTGGGAAATCAGACTCCCATCATTTCATTGCCCTTATTTCTGAATTTTGAGGAACAGTGTTACTCCACAGTCTGCTAAAACTCGCATTAGCAGTCAGTGATAATAACGCACAGATAAACCTGTCGTGCATCAGCGCGACCCAGGACAGCAGCTCGCGCTGACTCCCGCAGCATCTCCCCCTGTGTGGGACCATCATGTCACTGAGCTCGGCGGAGGGATACAGTAACCAATGTCATCGTGGTGCTGAGGCTTTTGCAAAGCAAAAATGTCTGCCTAAGGGAAACTCGTAACTGATATATATAGAGGATATTCCCCCAGTTATTGCTGTTTAAACCCACATTTCGCTGTTCTGAGGCGTCTTTTCAGAAAACGACTCTTCACCAGATCACCCTAGTCGGGATTTTAATCGGAAAACAGGTAAAATATCAGAAGGAGTTTGCCAAAAAGCTTTCGGACCCGTGAAAGAAGTTGGGAGTTGAGAAAGACCATCACTGCGTTTTGTATTCCGGAGCTGGAAATTGAGATTATCATTTACAATATTTGTTTATCTGTGTTGCCTGTCTTGAAGTGGTCTGTAATTTACGTTTCGGTCTATCGGAGGGCATTGTCTTCTCCGTACTGCTGTCTACACGGACTAAAAACGCTGCAGCTGCCTGCAGCTCGCTAGCTATTTTCAACCCATATGAACTAGGGACTGCAGCTAGTATTAGCCGCTTAGCTAAGCGACGTTAGGTGCCTCCGCGAACAGTAGGCGATAACCATCGTTATACGTGGAAAAGCCGCACAGACCACTGACATTAACACGGTTAGTGACAGCCCGGGCAGAGGGTCGTTTAAACGTCTCGGAGTGATAACAGAGGCACGTTGACGGCGCTCTAACGCGATGCTGCAGGTCCTGGCTTTAACAAGCAGAGCCATCCATTCAGAGCGCTCCTACTAACGGTCTCATCTCTCTTAATCAGCGCAGTGAGAGAAAACAAGTAAAGAGAAACATTTCTGCACACTTTCATCAGTGATTATACGCCCGTTCTGTCCGTGTTTGCCACATGAAGGTTAAAGCCATAGTCAACTTTACTTCACAGTGATGGTCTTTATTCTTCATCCATAACAAATACCTCCCGCGGCAGTCATTTCATGTGGTACTAGTCCCCTCTGCTCAATAAACCAGCAAAGATGTAATCTGATGGACTTTGTCTTCTCCAGCTTTCTAGATCGCCAGGATGAACCCCCAGCAGCGGATTGCCGCTCTCGGAACTGACAAGGAACTAAGTGACCTGCTGGACTTTAGTGCGGTAGGTTGGTTTTTTTTTAAACGCTTTGCCATGCAGCTCCAAGAGGTGTGATGATTAAATAGGCTTAATAATGACTAATTGATCAATTCCTGTTAGTATGTCGAGTAGTATGATTTCACAGACTAACCTTGATTTAGTATCATGGCACTGGATTATGTGAATGGTTGCTTTTGCACATCTGACTTGCTCTAATTGTAGGTATGCATTTCTGTGTTTCTCCTTTCAGATGTTCTCTCCACCTGTAAGTGGAGGGAAAAATAGGCCTACCACACTTGGAAGCAGTCAGTTCAGTGCATCAGGTAGGACCTGGTCCCAAAGACCTCTCTGTAAACCCTCTGATACGTAGTCTCTCTTTATCCCTGCTCGCATGACTCATAATTCTGCACTTGAAGATCGGTTGTTTACCTGATTCTGATTTGTTTGAGTTCTGTTTGGACTTATTTATATAAATGGAGACTGGAAGAAAACTGTCTTAGTTTTCAGCATTGCATGTGATTCTTCTCTCTCCTCTGTGTGTGTGTGCTTTTCACATCTGGTGCTTGAAACATGAGCCCTCCACCTGGAATTGTAGTGCAGTGCTGTAGTAAAGATGTAGAACAAAGCTTGGTTTAGGACACAGACGGGTGTAAATGTTTTATTGATCTAATGTGAGTGTTATTCATTTTTTCATCGCATTGTCAGATGCTTTAATTAGGCAGTTCTTTTGTCAGCTTGTGGTTAAGGATTCGCTGTAAGGTTTCCTTCAGGAAAATGCTGTTAATATCCCTAGTGGGATTGTGTGACATTTTCTTATTGAGCAAGATTACAGGAGCATATTGATGATGCCCCTCAAATATACGCATACATTTAAGTGTGTTTTCCATGAATTTCTGGTCTCTTTGGGTTAGGGTTAGTAGGTGGTTTGGTTGTAATAACTAGCGTTAAGCTTTTCTGCTTCTGGATCGCTTCCTATATCTATAAACGCTACAGGACATGAATCCGAAGCACATCTATTGTCTGATGTGCCACTAGAGAAAGTCAACAATCGAGCTTTATGTATTGTGAAAGCATGTCTTGTGTGCATCCACAAAGCCTCGTTGTCGTCGGTTATCTGCGAAACGAAAGACACACACTGAGGAGAAATGACAAAGAAACAAGAACAGAGCTGTCACACATGAACTGCGGGGCTGACTTTTATAATACCTAATCATTCAAGTAACGATGATGCTGTGTGTGTGTGTGTGTGTGTGTGTGTGTGTATGTGTGGTCTCTTCAGTAAAACAAATGGCAAGAAATTCTAGTGAAATTGCTCTGAGAATTTTCAAATAGTCGCACCTTTCTGGTAAGCTTCCCACGCATATGTTCATGTAATGTAATAATAACACAAAGTTTCACATTGACAACAGCGTTGTCAATATTTTTGAAGGTTTTCATGTGACAGTGTTTTAGGTATACCTTTATAAAAATAATAAATCTGAGCATGCCGCCACCACTACTATCTGCTCCCTGAGAAGTCAGAGCCGATTTGAAACAAGTTACAGGAGTGCCAGACAGGAAATGTATTGCAGAGCTTTTTCACTTGATTGTGTCAGATTACACAGGTGGAAACCTCAGTGAATGTTTCTCTAATTGTGGATGTTTTCAGCAGCCGGGTTGTTTTGTCATTGCTGCAGCAAGCTGATGACAAAAAATGAAACAGGTTTCTTTAATGTTGATTTATCTGCAAAACAAGCATTTTTACTAGGATGACTAAACATTGGTGTTGTCCATGCAGTGCACTGTAAGGCATAACTATGTGCTGTTGTGGTTTATTGTAGGAAGGTGCTCTTAAATACACTGTGGTCAGCCTGGTGCTTTTTCTGTGGAGAATTGTAAGTTACAGCTCAAAGCTCATTGGCACTGGTGTGTGTCTTCTGGTAACCAAGTTTTTTCTTCAAAACTGAACTAAGGCTACACCTGGGCTGTTGGTTAAAAACAAAAATGATAAAAATTATGTGGGCGTGACTGTGTAATTACAAGATGTTTTGTAGATTTTATTTGCAATTTGTAAATGTAATATTTTGTGAGAAACATACTATCTGCAGATATTTTTATTATTATGACATGAGCTATGTTTAGAGCAGATTTAAAGAGCTCAGATTAGGTATTAATGTCTCCTTTTGCTTATTTCTATCTAAGTACAGATTTATAAATAGGCAGCTTTGTTTCAGTTCTTTTATTCCCCCTACAGTCTAGGTTTGACTGTTTGTGTTAGATAATTAAATAGTTTTTCCACACATAGTTTTAAATTGGAGCTATAATAACTCTAATTATTGTTTTATGGTAACACTTCAGATGTTTTTGTTCTTTAATTTGCAATACATCTTTGTTTGCTGTTAAATAACCGTGTTTGTTTCTAAAAATAAAATATTAGTTTGTAATGGGGGTAATTCCATGTCAGTTCTTCACCTCCGTTACACCTGACCGCATCTCAGATTCCCCTGAAAAAGAAATAAAAATCCAGGGGACAGATAAACTTCTTAAAAGGAATTATGCAAAACAAATCAGGTCCCTACTATCATTAGGTTTCTCAATATAAAGGTAGGGCTGGTGATGTGGCTCTGTGAATGTGGACTCGCTGGAGTGTGGCTCAGGTTATCTTAGATCGGTGGATGCTTGAAGTCCTTAATATATTTGTTTGGCTGATCTCTGATAGCAGAATTGGAGAAACCATAACTTTGCAGGTAGGGGACTGATATTTCTTCACTGTGATATTTCTGAGGTATGACACCATATACTAAATCTAAATTAACTATTTTACAAAGAGCACCTTTCTGTTAATATTATACTCAAAATATGTCATGGTGGTTTTTTTTAATTGGATGAATTGAGATTGAATGATCCACTGTGTTTTTAAAAAATTATATATCTATATAGATATATAACTTGATTGATAAATAATTAGATGTAGGATGGAGAGATTACACTCAAGTGTTTTTGAGCTGCATGATATTTCTACATCCATTTATGGTTTGGTGTCACAGGATATATTTTGCTGTAAGAGACACACTCTGGAAAGATTTTCATAGCTTTTTAGCTTTTCTGTTTTTTAGTTTCAAATTTCTGAATGTTTGGTATTTTGTTTAGTCACATCTTAAATATTTCCTGTGGAACTTCAGCAAAATTCACTACTGAAACTACATCACGCTGCAGTATCATGGAGAAGATGAGCCACTAAAAGTGTCTTACATCTAAATAGCGAGAGGGAATTTATTGTCTGCTTTAGTATTTTGTGTTTTTGTAGCAAAAACTGCTCGTATGAGCTATACCACTTTTTTCCAACAAACAAGCATCCGCACAACTTTGACTCTGCAGTGGATTGTAATTTCAGGAGGCTTAATTTAGTTTGCATATGTATGCTTGTATACGTTCTAATTTAAATATTCCAGCACTGACACCTATAGCGGGTAAATCCCTCTTCCCTTTAGCCTACAGCCAGAGCTCATGTCTCTCTGATCCTCAAGGTAGGGGAAGAAGCACCTACATAAGTGATTGTGAACTTAAGGCAAGTGAGTGTGCAGTCATGAGTGTGGAAATTGCAGGGAATGAGGGTTTGGATTATTGCATCTCAGCTGGGCATAGCCAGATAATTGAGGCAGAGTGGGACATGCAGGACCCTTCAAAAGTGTGTCAGAGAAAGATGGATTGGAAAAAATAGCCAAAGTGGCTCTAACGGAGATTCATCATTTCTCTCCTCCAGCTGTGTTGATGATGCAAATCTGATGAGGCCATTGACTCTTCAGTGGAGTGGGGCTGCTGTGAAATGGGTAATTTTCATTTAGTGGGTATGTAGTGGTACATTTGTTGACTGTGACCAGCAGCTGTTGTAGGTTGGTTTGTCAGTCAGACGGATCCCAAAATGAAATGTCTCATTGCCGGTCGTAGCTACAAAGAGAGCGTCACTGCTGCTGCCTCACTTTGAGGTCAGTTTTGTGTGCAAAGCATCAGATTTGGTTATTAATTATCAGATTGATGTCACCTAACAAAAATAAATACTCTTGCCTGTAAAGTCAAGATGGTTTTCAATGATTTAGAAATGCATTACAGAGAAGATACATGCAGGATGTAAGCATATGCCAGTTAAAATTGTTCAACCGTGTATGAAGGAACGATACCCTGCAGGGTAGTGTCACCTCGCGGGAAGGCTCCTAGGTTTGAATACACTGGCTGGCTCAAGTCTCCCTGTGTGAGTTCATTTCATGTACCCTGGCTTTCTCCCCCAGCCCAAAGACATGTGTGTTGGGTGAAGTGGTGATTCTGAATTGGCTGTTTGTGTGAATATGAGTGTGATAATTAAACAGTTTTTCCACACATAGTTTTAAATTGGAACTATAATAACTCTAATTATTGTTTTATGGTAACACTACATCTTTGTTTGCTGTTAAATAACCGTGTTTGTTTCTAAAAATAAAATATTAGTTTGTAATGGGGGTAATTCCATGTCAGTTCTTCACCTCCGTTACACCTGACCGCATCTCAGATTCCCCTGAAAAAGAAATAAAAATCCAGGGGACAGATAAACTTCTTAAAAGGAATTATGCAAAACAAATCAGGTCCCTACTATCATTAGGTTTCTCAATATAAAGGTAGGGCTGGTGATGTGGCTCTGTGAATGTGGACTCGCTGGAGTGTGGCTCAGGTTATCTTAGATCTGTGGATGCTTGAAGTCCTTAATATATTTGTTTGGCTGATCTCTGATAGCAGAATTGGAGAAACCATAACTTGGTTGTCTGTCTTTTTGTGTTGGCCCTGTGATAGACAGACTTGCACCTCATGAATAGGCTCCAGCTCCTCTCATATCTAATATAGATGCCAAATAAGACATTTGCAGTGGTTAATATTTTTCTGGCCAAATGAATCAGGGCAGTGTGATGTAGAGCAGAAGTTCTAGAGAAAAGTAATCTTTCCCTGCGAGAAAGGGAGGAGTAAAGGCTGAATGTTATGAGGTGTAATCAAAATGTTCTGGAAACCAGATCATGAAAATCAAAAACCGTATCTGATTTGAGTTTACCCGATCTCTCCCTTTAAGATTATCTTCACGTGCATCTCTTGACCATTTTCAGCCCCACTTTTATTTTTCCTTCCTGCATGTCCCGCTATGACCACTTGCACTGTGTGCTCTGTGATTTCTGCACACACCCTTGAACTTGTGCAGAGAGAGCAATCCTAAACTTCTCTTTCAAACTGTGTCCATCTACAAATGAGCATGTTTCAGTTAAAGAATTGTCAGTGTCAATGAACAAAGTGGCAAGTGAGGTCAGGAGCACATCCACGAGTGTGCCGTTTGTTTTTCTTGATAGTCACATGGTCGTGCATAAGAATTTCTTTTCCTCTGGGGTCAGTCTGAAGTTTCTGAGGGAGAACATTCAGAGCAAACAGCCTGAACTGTGCTTCATGCCTTTGTGCTGTCTTGCGCCGGCACACAGGTGACACTTCTTGATCACACCTCATATTATCAACATTTCTGTCCCGATTAGATGCATCCCTAATTTTGGGCTAACAGGTCTTAATTTAAATTTGTTGAAATATAGTGTTTGAGATTGTCGATTATGTCAGGAAACAGCGTGTTTGAAATTCACTGTTTTTAGCTGTAATCATGGACATGTTTGTTTTGTAGCCAGTGTTTGTAGCTAGTGCAAAAGATTGTGGTAAATAAAAAGGTGTGGTGTAAGTGTAGCTTATATGGAGTAATGGAGGGTTGATGTTAACCCTGTGTGTCCCTGTTGGAATCAGTTGGATTTTGTCTGATTTCAGTTGCTATTTCACATTATTGTGATTTGCGCAAAAACATTTGGCACAGTCATAGTTTTGACTGGGCTGCTCTAAGATCATTTATACAAGAAACCATCAATTAGACATCAAGCCCAAAAACCTTCTCCCTGAGGGGCCCCATGTGTACTTGTGTATTGTGGAGTAGTGTCTTCATGGACAAATTGGCAGGCATGTGGACGTCTGCACAGAGCCTCACATTCATCATCTTTGCGATGTAGAAATTTACGTCACTCGGACCTGTGTGAACCCTAGCATTACTCTAACAGACATGGAAACTATATCACGCTGCACTATTTGCCAGAAGTGAATACATCCCTTTGGAAAATAGATCTGATTATCAAATGATCCACAGCCCTCATTTACTGCATTAAAGGCCCCATGGTAGAAGCGTAATGAGCGTTAGTCAACCTTTTTATTACTGGGATAGTGGGATAATAGTGTTGCACCAATATCTGAAGAAATGCTCGAGATATGTTTGCGTTGCTCTGGTTTTTTGAGTGTACCTGGCCAGATCTTTGTCAGAACCTTGTCTGTCTCCTTTGGGCACTTATGGGAGATTCGTCTAGTCTCTAGTACCTGGTGTCTGGAGACAGGAAATAATGTTTCTAGCTAGTGTTTTGTTATATAGAAGATTTTATTACACACAAGTTCAATGTACTTACCCCGTTCCCCCCAAATAAGAAGCAAAACTGTGTAGAAATAAAATATAACTCGACAAATACACAAACACAAGCCACAGGTCATCACAGTCCTTTTTTGTGTGTTACTGTTTGCATCTCATTTACTGTGGTCGTCTGGCCCACTTTCATGCCACACACCTCATCTGAGTCAAACAGATTTATCTCGGCCTCATATAGACAAAGATTATACACCCAGTATTCATCAAGCTTCTTTTCATGTTCTTTTGCAAATTGTAATCCTGCAGTTTAGTACAGTTGCGTACTTCCATATAGTAGCTGCAACTCATTATTAGTTGGCCATCAGTTTTACTGCAGCCTTTTTCCATCTTGATTTAGATTTTTTTTCTGTTCCTCTGCCAACGCTCTTCATGTAACGCCATGATGCACACATGGAAATAGATACAGCCCAAGGGTCCAAAACTGAGAACCCAATATGAGAATGTATGAGAAAGTACATGCATAACTGTTTCAAACTTACTCTACAGCTCTTGAGGTTTCCCAAATGACTGGTAACACACACACACACACATACATACATATATATATATATATATATATATATATATATACGTTCTAAAAATAACCTGCGATATGTGAAATCCGTAAAGTAGCCAACTTAATTTTTTGACAATTCTTATAGATTTTAAGGCTTAAGGCTATTATAGGTTTTTTTAAGGCTACACATTTTATACACTTTTCTCAGACAGGCATGAAAATTTTCACACTTTTCACCCGCAGGTGCCTTTGATGGTGTATAAGTTTTGTCAGCATTGGTGCGTTTGTTGGGTAGAAAACTTACAAACATACAGTACAGCACTTCAGAGTCACACTGCTAGCGAATGCATTCTGTACTGTACAGGAGACACGGTACGAGATTGATTGATAATGGTCTACAGCCAATCAGGACGCAGAACACAATGCGCTGCAAAAAAAAAAAGCATGCAAAATTGCACAAAAAAATCCGCGAAACATATAGCGAGGGACCACTGTATACAAAATGTGTCACTGTCTTTGCCCATAGGAGCAATTTATGTATTATGGGCCCCATGTATTATGTTAAGTGTATTTCAGATACTGCCAGGACCAAATGCTCTTTTTTGTAAAATAAATGCATAACATTTGGCGTGTGGTTGTGCTGCCAACTGTTTTCGAGTGATGGAAAGTATTCATTCTCCAAGTGAGTAAGATGATATAGATTCCTATCTCAGCAAATGTCACTAGTAGTGAAATTCTAAATACAAACTGTAATGCTTGGCTATTTTTTTCCTGCAGTTTGCTGAGCAGACACTTTCACAGCCTTGTTGAATTTTCTTGCATCAGTAATATTGAACTTAATGCTCAAATCTTTTCATTTGTACAAAAAGTGCACAAATAATTTTGTTGGATGGCTTTTAACTGAATCTAGGTTTGGTGCAAGCTGTTCATGAATGATGCCGTAGAGATGGTAAGAAAGGAGGAGTCAGCATGTTATTACAAACACAACCACTACAACCACACTGCTTGCTTTTTCACCCAGAGCCTTCTACTGAAAACATGTTGTTGATAATGGTTTGATGGACTACATACTGAATATTAGGGATGTTCCTACAAATTTGCTGGTCAATTAAGCTGGAGAACAAAAATCAGATGAGGTGGACAGGTCTTAAAGTCATAGAACAGAAAAAAAAATGAGCTCAGTCTAATGCAGGGACGTCAAAGTCATTGGACACTGCGGGCCACATAAAGCCCACTTTGATCTCAAGTCGGGTGGACCAGTTAAACTCCCCTTTCTATCAGTGTAAAGAACTTCTAGTCTAACATAGTGGAAAACACCCTGAGACACACTCGGAGACCAAACATTTCTTAAAAAAATGATGAATGTGAACCTGAGGCAGGAAGGTAAATCGTCAGACTGTGTGGAAGTGTCCGGTGAGCTTAAGGGGCTAAAAAGGCCCAGAGGTGGCTGATAGTTTTTGGTGGTTCTTTAGTACACTGCACTTGGTTTTATGAATTTGGAGTATTTTATAATGATCCTTGGCACTGAGTACTACTGGTGGGATAGCACCGATTCTCCATGTTTCATTATGCTTACATTGCAGCCAGCCAGTGTATTTGTGTGTTTTCTTTATCCTCTTGTATCAGTGAGTAATCTCATTGTGGTGGCTGTCTGTGTACCGAGAAGAGAGGGAACCCTAGAGCCCTTTTGGAGATGGTAATCAGACAAGATGACAACCAGTGGCCCAGACTGCAAACACTGACCATTGTTACATTCACAGTGTAAAATGCCTCAGCTGGGCGACAGCATGTCACCATCGTGTCATCACACTACCAACACTAGTAGTTCAATTAGTAACACGAGTATCACGGCTTCAAATGTGGATGACAAAACCGACAAATCACAAAAGCGAGACAAATTAACTTTATAGTTTGCCCACTGAAGAAGAGGAAATGAATCTACTCCGTGCAAGCAGCAAAGCACCATGTCTGTCAGGATGAAACTTATTTGTTGCGCTGCTCACTGGTGCGTGATTTCTGGTTACAGAAATGTCACTGACTTTCGGGTAAAATGTATAATTAGACAAACAGGTTTCTGACTAAGAAGTTCTTGGCAGAATGGAGGCTGAAATTGTAGTATTGACACTAAAAATTAAAAAAAAATCTAACTGCAGTATCATTTCAGATTGGGTATTTTTTCCGTATCTTGTAATCATTGTTCCACATCCTCATCAATTTCCGATAACACCAAAGGGCTTTGTTTGTGATTATTAGCTTTAGTGACGCATAAAAAGTTCCATGTAAGCTGCACTGAACCTCATTAGGTGAAACTGAACATTATATGTAGGGCTGCAGAGCTGTATTTAGATGTTGGTGAATCAGAGGACCACCACCAAACACGTTTTGATCAGTGATTATAGGTTTGTTTTTAGCTGTGCATAATTAACTTTTGCTTTTTACTTTTTATTAAAGTTGTTAGTTTCACTTGGAAAAATTCAGCTTTTTTGATTATTAGACCAACTTTGCTGCATATCATCTGTTAAATTTGTTAAACCTGTTAAAGTGTAAAAAAAAAGTTTTTTTTGTTTGTTGTATTATTTTTTCTGAGCATACCCAATATTTATAAAATCTGATATTCTTTATTTGAAGTTGGAAATGAACAAATGGGATTGCATTTTACTGGGACAGATATTATTACAACAGGGACAATCAATAACTTCGAGAATATTGATGCTTTACCCGCGTTGCAGTTATGTTTTCTTTGTGGTGACTTTGGCTATTACAGGAGCACAATAATGTTCAATCGAGGCATCAAATATTTGTTACTGACTATATCACATAAATTAGATTGTAAAAATCAGATATTGTGTTTTTCAAGCTGTGCCAGATGCTCTAGCTTTGCAGATTAGTTGGCGTTATTGATTTTATTTGTTTATCAGTTTGAGTTTTGAAACATTCAGGTTTTCTTTAATTTAGAAAATGAGTTTTATCACGTTTCAGTGCTCAGCTGTTTAGCCTGCCATACATCGGATTACGAAGTTTCTGGTTGCTTTGTGGTACATGAGGAGAATTTGAAGGAAAAATATATTTATGTGTCACATTTAAAGATATCAGTTAGTCACTTTTCTTTTTGTTTTGTTGTAAAAATCACACTGCTGTTATGGCAGTCTGGGTGTTAATCAGACCAAAGGCTTGCACCTGTAATTAAATAGCATTTCCAACTTGTAAGCAAGACAAGAGTCTGTTTATGTGACCCACCCAGGTTATTAAGTTTTTCTTTTTGTTTTTTCTTTTTTGCTCATTTGTGGTCATTGTTATATCCAAAGCTGCTGGCTGAAGATGTTTTTTGGCGGCCATTAAGTGTTGCAGCTCAGAACTAATTTCACTAATTACTGTCATCAGTAAATCTGTGAATTATTTTCCTCCAGATTTTTTTTCCTGAATAAAATATTAGAAAATGAGCAGCATATGCAAATATCTTGTTTTGTTCAGACGACCACCCGAAACTCAGATATATTTCTTAATAATGAAAATTGAAAAAGGAAAAAAAACCCCACAGAAAACATTTCAAGCTGGAAAAGCCAGAATAAAAGAGAAGTGCATTTTTTTTCATTATTATTATTGTGCTGTTGTCAAACTGGTAAACTTAATCACGTTGAGAAAATTAAAAAAAATATGGGTGGTAGATTTGTTTTGACAAAGAAATAGGTAGATATAGGAGTCATACTATATTATATATATTATATATTTTATATATAGTATATTATATATAATATAGGGCAGCACGATGGCACAGTGGTTAGCACTGTTGCCGCACAGCAAGAAGGTCCTGAGTTCAATTCCAACAACAACAACAACAACAACCTTTATTTATAGAGCACATTAAAAGCCTTAGGCATACCAAAGTGCTTTACAAAAAAAACAATAAAATAATACAGTTAAGAGCATTAATATCAAATATAATAAGAACAGCAGACAATGTTCACAGTAAAAAGCCACTAATAAAATGGACTGCAGCACATAGATTATAGCAGACCCGTGCCGCATGATAGAGAACACCAAGAATGAAGGAATAGTAAAAAGTTAGGGCAGCACGGTGGCACGGTGGTTAGCACTGTTGCCACACAGCAAGAAGGTCCTGAGTTCAATTCACCATCAGGCCGGGGTCTTTCTGTGTGGAGTTTGCATGTTCTCCCCGTGTTTGCGTGGGTTCTCTCCGGGTACTCCGGCTTCCTCCCACCGTCCAAAGACATGCAGCTTGTGGGGATAGGTTAATTGATAATCCAAATTGTCACTAGGTGTGAATGTGCGAGTGAGTGTGAATGGTTGTCTGTCCCTGTGTGTTGGCCCTGCGACAGACTGGCGACCTGTCCAGGGTGTACCCCGCCTCTCGCCCTATGACAGCTGGGATAGGCTCCAGCGCCCCCCGACCACATGAAAAGGAAACGAAGAATGAGGATAGTAAAAAGTTAATGCAATAGGTCGCAGTTAACAAGTCAGCATTTAACGGGTAGAGAAGGCAAGTTCAAAAAGATACGTTTTAAGGCGTGCTTTAAAAGAAAAAATAGAATCAGACTCCCGGATGCCAATCGGGAGGCTGTTCCATAACTCAGGTGCAGCAAAGGCAAACGATCGATCAGGCCGGGGTCTTTCTGTGTGGAGTTTGCATGTTCTCCCCGTGTTTGCGTGGGTTCTCTCCAGGTACTCCGGCTTCCTCCCACCGTCCAAAGACATGCAGCTTGTGGGGATAGGTTAATTGATTAATCCAAATTGTCACTAGGTGTGAATGTGCGAGTGTGAATGGTTGTCTGTCCGCTACTTAGCCCTGCGACAGACTGGTGACCTGTCCGTGCGGAAACACACAAACTCTTTACATAATTGAAATGTCTGGAAAATTCCCCAAAACAGATTCGTAATTATGAAAAACAATTTGCCAGCAAATCTGTAAGAAATCAAAGCCTTTAATGTTAAAAAAAGGTTCATATATTTTCCACACATTTCCAATGTTCTAGCCATGCCAGAACAAATGTGTAAGAAACATTTTTTTATAGTTAAAAAGATTACAAAAGCAAATATAAATATAAGGGTCATTATATACAGTGAGTTATAAACAGAAAATGTCGTGTTAAACACAACCACAGGGACACTAAATAAACCGGTGTTGTTTGAGTGAAGACACAGGTACATGTGGTACGGGTACACTGAACTGTGAGGGTAATCGTGACTTTCTGACTGAGTTGTGCTCTCTGTTTCTGACAGGTATGGATGAGCGGACCACCCAAGCATCTTGGACCCCAGGTGGCGAGTCCAGTCCTTCCTATGAGTCCAGTCCTTCTTATGAGTCCTCACGGGTAAGATGACCCACACGATAATGCTCCTGACTGACCTTTCTGCTCCACAGCACATCGTTTAACACTTACTATAACAAAGACCTTATCCCAGCACCATTGTTGCTGTTGGACCTATGATAGACATGTATTTGTGTGACAGACGGGACCAGCAAAGGTTAGAAAACACTGGAATCTGGTGTTATTCTTGAGCTTCTGTTTAGTTTAAAAAATATTTCAGTTCAGGCTATATTTAAATGGTGCTTGTTATTCATTTCCACAATGAGGCAAGGTCTTTTTCAATAACATAACAAGACTTTTGATAAAGGGATTGATAAAATAATCCAATCCCTGTCAGAAAGTAGATGACTAAATTAAAGATATAAATGAAAGATTAAACAAAATACCCTGTCACTGTTTTGCAAAACTAAATCGTCAGTTTGAGTTTCTAATACTGAGAGTAGTGAAAATATCCGCATGTTAAATTAAATATGGGTTTGTTTCTCCTTTTGTTGGTTAATTGAACAAAATATACTTATTTTTAAATCATATAAAACAGAGAAATGCAGGCAAAATAATCTAATTTGAGAATGTAAAATGCCAAGGATTAATCTGTTACCAAATTAGTTGCAAGATTTTTATCTGTTGATCCACTGATTCAGTCAGAAAACTGAGCTTCAGAATAAGCAGGTGCTTTTTGTCGTACATTTAAAAACTTTACTCTCCATGAAAACAAGACAATATCATGTTTATTATGTTATAAGCTGCATTGCAGGGAAATATGGTTTGTGATCATCTCCGCAGGCCAATCAGCCTGTCTGTAAATGTAAATGTTTAATGTTAGTCCTTTTTTAAATCATGGCAAATGGTGGACTTTAAAATTAAAGGATCAACTTATTCATGGCTGCATATCCGAAGATATTTACAGAAAACAATATTTTTAGTTATTTTCTTCTTTCTGTCCATAACTAATATCTGCTGATATCCAGCACTCTGCTACCCTGCACTATGCACAGTTAGTTCAGTACAATTTAGCCTATGATCTCAGGCCTGTGTGAAGTAGAAATGAGAAATTTGTTTAAATTTGTCACTTTAAGGTGTGTAAATTAACATGATATGTCATGGAATTAAAATTTTTTAAAGGTCATGTAGCTTTATTTGTGATGACCTAATCCACTGTAAATCGTATCTTCAAAATATTCTCAAGTGTAGTTCATTTGTAAAATAATGAACAAGATGTGTGCATGTTCATTTCCATGTGAAACTGTATCTCTTTGTTTAAGTGAGAACATCTCACTGTTTGTGTGAGCAAGTGTGAACAGCTCTCCCCGTTTGTTTGTCCCTCACACATTGGTTGTTCTAGATGCCCTGTATGAATTTCATTTAATGTCAATCTCCTGTCACTTTCTATTAGAATTCAGTTAAATGTCAGAGCCACTCGAGCTGCGTTACCTTGTTTATTTCTCTGTGCCCTTCCCGAATGAACATCTACAGGCTATGGTAACATAGGCAGCTTGATTTGAATTATAAGACTGAGACGCTTGAGATATCTTTGCTCCAGGTGCATATAAATGAGTGATTCTGACATTACAAGGCACACCATCAGCCAGCAGACAGCTGTTTGCACCTCCATAAGGCGTGCATGTCAACACTCACACACAGCTGCGTACGTACCTTACAGATTTGATTTATATACCCTATAGAATATTATATCCCGCATATGCTGGTTTAGGAAAGAAGTGGCATTTCTTGTAAAGCTCAATAGACTATAGTAATCTGTCCAGACAGTTTCAGGTTTTTCAATGAATAATGTATTTTGAGGGTTTTTTTAAATACAGTTCACATAGTTTTGATGTCTGCTTGCAAACATTGTTGACCATCTGAAAGGCGACCTAATTAGATTCAAAGAAAAGCTGCATATTTAAAAAAAAAAGTTTTTTGTTATTATTATTTACCGCCAGAAAAATACTCATGAAATAACTAAATAAAAGGAAAGAACTGAATTAAAAACGAATAACAAAAAATTTCGCAAAACCAAAGCCTAAAGAAAATAATAAATACATCATCAGTGCAGAGAAATTGTAAGGCTTGTAAATATTCCACTGCTTTCCTGGTAGCTTTCTTCTGTGTTATATAAATCATATGTCATAGGTTTGGAGACAAAGTTAGAGAGTGAAGGTTGAGATGTTTTGGGCATGTGCAGAGGAGGGATAGTGGATATATTGGACAAAGGGTCCTGAGTATGGAGCTGCCAGGGAGAAAGAAAAGAGGAAGACCGCAGAGGATGTTCATGAATGTAGTGAAGGAGGACATGCAGAGGGTTGGTGTGACAGATGAGGATGCTAGGAATAGGATGATGTGGAGGCAGATGATCTGCTGTGGCGACCCCTAACGGCATCAGCTGAGAGAATAAGTATCTCATATTAAACATAGCTGAAGTTCAATATAGTAAATCAGCATACAGTATGTACAGTTAATCTCTCACGGATGATACTGCTTACATTGCATACATTGAAAAAAATTATTTTGAACATGTGCAATGGACTTCAATCTTGTTACTTTTGAAATGATTGCATTGAGACGAGGACCTGGTCTGTGACCGTTTCAATGAAGTTTTATATAGCACTAAATTACAACAGCAGTTGCCTCAAAGTACGTTAAATTGTAAGTTAATGGCCCTACAATGATACAGAGAAAACCCCAACTATCAGACGACCCCCTCAGACCAAGCACTTGGCGACAGTAGGAAGGAAAAACTCCCTTTTAACAGGAAGAAACCTCCGGAAGAACCAGGCTCCGGGAGGGGCAGTCATCTGCTTCAACCGTTTGGGGGTGAGGGCAGGGAAATAGAACAAAAGACACACTGTGGAAGAGCGCCAGAGTTTAAGAATTACTAATGATTAAATGCAGAGTGCTGTATAAAGAAATGGTGAGTAAAGAGAGGTGTCTGTTGCTGTCTTTCATTGATTTTGGTACATCAAGACACGACAAGACTGATGCCTGCTGTCTATATTCCCAGAAATTCACATTAAAAAGAGATTCAATTATTAACCACTTCTGGTCCTTTTAGAACCTCATATAGAATAGAGAACATAACCTTTCAACCAGTTGCCAACCAGTTGAGTTGGGTCCCCACTGCAAAGAGATTCATTGCAGATGACTTAAGTTCACTGGCACAGACTGACTAAGATTGATTACAGTGTGCTGGCAGTCCATCTATGTTTATAAATTAGACAGTGGTTACTCATCTGTGAGTGATTGCGGGCAGTCCAAGTGAGACCATGACTTTTTGGAGACACTTTGCTACGTATTGTGCAATCACTTTGTGATCAAAAGTGGTCACCCTGAGGTTAAGGGTGTTGCATGTGCAGTAAGCATTCAGTGCGGTCACAGGGCAACCAACTGATTTGTCCTGTCACAAGGAGGTTGCTGTAGGTTTTTACTGTTGAATGACTGAACCATATCATGGTCATCTCAGGCACCAAAGGCTGCTATTGAAACTTAATGTTAACAAGGTGCAGCACAATGTTGGCTTAAAGAGTGTTGAACTAAAAAAGCTTGTTTCAGACAGTGAATGAACTAAACAGGTGCAGCAAAGAAAAATTATAAGGTAAAATAGGGAATATTTTAAACTTGAAATCATGCAAAGCTACTGTAGTAGAATGAAAGAATAAAAATATAGGGGCACACATGAGCATAACGGTCCACTTTGAGGCATAACTGCACTAAATATTAATATCACAGCAAAATCTCCTCATGTCATGATATATGTGCTTGTTGCACGGCATAGCTACGAGAACACTGCTTTAATTTACATTTTAAACAGCAGCCCTGACCACAAGCCCTTACCAGACGTCACTACAGGAGTCTCAGTAATGGTGGGCTGTTAGTAGGTAAACCGTAACACTGTTCTTGGCCAGGCAGGCAAAGGAAACCACAGCAACCAAAGTCTGAACACAGCATGGCTGAAGTAATAACCCCAGCACTACTAAATAAATGACTGTGTTTGGCAGTACTGAACTAACTGAAGAAGCCATAGTGTTCATGTGCTTTGTAATCGATAACAGCTAAATAATGATTGATTAGCATAGTGTTTTGCTTAAATTTACCTAAATGAAAGCTTTAAAATAATGAGGCACCTGCAGTGGAAATGGATATGATGTATGATGCAAATTTGTAGACAGGCTAAATATTAACATTGTTATTTTCATAAATGGAACATTTAATTTGTTTGTTTCAGATCCATTTTTCCATTTAGAACTAATCTGTCTTACGTTTCCTGTAACCAATTTTCTAGCCTTGTTTTTTAACTTAATATAAATTTGCACACAAGAGACAGACAAAGTGAATAATCTTGGCTAATTTAACCTAATTGTAATCATTAATTATAAGCATTAGTAAGGGAGTATTGTTGTGATGATGTGAATTACTAACTTGTCAATGTCTTTTCTTGAACCTGAGCACTCAGGACAGACCATAACCAAAACAGGCCGATATTAAAATCAGGTGGTGCCAGTAAAAGTTAGAGTAACTCGGATTTCTGTGATTGCCAACTTTGCATTTACAAACCATCTAGTGAAAGATATTGTGTAAAGACTGAGATTTCTGGATAATATAATTCAAATACATCTGTTTACTGAGTTCCATTTGCTGAATCACCTATCCCAGCAAGAGCCTGACATTTGCATAGGCAATTTATAGAAGCTGTTCCACTAAGATAAACTTTTAAAAATCTATTTGCAATTAAACCATCATTTACATGTTTCTGCATCTTTACAGAAGATGAGATTTTTAAATTGAGCTGCAGAAATCTTGCTGTTTTCCCCTTTTTCCTGAATTTTTTTAGGCAGAGACAGAACAGTAGAACAGACTCTTGGATTGTTCTTATCTCAGGTGAAACTTTGGAGATTTGATTCAGTGTAATTTATAGAACTTATTAAATTAGTATCAAATAACTAAATTAAAAACAAGACTTACTTTCTAAGATTTCCCAGTTTTTCTCTGTTCATTGTATCTGTCCAAGGCTCGTGGAAAAAAATCAGAGTGCTTCATCTTTCAGTGTGTTACAAAGGGAATTCAGTGTTGTCCCTGTGCTTGTTTGAGCTGCTGCTACGAGTGTGTGACCAGTCGACTGTGAACAGTCCCGAGCCCTGGCGTGCTGACCTTGGCTCCCAGCCATTCGATGTATCCTGGGCAGCTGTGGCTGTAGGCTGGCGGTCTGACAGGCAGGGCTGTGCCCACCGCCACTACACAACAACCCCCACTTCCCTAGTGCCCTGCCCCAACTTGATACTCGACCCCACACGCATCCATCATGACCATATCATTACTTCCCAAGCTGCCACATGCAGCCACATGTTCACCTGGGATGCAACACAGAGTGTGGAAGAGATGACTCTTTAAACGCTGTGGCGAGCGACTGGGGAATGAGGCATGGGCTCCGGCCTGTACGCTGCCACAGTGATCTGACAGTTATTTAGCCACCAGTGCTAACGTGGCCCTGTGGCACAATGACAGCGTGTGTTAGTGTCTTGGATGGATGTAGGCCACCAGTGTTTGGGAATGATGAGGGACCTTTGATTGATGATCTAACAGGCCCAGTGTGAACACGCAGACGAATGTAGAAACATGCACTAAGCTTGGATTGACCATTACCCTCCTACTTCTTTTTCCTGCACTGCTGACTGGCCCTGATGGTCTCTTCCTGCTTTGCAATTATAAAACTGAAAGGAAGTGCTTTTCAGTTTGATATTTTGCTTAACTTTCCTGTGTAGAGTCAAATATATATAACTCTCTCTCTATCTATCTACCTACCTACCTACCTACCTACCTACCTACATACATATTTATAAATGTATATACATATATACACTGTATGGAGTTGAATGCAAAGGTTTGTACAACACTGTATGTTAAAGATATCTTTTCACCTTTAAGGGTGAAAACAGGGGGATATTGCTCTAAAGTTTAGTAAAATGTTGTGTATTTTAACAACAAAAAAATTGAAATTTTACATTAAATTTCGTGTCAGGTTTGGCTTGGCTTCAGACCTTTAAATCCATCTGCTCCATGAGACTCATTCCTTAGGTGGCTGGACATAAAACTGCAAGTTTTCAGTGGAAAAGTAAGCAACAAATTCCCAGTCAGCATCATGGGCAGGATTAACACTACTGTCAGTCATAGAATGTATATAAAATATGGATGTAGTCCTGTCATCATCCACTGGCCCCTCCTGGAGTTGTTTATGGGTGCACCTTGCATTCATATAACTTACAAACAAAAACAAACTAGAATTTCATTCAGCAAAACTCGAGCATAAACTTCTTGGTTATGCTGTGCCTCACAGCTGGCCTTATTGTTTGTCTTTTTAATTAAATTAAAAAGGCGCCAACAAGGCAGGCGTTAGTGAGAGGTCCAGCTCAGTGATTCCAAATATTGGACATCATAATGTCTTCATTAACTTCACTTCTTCATAAAATCCAAATGGATTTGTTGCAGTTGTTACGAAGTGGGGAATCTATCCTTAAAACCTTAAAACATATTTGCTTGTATCAGGCTCTAAACGTGTTTGTTTCATAGCTGAAGTTTGGCATTTTAGCCAGAGAGTCTGTGGGGATTGGCTCGCTTTTGAAGCCAGCCTCAAATGGCCATTAGTGGAAGTACAATTTGCTACTTGTTGCCAAGCTAAGTGCTCGTGAAGTGAAATTTTAAATTGCCAGTGCTCACTTATTTTCTTCACCCATGAGGCATGGCTACTGAACTGTTTTTTTCTTTGCCACACTTTTAAAGTCCTGGCTAAACTAGTATGTTGGCATAGTGACTTAACCTCATGTTAGATTCAGGCAGATATATTGGTCTCTAGTGATTGACGAGGGAAAACCAAATTCCCCTCTCCCCTGGAAACTGTTTGGAGTAGATGCAGTAAGACTGAGGATGAAAACGGTTTTAACGAGCTGACAATTTGGTCTGATATCAACTTTTGTCAGATTGTTTTCTGGCCATGAGCAGTTTTTGCCAGGCAACAAGCAGAGACTGTTGAAAGTTGGTGTGTTCCCAGCCAAGAAATAGTTCAACCTATAAGTCTCTGTGAAACCACACATTTTTTCTTTTCCTTGATATTTGCACAAATTTTAAAAAGGAAGAAAAAAGTAGAGCTTTTCATATGGTTTTATGTTTATGTTTATGATTAGAATCTATTTTTGTTGTTTAACCATTGTTTTCACTGTCTGCTGACCATAGCTCAGTATTTCATAGTTTGGTCAGCAACCTTGCAGAGAGTGGTCAGGTTGATGCTTTTTACTTGTATATGAGAAGAAATGCTTTCCGTATGTGTAAGTCTGTGTATGTGTGCTAGAGCTTCTCACGGGGCTGTTGTTGTTATTGAGTCGGTTCATGGTGTGATTAACAGTGAGCGCGGCCTGGCAGGAGCACAATAGGGAATCTCTGAGGATTCCCTCGACACAGCACAACACTCCACTGCCTTTGAAATTACTCCATCACCATCCACTCACAAGAAAAGATGGATAATAAGATTTACTTCTTTTTTTTTTTTAACTGTATGTTGAATGCAATGGGTATGAGTTGGTGAAAATAGCTCCATACAAATGCAAGCCCACTGCTGCTCGGTCCCTCTGGTGGGAGTTAATGTAGTTTGGGAAGATGTATTTTACTGGAGCACAGGAGGATTTTCACAGGACTTGGGATTAGCACTGTAACGAAGCATCTTTTATTACATGGGACCCCAAGTTTTCAAAAACCATACTGTGACCGATATTTAGACCTGAGCTCCTGAAGCTGATAACTGTCATGAAAAGGCACTGTTAAGCTGCAGGAGGAAAAAAAGGCAATTTTTTTAAGCTGCAGGTACCTGGAAATGGTGGAGGATGCATCTCTGTGTTTCTTCCTCTTCTGTTAAACAACACCATCTGCAAGCATGAAATGGTATACAGACCTTTTATGACTTGCACAAAACGACTGAATAAGACAGAATACTTTAAGAAACTGGATTTATACGTTTTGATTTTATAGAATTATAGATACATTTAAGGTAAAGAGTTGTTGGGTTTAAGATGGCAGCACAGAATTCTTATACTGAGAAAGTCGGTGGCCTGTTTGTGGAATTTGGAGACCTGTTTTAACCATGTAAAGCCTGAACTAAGAAATAATTAACAAAAAAACCCAAAAAACAACAACAACACTGGAGCATGTATTGAAACTTGAATCAAATAAAAAGACAAGAGAAGAAATATGAAGTTTCATGTATGAATTTTCATTTGTATAATTTTTGCTACATCTGACATTTATGTGCAATTTATTGCTTAAAAATTTATTGTGCAAATTCTTATGTTTTCTTATTTTTAGGCGAGGAAAAAAAAGTATGTATCATATATGACACACTTGGTGTTAGAGGGTTAAAGAGTTTGGTTTTGAATTCTGTTTGCATGATATATTTTATTGTACAGGGTGGGCCATTTATATGGATACACCGTAATAACATGGGAATGGTTGGTGATATTAAAGTCCTGTTTGTGGCACATTAGCATATGTGAGGGGGCAAACTCCTCAAGATGGGTGGTGACCATGGTGGCCATTTAGAAGTCGGCCATCTTGGATACAACTTTTGTTTTTTCAATAGGAAGAGGGCCATGTGACACATCAAACTTATTGGTAATGTCACAAGAAAAACAATGGTGTGCTTGGTTTCAACGTAACTTTATTCTTTCATGAGTTATTTACAAGTTTCTGACCACTTATAAAATGTGTTCAATGTGCTGCCCATTGTGTTGGATTGTCAATGCAACCCTCTTCTCCCACTCTTCACACACTGATAGCAACACCGCAGGAGAAATGCCAGCACAGGCATCCAGTATCCGTAGTTTCAGGTGCTGCACATCTCGTATCTTCACACCATAGACAATTGCCTTCAGATGACCCCAAAGATAAAAGTCTAAGGGGGTCAGATCAGGAGACCTTGGGGGCCATTCAACTGGCCCACGACGACCAATCCACTTTCCAGGAAACTGTTCATCTAGGAATGCTCGGACCTGGCACCCATAATGTGGTGGTGCACCATCTTGCTGGAAAAACTCAGGGAACGTGCCAGCTTCAGTGCATAAAGAGGGAAACACATCATCATGTAGCAATTTCAAATATCCAGTGGCCTTGAGGTTTCCATTGATGAAGAATGGACCCACTATCGTTGTACCCCATATACCACACCAAACCATCACTTTTGTTGTTCCAACAGTCTTGGAGGGATCCATCCAATGTGGGTTAGTGTCAGACCAATAGCGGTGGTTTTGTTTGTTAACTTCACCATTCACATAAAAGTTTGCCTCATCACTGAACAAAATCTTCTGCGTGAACTGAGGGTCCTGTTCCAATTTTTGTTTTGCCCATTCTGCAAATTCTGTGCGCCGATCTGGGTCATCCTCGTTGAGATGCTGCAGTAGCTGGAGTTTGTAAGGGTGCCATTTGTGAGTAGCTAATATCTGCCGAAGGGATGTTCGACTAATGCCACTCTCCAGTGACATGCGGCGAGTGCTACGCTGTGGGCTCTTGCTGAATGAAGCTAGGACAGCCACTGATGTTTCTTCATTAGTGACAGTTTTCTTGCGTCCACATTTTGGCAAATCCAACACTGAACCAGTTTCACGAAACTTAGCAAGCAGTTTGCTAACTGTAGCATGGGAGATGGGTGGTCTCGTAGGGTGTCTTGCATTGAAATCTGCTGCAATGACCCGGTTACTGCGTTCACCAGATATCAACACAATTTCGATCCGCTCCTCACGTGTTAACCTCTTCGACATGTCAATGGCTGTGAACAAAGAGAAACTTGTAAATAACTCATGAAAGAATAAAGTTACGTTGAAACCAAGCACACCATTGTTTTTCTTGTGACATTACCAATAAGTTTGATGTGTCACATGGCCCTCTTCCTATCCGGTTGTTCAGTGATGACACGACGAATCCTACTTCCGGGCTAAAGTAGTCTGCGTTTAATATGGCTTTTGTGTTGTTAACATGTTTAATGTTATGTATTTTCTTCTATTTGATCTCAAAAAGCTCCTAAAACAGTCAGTGATCACTGTTGACCTCCCTCGGCTTTTATTACCGCTAATCATTTATTTAAGCTCAGTTTTTAAAACCTTAGGATGTAACTACAGCCCAGCCCATGCAGCAGTATATGAATGACTAACCTCGTATTGTGGATGGATTATCTCAGTTGTTCTCCTGGCTGAAGTTTGGTCCTTTTACAGCATCCTGCCATGCGATTACATTTGTTCCTGACCACCGAGAACACTCACGTTAACTTTTATCGAGTGGAAAAAAAGTTAGCTTGTTTATATTATGCTAACATAGCTGTGTCGCTAGCGGTCACGTAGCACATCATTATATACCAGCTAGCCAAACTTCAGTAACCCTACAAACGTCACTGCTGTTTAGTTTTCTGTCTTCATTTATGTTGGAAGTGATAACAGAGCTGTACGTTTTAATTTGTTTCCAAAACCCCGCAGTCAGGACATGCTATATTGTATTTAGATAGAAGCTAGCGAGCTAACTTCCTGCTAACTTCTAACTCTGTTAAATGTCATAAATTCCGTTTTCATGGATGCCTGGATGTTAAACTCAATTGTTACACCTGGTAGAGCAGAACGCTGATCATTTTATTAAAGATGAAAGACTTTAGACAGTTTTTCAACTCTCAGTAATGCCATAGTGATCGTTTGATATATGGACCTGCAGCGGAGTTTAGGTCCAGACACGGCTAGTGACGTCAGACTGAACAACCGGATTGAAAAAACAAAAGTTGTATCCAAGATGGCCGACTTCTAAATGGCCACCATGGTCACCACCCATCTTGAGGAGTTCGCCCCCTCACATATACTAATGTGCCACAACCAGGACTTTAATATCACCAACCATTCCCATGTTAGTACGGTGTATCCATATAAATGGCCCACCCTGTACATAAAATAATGGTAAAACATGATAAAATCTCTTGGGTTAATATAACAGCCTGATGGCCCAGGACCAGTAAGGCCTCAGTCTTACAGGGGCCTTTTGGTTGTCACTGGTTGCTAGTGGAAAAATGTGTGCCAGACTTGTCGTTAAGTGAGACTGGTCATAAAGAAGTATGCGATGCTGGACCAAAGGCCTTGTTGTGATTGCTTTGGTCAGTAGCATTTGAATGGTGCATGTAGTTTACATGGAGGATGCCAACTATTTGTTGAGAGGTAATACAATTTTTACTTCAGAAGTTCTACTTTTCCAATTTACTTGATACTTTTTACAGTTTCACTACCACTTAGCTAGTAGTTTTCTGCTAGCTACTAAAACATCCTCTTCTTGACGGATTTCGTGTAGCCTTCCTTACTATGGTAATTTCCAGTAGATCACAAAAGCAATGCACATAGCGGCTTGTTATGAGAGGTTAATAAAACATCTATAGAGTTCTTGTATTTTTTATGGCAGATACTGGGGGTTTAAATATGAACCAGTGTTATTAATGTGAACCATCTTTCTCTTCAAATTTTTGGGCTTCTCTTGCAGATTTTATTGGCATCAATTGTGTTCTCGCCTTGCTAATTAGGAGTACGCTATAGCACACAATTATCAAAGTTGCCTACTAATGTGCTTAATATTCTGATCTCTTCCCTCAGGGCTTCGCAGACAGCCCTCATTACAGCGATCATTTGAGTGACAGTCGATTAGTGTCCCATGAAGGATTGTCCCCAACACCTTTTATGAACTCAAACATAATGGGTAAGTAAGTGACTCCTTTCAACTCACCCTCATTTGCCCTTTGGTGGTGGAAAGACATCCTAAAAAAAACTGATTGAGATTAAGGCACATCATTTACTGGAGGCAGCAGGACTGAAAGGCTTGCAGGCTACAGGACAATTTTCTTCTCGCCCCTCATGTCTTTATTTCCTCTCTTTAATCCCCCTCCCCTTTCCACATCTCCCTCTTGCTCCTCCTGAGATGACCCTCCCCCAGGCTAGGAGTCACACCATCAGTATAGGTTTCCGTCATAAGAAGCTGTGTCCTAGACATCAAAACCGCCCTCAGCAGCTTCCAGCAGCAGCACAGTTATGTATTGTTTGGGTGTAGGGTTAAACAGACTGTTGTATCAAAGACCCCACCGTGAAACAGAAACAAGCTTTTAAACTGAAAGTAGATCATACAGTTGTGTTCATTTGGGATTGTTGCTGTGTTTGCCTTTGGATTTTTCAGGTGCTGCGTTTCCTTTAGCTCAATCTGGTTTGCTCATACAAAAGATATATATTTATTTATTTGCATTTGTGTGGCTTTCATTTTACTAGTTAGTTAGATTTCTGGACCTTTACTGTAGTGTTTCTTGGCTTTTATTCTCCAAGTTTTTTTTTGTGTGACTTACTCTGCATTCCTATTATTAGCATCAATTTAATCACAAGCAGGTGGACACACTTTCCCCAAACACAATCGTACTTTGAGTTTTAATACTCTGTCATCACTTTTTAAAAGACATAGTGTTACTGGCTTACAATATGCTCTGCTATTGTAGCGGTTAAAAGCTGTGTGCAGCTCTTTGGCCTGGCATCGTTGTGATGTGTAACCACTCGACAGTTTTATGGCTAACTACAGCTTAGCCCATTATGTAATGGCCCTGGAGACTGCTTTCCAAGCACAGCGGTTAGGGCGCTACTGAATGAAACAAATTATTATCTTTCCTGCAATTGATCACATGACTGCTTCCCCACCCATTGCCACTGTGTGTGTGTAATTGTGCTCACCAGCTTCAGAATATGGATGTGATCTGTCGCAATGATATGTCAGAGTTGGGCAACATGATTGTAAACTTGGAATTGCCTGCGCTTATCTCAGGATGGGAATTCAGGATGACTGTGGTCTTATTAAATTGTTTTTCCAGAAGTAATATCTGCGCGGATTTATAGTTTTCAGCACCCTCATTAAGCCACGTCTGAAAGGTTATTCCTCATAAACGCACAGGATAGAACAACTATGTAGTAGTGAAATATATGGTTGGGGCTGTCAATATTTGTGTAGTGACATGATTTTCATGAAGTTAGGCTTTTTACGCCACTATAATAGATTGGAGATTAAATGGTTGAGATGCAGTTGAAATGGAGACTTGAGGGGGATTGAAGAAAAGTAAAAGTACCACAACACCAGTGAACAGACAAAATGCTTACTGTGACTTATGTGCGGGTTTATATTTAATGTATTTTTGGCTATTAGGAGTGCTGTGGAGTGTATTTGGATGAGATCTCTATTATAATGTGTGCCCTTCTTACTCATGTTCTAATCATATGATGCAAAAAAAAATAACATAGTTAAAAACCCACAACTAACCATCTTAAAAAGGGTAGACATCATAGCATAATAACAAACATAATTTGAGAAACTGTTTTTAACTGTATGCCACAGAACAGAATGTTGGGTAATGCTAGCTAACCAAGTTTCATAAATGTCTGTTAACTGCTGTGAGTCTCTTGCTACATGCAGCAACACTACCGACAGTTGGAGAAAAAGATAACCTGTCACTTAAAGCTAAAATAACAGGTGTCATTCCTCACAGCAGACTCATTTGTGCACCAAATAGGGCTGCCACAATTAGTCGACTAGTCACGATTACGTCGACTTTCAAAATCATCGACGACTAATTTAATAGTCGACGCGTTGTTTGAAGCTTTTTAAGATCCCAAAAGATGCAGGAATAAGTAGTAGGATTTAAGAGTGTAATAACGGACTGAAACAGAAGATGTACAAGGATGCCAGCTGCCGTTAAACCCTGAAGAAGAAGAAGCAGTGTCCGGTATCGTAGCTGTGTTCAAATTCAGGAAGCGCATCCTCCTGTGAACGCATTTGTAGGCCGATTACGTTACAGCAACATGACGAAGCCTGTACAAATTCTAAGACTCCGACAAATGCGGCTGAGAAATGCGTCCTTCATTTCCCCAGTTTTGAAGGATGGGTCGGGTGTATACTTCATGGCCCAACCTATCCCAGAATTCATAGCACGGCCCTGCTCAGTTTCCAACAATGGTGGCAGCTAGTTAGTTTTAATATTACTCTTATTATTCTTTCTGGGTCACAAAATAAACGTTTAACATATTTTCAGGCGAGAATGTAGCTGTGTAAACCTCAAATATCTGCTCAGTTTATCAGGACACCACATACTTTCAAAAGCGCTCCGATGTTTTCAGAGACGTCTGTTACCCACTAGCTCGATAGCTAGCCGGGGTTCAAGGCTCACTAGAGCCCGTGAGAACACCGGACTCCTGGCAAATCGTTTTCAAACCCACCGCCGTCTTTCGCTACTCAGGTTAAACATGATATATAAGTCATATTATTGTTTGGCTTTTTTCAGTATTTTATTTGTTCCTGAGTAAATCGGTTTGGCTGAGATTAAAGTTATAGTTTTTACACAGCTGAATAAGTCAAGCAGACAGCTGATTATCAGAAGTGTGAGATGCTCCAGAATTTACTCCAGTGTCCTGTTATATTTTAGATAGCAAGGAGTTTATTAAACTTCACCGAAACAATCTGCAAATTTCATTAATATTTAATAAACTATCATCTTGTCTTATTTTTAGTTAGCACATACCTTAAAAATTTAAAGCTGTAAGCTAATGATAGTTATATAAGAGCAGATGCATGCTGGTGCTTTAAGCTGTACATTTTACGTCCAACGGATGCATGATCTGATTAGTCGACTAATCGCAAAAAAAATCGGTGACCAGTCGACTATCAAAATAATCGCTTGTGGCAGCCCTAGCACCAAATATTGTATTCTTTTATTAACAGAGCTTAGAAGTCTCTTTGTTTATTTTATTTGTATTTATGTTTTGTAATGATATGTGTGTATTTTGTGTGTGTGTGTAAAATGTTTATATTCATATATATTATATTTATACACTGTATTCTGTATATCAAATAAATAAAACAGTGAAGCTGAGGACAAGATTAATTGTACTGTTCTACTGATATTCATGACATTCCCTTACTTTTCTTTTTTATTCCTCCTGTATAACTCCTGCATATAAACACTATTTATATAGCGCCAAATCACAACAAAAGTCGCCTCAAGGCGCTTCATAGATACAGAAAACCCAACAAACCAGAGAAACATTGGAGAAACTGGGTTGTTTTTGCATGAGGGCTTCAGACAGGGACTCCAGTGTTGCTGAAGTTTCTTGAATCTGAGCATATGTTGTAGATCTGTAAACTTCAAAATTACTCTGGCAGCTGTGCTATACAGCTGGCTTTGTATGCTTTTAATGATAAGCCATCCAAGCCTTCCCCAGTTTTTCTTCTGTTCTGTCTTAGACTTTCTGTACAATAACTGGATTGTTTACCAGATGTTTTGGTAAAGCCCAACACATTTAGAAAATGTGCAAGTCCAGGTATTCGCAGCAGTTTCTGAGCTGTTAAATGAACTATTTTAAGCCAGGAAACATCTCGCAGCATACAGCAGTTGATTTTTCCATCAAGTTTCTGAAATTCAGCGATGAGATGATGAGAAAGTGGATCTGAGTATATAGGCATACACTCAGATCCTCAAGATATGATGTTGGGTTAAGATCACATTGATTAGTCTGTAATCTGAATACCAATCATTGCCAATGTGAAACGTGGAGAATAAACTTGGAAACTAATTTGCTAGAGGATCTGAAGAGGTAATTTGTCTCAAGTCAAGTCCTCTACCATTAATTTGTCATTTTTGAGTTTCAGTCGGCGAAACCGTTGCTGTACCGTCAGACAAACTGTGCCCAGTGAATGGCTGCAGACATCTGAAAACGACCCAGAGCTGGTCAGCAGTAGCTGTGGTGTGTTAGGGCCCTGAGGACCACTTCATATTTCCTGCCTCTCAGTCAGTGTATTGTTCCTAATCGGAAGCTCCCAGTCCATAACTCTTAATGACATTTCCATGTTTACATGGACTTGTTTAGTCTAGTTTATCAACACAGTAGATCTAAACCAGGCTTGTATGAGAAAAGCTGCTTGGAAATTTCCCTTGGCAAAAATACCAACTAAAATATCTTTCATGTCCTATGCCCCCATCTGCTTTCCTGTTGCCCATTAATTGGGAAGTCATACTGCTACTTGGATAAAAGCTAAAGATTTAATTTGTATTTATTTAAAGATCACTACAATTAACCGTATGCACTCATATAGTGCTTTTTAGCTCTAATAGAGCACTTTCTTTTTTACTGTAAGCAAAAGTGCACACTGCTCACATTTCTGTAAAATCCACAGCCTGTGTGAAATAAGCTGCTACTGTTTCTGACATCTGCCAACCAAACTCGAGAATAAACGTAATTGTGTGCATCAGAAGATAAGCGAGACAGACAATGACTATACAGTGTTTGAAATTTTTATATTAGAATTTGCATGTGGTTAAGATTAAATCTAGAGAAAGTGCTTGAATGTGTAGTTTCTAGAGCATGATGATATTGGGATTCAGAAACTAAAAGTATTTTATTAACCAAATTCTCTTTTCAGTTTTGCAACATTTATACTTCCTGCATTAGGAAGAAAAAATCTGCACAAGAAAACTGCACACTGCAAATGCACAGTAGACCTCTGCACTTGTAAACTACTCCTACAAGCCACAACACATACATAACTGTTCCTGTTATTACTGTTCATTATTACTGCAGGGTTGTACAACATAATCTATCAGTGTTTTCAGTGTTTCAGAATCATGTAACTCTCAGTAATCTGTATATTTTTTTCCGTTAAGTTTCATTTCGAGAAGGCATAGGTTCCATGTTCTTAACAGGGCAGGAGAGAGGTGAGGCTGTAAGTTATTATGGGTAACATATAGATGCAGGAAGTGGTTTGTTCTGTTATTTTTATCATTCATTTTAAAACAGAAATTTAGCAAACTTTTTTTTCCAAATCACAGGGTGATTTTCCCGCCTAATCGGGAATGATTGAAGTTGAAGAACGGGTGTTTTGGTTTAGCGCTGGGGAGCCTCTGAGTGCCTAATGATCATGTGATGCTGCTGTCCTAAAGGGGGGGCCGGGTTCGAGTTAGGGCAGACTACGGGCTTCACTCGTGCTAAAATCCTCTTACTCGCCGTCACGCCATCCACGTCGTACTGCCCGACAGGTGGCAGCCACATTGTTCATGTGTAGAGCCTCAGCCATGTGAGTCTGTGTGACTCAGCCACTCATAACATGTATTAAGTACACAGGCTACACTTGGACAGACTTAGTCAGAGCATTCATAGCACATCGTGTGATCTGATAGGAATTATTGGCAGTCACGTAGATGCATGGACTATTTACTTAATGATTAATTGCTGTGATTGGAAAACTGATTCCATGAAAGCTCTGTTAGCATGGATTAGATTTTCGTACTTTGTTGCATAAGTAATAGTATCAGAGCTAGCAACATTTGGCAATCCTAGGATTTAAATCGATTTCTTAGTGCGACGATTAATTTCAGAATCGTCTCTGGATTGAAAACAATTCTCAGTCTGTAAACAGTAAAGAGACGCTGCATTTTAGCTTTTTGTCAGAGGAAAAGCAGCTTAGAAGAGTGTGTGAGGGAGTCTTCACCTTTATTCATTTATGTTTCTTTCATCGTGGCGCTTCACTTCAGGTCTTCTGCTTGTCCTGCAGTGGATGGCCGGTTCTCATTTGCTCTTTCTAAATGTTTAGCCACATGGATTGCCAACAGTTCACAGCCCTGACAAGGAATGCTTTCGTCTAATTACCAGCAGATATTTTTTTTTCCTTGTGATGTAAGCTCGATATGGGAAAGTCGGTAGGGGAGGCTGATTTCAAGCAATTCTGGGCAATTACCAGAGGCGATGAGCTAAAACTGAAAGAGCTGCACTCTGCCCCTTTATTTTTCTTTGTGTTTCGAGTCTGCACTGCTCAGTGTTTGCCTTTTTGCTGTTATTTACTCAATGGACTGATGCTGTTTTTCATTAAGTGTGGCAACTTTAGATAAATAGCTTTAAAGTCACAAAATTAGTAGGACAGAACTGAAGCTATTCACAGCTGTCATTTGTCAGTTTAAAAATAACGTAGGGGAAATGTATTATAGGGACTTCAAAGGAATAATAAAAATACTCCAGGCCTCCCTATTGTTCTTTTATTTATTTAATGCTTTTCAGGCTAAAATTACAAGCTATGTTAATTCACAACAGTCTTTCTCTTTCTTGTGCTTTAAGGTCTTTTTTCCATTCAGGGTGGCCTTGGCTTGGATTTAAAGGCACGGCCTGTGATTGGAGAGTGGGAAACATAAAAGAATCACAGTTGTAGTTGCAAGTTTGTCAATACGAACAAGGTCAAATAAAAATCGTCTGGATTTCTATGTGTTTATTTTGATTTTACTCTCCACTCACCAACACCCACATATACTGAAGCATTCATTTCAAAACGAAGAGGCAAAGGCATGCCCGTGTTTATTGTGAGCTGGGCTTTATGTGGGATCTCGCTGTGAATCTGTGGACCGCTTTAGCATCAGTTCTCTCCGGCCATGTGTCCGAGGCGTGATATCGCAACTGCTGAGTTGTAGTTTCTCCACTCACGTTTCTCTGGTGTGCTTCATGTATATTACTCATACGGCTTTAGCCCTGCATGACAATTAATCAGCTTAATACTGTCATCGACGCATGCATAAAGCCGCATGCATAAAGCCGCATGCATAAAGCCGCATGCATAAAGCCGCATGCATAAAGCCACATGCATAAGGCCGCGTGCTCCGTCCTGCCGGTCTGCACACACGTGACTTTCACGTGATGACCTGGCAGTTATTGCTCTCCTCTTTTGTTTCATCCTGCTGTAAACTTATAGGACTTCACATATTTGTATTTAATATTTGTAAAAATGCATAGTTGTTTGTTGTGCTTTCTATCTAACATTCACACGCTGATGGATACAACAAAGATACTTTAGCATGCAGACTGAAGCAGCCAGGAATCTAACCATCTTCCACCTTCCAATCAGTAGATGACCTCTGCCACTTCAAAGAGAAGGGAGGTACCTGCTGTGGTAACAGTTGTGAACAAGGCAGCAGCCGAAAGTAGCTTTCTTTTAGTGTGATGGATTTAAGTGCTGGCTAACATTTTTTTTTGAAGACTATAACTTCTAAAATGATTGTTTGACAGTTTCTTGTTGCTTTCATTGTAGCTCTTTATTTTTGTTCTATTCAGTGGAAGCTCATTGTTAGATGCAGTTCAGTACAGGATCATCCCATGAAAAGTGAGTACTGATACAAGTTCTACATGGTAACAATGAAGATTTCTGCCCAGGCTTCGTAAAGTTGGTAGGTCCTTCATGATAGAAATATACACTGATCCGGCATAACATTTTGACCACGTGCATAATATTGTGTTGGTCCCCGCTTCTGCTGCCAAAACAGCCCCAACCTGTCGAGGCACGGAGTCCACTACACCCCTACAGGCTGGCTGTGGTATCTGCACCAAGATGTTAGCCACAGATCCTTTAAGTCCTGTAAGGTTTGTGGTGGGTCCTCCATGGATCGGACTTGCTTGTCCAGCACATCCCACAGATGCTCGATTGCTGGTTCAGCACCATTTCTTCCTTTGATCACTTTTAGATAGTGACCACTGCAGTTTTGTAGAGGACCCAGTCGTCTAGTCATCATAATTTGGCCCTTGTCAAAGTCACTTAAATCCTTACGCTTGGACATATTTCATCCTTCTAGCTCATCAACTCTGAGGAGAAAATGTTGAAAATGTCCCACCTACTAACAGGTGCCATGATGAAGAGATACTTGGTGTTATTCTCATCACGCGTCGGTGGTCATAATGTTGTGCCTGATCGGTGTAGATGAAAAAGACAAGCATTAAATTCCAAGATTACAAATCGCCTCCGATAGAAGCAGGATGACAGTATAAACCCACAGAGCAAGAGCTCGTAACGCTATCAGAAAAAAACTTTAATTTTCAGTCGAGCACTGAAGGCTTCTATCAAAATATGAGGATATTAGAAAACTGTAACACAGAGAAAATCAGAGCTGAAGGATGAGCCTGATGATAAATATAGATAAAAAAGGAGATTTTATATGATATGACTTGATTTCAACAGCCACTTTTCCCACGTGATATTATAAACCTTTAAAGTTTTCCACTTTTCAATGTGACACAGCAGATTCAGTTCAGTTCAGTTTTATTTATATAGCGCCAAATCTTGACAGCAGTCACCTCAAGGCGCTTTATATTGAAAGGTAAGGACCCTACAATAATGAATAAATAATAATAGATCAAATATCCAGTTTACCGGTGCTCGGTTCTGTTACTCCAGATCTTAGATATTAAATTGGTGCAGTTTTGCTGTCGAAACTGTGATCTGACCCATGATAGATGCTTGAAGTCGGTTGGGGAAAAAAAGAAGAAAAAAGATGCTGGATGAAAATAAAATTTTGGCTCTAGATTGTGACACTTCAAGTGGGTGGAATTGGTTTGCTTGCAGTTTGTAATGGAGCTTAAATGTGTTTTTCAGCCCTGGAAATTTAATGTGGATATATCCTGTGCTTAAGAAGTTAAAGATTGAAAAAATGGGTTCAAAAAGGGTTCAAATATGTTGGAAGAAAAAAGGGAAAAGCTCAAAATTTTAAAACCAACACAACATATTATTGTAGTTTGCTAACTTCAAAAAATTTAGAAAATTAGCATGTCTGTGATAATTTAAAAAAAAAAGGTGATTCTGCAGGTGTCAGCTTATTTTATTTTTACATGATTGTATATGAAATGACCCTTTAGAGATTTTACATGGGAACAGCATGCTGCTGGTAAAACAGAAGTAATGTTAGCTAGTAGCAAAATTTGTGATATTGTTTCTTTGTAACCAGTCGAACTTAACATTTTGATTGTATTTTTAAAGTACAAAGAAGACACAACAGTGTTTTCTTTTTTGCACTGATTAGTGTTTCGCACTGAGAAAGAATTCATCCCTTCCAGACTTTTGCCTTTTCATGTCTAATTGTTCCTCAAGGCTTTCCCTGAAGTGTCAAATCCCACTTCACACTGGCATCCCCAGTGTGTTTTTACTGGGGCAGGTGTCATGTGCTAATGCGCCGTCCCACAGGAGACCCTCCTCATACCCAGGCTGTGATTGTGGCCAGGTGCTGTTCAGGTGTGCACTCGGTTTGCAGTGCAGTTTGGGTCACAGGTGCTGCCAATGCTGCTCCCTTTTCCCTCTTCATACCCAGACTCTCTCACATACACACAGACACTGTTTACTACAAGCTTTCACAATAAGAGCAGAAAATATGGACTCAAATATTGTTTTACACGTAATTCTTTATCAAAAGTGATGTGGCATAGATAGACTGTGTGTGTGTGTGTGATGAAGCAGAGACGAGAGAAGGGAAAACGAGGGGATGTGTGTAGTACAGTTTAGTGGCTGTAGCCGGTCATTATGCAGAGCTGCAGGGTGTGCTTATCTATTACTGCGGTCAGTGGAGCATGAAAAGCTGAAGACGAGCTGAAAGGGTCCAAATCCTGTTCCTCCTTACCCGTGCCGCCCACATCTCCCCACGCATCCCAGCCCACCCCGCCTCCTCGCTTCTCTCGGCCCTACCCCGCGCCGTCCTGCCTTGCTTCCTTAGGCCCCGGCCCCCAGCATGTGACTGGTGAGGCTGACCAGCTGCAGAGGATCAGCTGTAGTCTGAGTAGGCCTCGAGGGCCGTCTCTCCATAGAGGATAGAAGAGTTGTGGTATAGCTAAGGTATGATGACATAATAAGTCTCTGAGAGACAGCTGCAGGGGTTAGAGTGCCAAAGTTATATTTATCAGCAGTGGAAAGGTGTCTTAATGTTGCTGCTTTCAGTCACTTTAGTTCATTTTTGTAATACTTAATCATGTTGAAATTGCAAGGTCGAGGCTATAAGATACTTAATTGCACACATGTGTTTGCAGATGTTTGCACAACAAAAGAGTCAAATTCTGTGTTAAAACTTTCCCGTAAAAGAAGTTTTTATTAATCCAAATCCTTCCTCATTGTACTTGTTTCCTCGTATATCCCACATCGCTCTCCCCTCCCCCCGTTCTCTCGTTGCTTTCGTCTCTTTCTGCCTGCAGCTGATGCCAAGAGGAATGTTGGGGGATTATTTAATACAAGCACAACACTAAAAGGGAAATGATTCATTCAGAAGAAATGATGTTAGAGGAACACTTTAAGTCTGCTGACTTTATTGCTTCACATTGCGTTGTTGATAGCAATGTTATATGTCTGTAGCTTTGATGTACAACGAGTTAAATGCGATTGTTAGGCAAACTTTTCACATGATCCTTATATGTGTTATTTAGTTTTGAAATGTTATACAACATCACCTTTGACTTTAGTACTGGTGATATTTACAGATGTTGTCTTTCGATCATTCGGGCTAAGCTCCTGTTGTTGTCAGTGGAGGCCAGTTGAAATTAATATCCCCATGCTCATAATCTAACCTGTCAGCACGTGCTGCTGTACACACCTGTCGCACACTGTAGCACATTTAATAAAAAAAGTTGGCCATCACAAATAAAGAACACATGAAAAAACCAAAAACAAAGAAACTATGTCTTGAGAGCTTTGGTAGGTAACTCTGGACTAACGTGTTTTCAAGCTCTAAAGATTAGAGCTTGAAAACAGTAGAGCTGTTCTTGCATTCATCACGTAAACGTCTGGACCAGTTTTGATAAAATCCCCTTTGGTAGCAGTATTTGAACCCAGGTTGGGCACAGATGGGTGACAAATTCATCCTTAGATCTTCTTTTTTGCTAACTCTACCAGCTAAACTGGAGAATGCATGAAATTGACCCCTGGTTCCCGCACATCAATTTCTTCAACACGGACAGGTCAGGTTTTGAGTGAACTTTGTAGTTTCCCTCCAATAGCTGATTGGAGGGAAACCGATTGGCCACCACCTCAGAAGTTGGGTCCTTGTCGAGACGAGGCACAGAAAGCCTGGCCGGCAGTAGCTCGTTAATTCTCTTGCCCACCCCTCCTCTAACTCCCGCCTCCATTTTTTTCCACGGTCACAACTGCTTGCCCAGGCGTCCTGCGTCCATGCTGGGAGTGCTGGCAAACAAAACACTAGATAATGTTACACTCCCGTCTTGTTGGACTGCAGTGGACTGTAATTGGATAATAAAATGCAAACATTTGTTTCGCCTTTACTCCCACTTGACAATGCCTGACATTTTCTCCTGCGCTGGCACAGCCCCGAGAGTGTGAAGTGTGGGAAGTGTAGAGCGAAGCATGGCTCTGTGAGACTTTTTTTTCTCTTTACTGCCATGAAAACGGGGGTGGGAAGGTAAAAAACAAAACAAAACAAACCAACAAAATTCCAACTTGAAAATCAACAAACCTCTTTTAAATGGTGACTACAATTTATGCCCTGGTGCAGTGCCATCCACACAGAGAGTACTCATCAAAAGATTTATCCCCTTCAGGCTTTTTTTTTTGGTGTTTTTTTTTGGCTTTTGCTCTGAAGACTTTTCGGGGGGTTTAGGGGTATATCTGCGTAAGGAAATATTCCCACAGTGCTTGGAGCTGGATCAGCATTCCTAACCCATGTGTGTATCCTTCCTTGTCCTTCACCTCTCTCCGGCTCTCTCTGTTGTTTTGCTGTTCAACAGTTGTTTGGCATCTAAGACCAAACATAATCTTGTACTTTGATGCAACACACTGACTTGATTCTAATAGCCGGCTGGGGGACATTTCTTCAGCTTGTTAAATGTGCTCTTGTTTCCCCAGACAGCGCTCTGTCTCATCCTCACAGAGATGATGGCGCTGAGCTCACACGTGAATGCGAGATGCAGGGGAGCATGTTAGTGTCCCCGCTACAGCAGCATCCATTACAGTGTTGGTGTTCACATGGTGGGAGACGTTATTAGGGAGCTCATCGCCTTTCTCCTCTGAGAGAATGGATGTGTGATTATGAAGTCATCAGCTATGAACCAGTGAGGCTGCGGAGAAGCACCCCTCCTCATGGGTCCTCAGGGTGCCATTGATTGGTGACCATGTGTTTGTGCCTGATAGACTGTGAAATGGTGTGTTGCTGCACGGCTGTGTCACACCTGCGTCCCACCAAGGTGATTGATTGGTTTGGTCATGTGGAATGTTCCCATCTGGTCCGCAGTAATGCATTTTTTTCCTCATTTGTGAATAACAAGCACTGGCAGGAGAATAGTTGGGCTTGGAAAAAGGCAAAGGCCAAGCGAAAACATTTTCCCCTGTCCACCTCCACACCCCCCCTTTTTTCCCTTTTACCGAGTTAGAAGAAATTCAAATAGACCGAGCCACGGCACCTGATTATCCTGGGAGAGGGGATAAATACAATCAGGAAATCCCCATCTCTCCTCTCATACAGAGAGATGGATTTTAGGGGGAAAATAAACTGGTTAGCTGGAGCGAAGGGCAGAAGCTAGCTGCTCCTGATTTTCAAAGTCATACTTAAGGGGTAAAAAAAAAAGCGCAATAAAACGAGGAATATCTTTGATCTCGCTGATTTAGACACCTTCTCTTGATTAGTAACCCCTTCTGGATTTTTTGCCTCATCTAAAAGCAGTATAGTTTTTTCTCCCCCCCTGAGCCAAGTGTGTTATTTTGTTCCTCCTTCTTGCATTCTTCCCAGTTTGATTTCCCTTAATCCTGGTCCCTTGCCTTTAATTGATCTATTCATTCCACCTAATGGCTAATTACACATCAGGCTGCGTGAGCAGATGCATTTATCATCATAGTACATAATAATCAGTGACATTTCAACAAAGAAAAAAATAAATATGCAAATAAGAACTCATTAACATTTGCTCTTGCTGTTTTGAATAATGTTGGCGCTGACAAGGCTGTGCGCAGAATTGATGTTGAGCTCAGGGCGAGGGAGTCATGTTTCCTCGGTGCTTTGTGGCTCTATTATTTTCCTCTGTCCTACTGTTGTTTCTAATGCTGGGCTGTAGAAATCCTCCACCAGTGTACACACACACACACACACACACACACACACACACACACACACACACACACACACACACACACTGCCCTAACCTCTAACCCAGTCAGCTTTTATTTACAGTCTAAAAAAATCTGCTGGGAAGCATCAAACAGATTTGGATGGATGGATGTACACAAACTCATAAGTGAAGGAAACAAAAGGAGGCGTGTTAAAAGGTATGGGGGAAAAGGGAGTGAGTGTACGCCTGGCATGTCCTTGTACCATCTCTGGTTGCCAGAGGAATGTATTAGTAACCATGGAGCCTGTCTAATTTTACTTCCAAGGCACCCAGACAGGCTAAAACATTAGCGTCGTATAGCCGAGAGTACCCTACTGACAGTTTATCATTTAGTCACGTCGGAGTCTGACTCCTGTAGTGCACATCTTTCTTTAGGGATTCAGCATTAAGCTGTATTAAAATATTTACATTTAAATGCTAAAGTCACATAAAAATTTTGAATCTTGGCTGCAACTAAACCTTTTTTAAAGAAACGTTTTGAGTTTAGGAGTTAAGGATTCAGTTTTATTCATCATGTTTTGATGTATTTGACCGTAATACACATCGGGTTTACTCAAATAGTCAAAAATGCACAGATTCCAGCAAAATAATGTTACTTACATCTGTAGTAACCCCCCAAAGGCCCATTGGGAGCCAGAAAAATGATGGGGAGTCATCACATAATGACGCGTATGAGCAAAGATCCACAGACACAGCAAAAATAAACTAACTGAGTCGGCGTGTGATAAGCTCACTTGCTTTAAGCATAATTCCTCATACTGTATAATGTGTTTGTTTTCATGGTCTTGACTTTCCTTGGAGCGAAGGAAACTGACTCATTTTGTGGATGGAAAAAAGAGACCCTTGGAATGCATCTGAGAGGCAGTGAAGCACGCTCGCTAATTGGCTGTTTTTGTGGCAAGGGTTTTGAATTGATCCCTGGGGATGCTTAGGTCACTACCTCTCACAGTATCAAAATAAGGGGCTCAGCACAGTGCAGTGCTATACTGTGGTGCAGTCTTGTGATCAATAAGGAGGCATGCTGTGAATGACTGGCCAGCTTGCCTTTTTTTTCTGCAAAATTCCTGCACCTACTGTTGTTTACACTCTGCTCCACTAGCTCTAGGCAGATGACGCTGAACTGGTTTAAAACTTGCAGAAAAAATTTAAAGTATTTTAAACATGAGTTACATTTTTATTGGTTTAATGTGCAGATTGTATTTAGCATTTACCTACAAATTGTTTGCTTTTATTTAAATTAATTTTGTTTATTAACACCTTATGAGGGGTGCTTTATAGACAGTCTGGGCTTCTCTGCTCAGACTGATGCCCCCATGACCTGAACCCAGATAAATAGTAAAAAATGGATGGTTGGATGGATGAAAGGAAACGGAGAACGTTCGCCTTTAGAGTAAAAGTTGTGCCTTTTGAAACATGATTGAAGGGATAATGAAGCCCTAACGATGTTGAGAAGACAATCATGGTTCTCAGTCATGTGGTCTGTCATCTTTTGTGCTTTATACTCTGGCTGTTGCAGGAAACACCATGTGGAATTCATTTTTAAGCAGTTTAAGAAGTATATGCCCTCTGAGGTTGGTGGGTTGAAGTTATGAAATGATAGAAAACATCTACAGAAGTCTTATTGAGCAAAAATACCAAATTCCCACCTTTTGTAGTGTAGCTGTGTAACAGCTAGTAGTGGAAACAGGTGTCTTGGACAGTTCTTGCTTGGTGAGTACCAGCAGTCTAGGTTGGGAAATTAAAAACAGAGATGTGCTCAGCCCCAAAATAAGAAGGGAAATAAGCAGACAAGGAGACCAAGACCCTAAAGAGAAAACTGACAGAAATATGTTCCCTCTTGAGATGCAGTGAGAGAACGTGCCAGGAGTTAATGTACCAGGGTAACACTTGCGAAATTTAGTCTGTGTGGAAGAAACAGTAGAAAGCAGCCACTCTTGATAAAAGGCACATGGCAGTAGCCCGGAGAATGGAAAAACAGCAAAAGACTGAAAAGCACGAGGAAAGCAACTGTTGGATCTGGCTCAACAATAGGTGAACTAAAAAAAAAGTCATAAAAGTGCTATATTTAGCAGAAACTGGGCACAGAGGAAATCATATCTGTCATCTGAAGCACGATGGTAGTACAATAGGACCATGAAGAGCCAAATTATTTGTTAGATATGAAAGTTTTTCTGCTTCACTGTGCCAAAAACTTTGGAGTGGCGTGATGATTAAAAAAACTCTTAAATTCTGAGTAGAGTAGCTTCACTACAAGTGTGTGAAAAGCCACTACTCGAGCGATGCTTTAAAATCTGTGGAATGACTTCATGATGCCTGTTCACAGCCTGTGCAAAGGTGCCAGTGACAAACTGCAGTGCTGTATTTGAAAGTGTGATATCCACACAGAGAAGAAGACCCGAAGCTGTTAAAGCTTCCAAAAGTGTCTCTGCAGTGTGTTAACACCGAGGAGCTGGATGTTTTCAGTTTGGTATTTGATTCATCCGTCCATCCATCCATTTCCTGTCACTAACGGGGGTTTAAGGAGACTTTGGCATTTCCTAGGCCGTCTCACAGGTCTAATCTCTCCAGTCCTGGATGTGCACGGGCCTCCTCCGAGATGGGACATGCCCAAAACCTAGGAGGACCCTGGGTCCCCTCAGTTGGCTCAGTCAAAAAACATTTATGTCTAAAATGCTGACTTTAATTTTATTTCAAGTAACTTTTCCATTTAATTTTGTTACATAAAAACAGCATAAAATGTTACATTTACTGGAATGACTGGTATACATTCAGTTTATAGCAGGCACATTTTCCTTAATAATGAATTATTTGAATTAGCAACCCTTTGTTTTCATATATTTCAGTTGCAGTCTTTAATCAAAATTATCATTATATTATTATCATGTTTATTGAGGGTGAAGAATCATTTCTTTGAGTGCTCCTTCTGATGTGTAGGAGTAGCGGCTGAGCTCCTCTGAATGACCAAGCTCCTCGAAGGCTGATCCCAGACACACCAGAGTGTTTGCTATTTGTTCTCCTTTATTAATATAATACTATTTGTTTGGGGAAGTCCTTTTTCTAGTTTGTTGCATGGCTGCAGGATTTTAGGTTTTTAGGTTTTTACCGAACTGCCGATGAGGTGTGTGGCCTGGGAGATAAAGACTTACCTCAGTGAATCAGCTGCGTTGTGCTGAAGATGGATCCTCCTCTGCAGTGAAATTGTAGTTACACCTTCTCAGCTCTGTGTGATATGCTAATGAGCAGCTTTGCCGAATATTTAAATCAGAATTGATGGGTTTTTTTTCCCACTCTTGAGATTGATTTTTCATTGCATTGGGGATATACTGAGTGATGTCTGCATATATACATTCGTATTATTGATGGTGATTGCGGTAATTGAGCCACTTTACTCGCGTTGCTTTCTTACATTTTCTATCTCTCACTGATGTTTTAAGGCACCTAATGAATTGTGCTGTCTATCAATCACTGCACTTCGGTGACTCATTAGTGGGCCTGTGACGGCACAAAAAGAAAACACATGCTTTAGTCCCATGTAGAGCCGCACAGAAAAAATGGGCGTACTCAGGAAGTAATAATAACAATATTTGTGTTGCTCTTGTTGTGAGGCTGTGATCACACAGACTTCCACGGAGGAGGCAAAACAAAATGCGGCCGATAACAAGCCTCAAGTACATGAAACGGTTAAATCCTGCTTTTATTTTAATTCTCTTTCCTCACAGTAGGGATGTGCTTTAATGTATAAGCTTCAAACGTAACTAATTCAATCATGAATGTGCAGTTTAAAAAGTTACTTTGAGTTGTGTTCATTAATGGGAAATTCACTCTTGTACTGTGACCTATTTTCCTCACGGTAAGTTGCAGTATTTGTGCGTCAGACAGAAGATGGTGTCACTGCATGATATTTTATTCAGCTAATTTAGGCTCCTGGCTTTAGAACCGGCCAGCCCAGCATTATGTTCCATTTGATGTATCACTTTGTTCTACTTTACCTCAGCGTCATAAATATGAATTCTCCTGAAATTTGGGAGCAAATTCCTGTAAATCTACATCACACCACAGAGAGATTTAAGCTGTGTTTTTGCACCACACATCGCAGAAGGCACTGAAGTGTTTGCTGAGGGCAGCAGGGAGAAACATGATCAGATAAAGAGGTTAGAGCTGCTGCATTTGCTGAAGAATAGTTTAAATAAGCTAAGAGACCTGCTCATCCATGATCCCTGTGCATACTCCTGAAGTTAAACCAGCGCTGCCACTGGATTGGTCCTTCGAGTGCTGCTGCATCCATCTCTTCTTGCTGACAGATTCATGAGAGATAGAGTGCGGTCTGAATGGGGGTTGACATGTCTTGTGGTCTCACAGGTGCTTAGTCTAGCTTCAGTTTCTCCAAATTTGTGGCTCTGACACCTTTTTTGTCACTGATAGTTGTAAACCTATGTACATTAAGTGTACATTACACTTGCTGTTCCATGATGTTTTATTCTTAAAGTCAATTCAATTTGCTAAATAATGATGTTTTTACTCTCAAGAACAGGGTAATCAAAGCAAAAAAACAAGACAACTATGCCCTATATTTGCAAATTGGCACCATTTAAGGAAAAATGCAACCTGTCTATTATGATTAAATAACATTACATACAAAGCAGCAGTTTTCTGACTTCTGTAGCTGTTCATGCCAACCGTGTAATTTTGCAGGACATATTTGTGGCATTTATTTTTTCAGATTAAGCGAAATTCTTTGGATTATTTTTTTTGTCAAATAAACAGATTAGCTCAAAACGCAACCTGGTACTGAATTTTACAAAGATATGGAAATAGTAAAGCCATGCTGTTTTACCTCAGACACACACTTAGACGCTGCTGTGGGTCAATCGGCTCTCTGAAGTGATTTATCTGCCTCCTCTGATGTGCTCCCAACTCTGCCGATGACAGCTGAAACTGCCCTCGCTCACATCCTGAAATATGTACGAAAGCGGTCGTGATTCAGCCTCTACTGCTGGATCAAACCTTCTTGTGAGAATTGGACGAATTCAGAATCTCAGTTTCTTCTTTAGAAAAATCCAGAGCAGCTCATCATCACTTCTTGTGGATGAATTTGTTGCCCCCCCCCCCCGCAGATCTTTCGGCGTGTACAAGTTTCCATCTGAGAAATTACGAATTTTATGTAGTTTTTTAGCAACACGCTCGATGTAAAGGGCTAAACACAGTAGGCAGCACTTGTTATACTTCGTTCTGTTAGGCTTTGTTCTCGTGGCCCTGAGGGACTGCTTCTCTGTGTCATAGTGTAAAGTGCGACTGTTTTTGCAAACACATCTGTTGTTTGAGTCTGGGCCTACGGCACTAACGATCAATTATTCACGTCAGACGCGGTGTGTGTGCAAGAACACGTGCTTGCAGTGAATATTCAACTCTTGCCCTTGACCAGACCTTTCTCTCTGATTACATCTGATGAGTGAAAATGAATTTCACTAAACCGTCTTCGAACATGAGGCAGAAAATAAAGAAATTAATATTCTCATTCAGAGGAGACATTTCATCATCCTGCCATGATGGAAAACGTTGGTGGTAACTGACAACTTAATCCTATTTCTTTTTTGCAAGCGCAATGGCTCAGAACTGTTTCACATCATTGTTAGAAAAGAAGCAGCTTTGCCAGTTAAACGATCCTCTCTGATTCCCTCAGCTTCCCTCATCTCTAAAGGCGGCATGGACAGATGCAGAACAACTGTCTCCTGCAGGACTGCTCAGATAAGCACAAGTGAATTCTCTTAGATGTGCCTCGGTTCACCTGCGCATGTGAAAGTGCTGTTCAGATCAGTCATTGTGTAACAAAAGATCTGAACTATGCAGGTTTTTAACGCACAAAAAATATTTTCCTTGTCCCCAGAGTAAACAGAATTTAGTTCCAACACTTTTGTCTGTGCTTGTAATATTTGGAAGTCTGACAAAAATAATGTACGATGCCGTTAAAGTTATTCATCATTCTCCCAGAGGAGCTCTCATTTGTTTGTTTGTTTTTTCCAGGGGACTAAAAGTGCTGAGTGTGGATATTGTGATGTGTGTGATTCATGGGTGTTGTGTGCTTTAAGGTCTATTTCCCCCCCTGACGGATCCTTGGGAGCCTTCCTCTGAGGATTTGACACTGAGAGATGGACTCTGACAGTTGGATCAGTAATTATTCACCAAAACATACTTTGCATACAGAAAACTTTGAGAGTCATAACGCAGTTTTACAGAAGTATTGCAGGTGTTGCTATTGGTCTGCTGAATAGTGCTTGTAACAGAACCTGCTTTTACTGGAATCCAGATAAGGAAACTTTTCGTGACTGAACCATTTACTGCAGGACAGTTGAGTACATTTGATCTCTTGAATGTAAAGGATTTTCTGTACATAAAATATTGGTTTCAGAACTTCCCATTTTGCCACTGCTGTGTTGATGTTTTTGGAGCCATGCTTAGATGTCAGTCGACTGCAATAGTTTTGCATTTGTGGACTTTGTGTGTGTCAAGCAGACACACATACCTACTAGTTGGTGCTAAATAACAGACTAGTGCCCCATTTATGCTTGCTGTTGTTACGCTAACAAACAGAGTTTTGGCTGCTGCACACATTTTTTGTAACTTGGCATTTCGTGGCTGGACTGAAGACAGGCGTGTATGAGCAAGAGGTCAGAGATTACAGAGAGGGATCATCTTGCAACATCTTGAAACTGATGTGAGACTTTCTTGAGAAAACTCTGAGAAAGACTCGGCAATTGCTTTCCTTGAGTGCAGCGAGTCCGTTCTGCCTGAAGCACCAGTATGAAAGTTGAGAGGGCACATGACGTCATAGTGGGCTTATTAAAGTTCTAAAATTCCTGGTCCTGAGTGCAATTATTGCAAAGTAAGCCATTTTTTTCTACATAGCTCCATTAAAAGTTCTCTACAGTTCACCAACAGGGTTAGGGTTATGCTCAGTTCAGCTTCTCAGATTCAGATTTGAGACCCTGAAGGCAGCTTCTGCCTGTCAAAAGGGATATACCCCTACCTTCAAACTGGAAAAAAAAATCTAAATAGCTGACTTGCTGGAGATGGGCTACACCCTGGACAGGTCATCAGTATATTGCAGTGCCAATCATTTACACACACATTCACACCAATTTAGAGTCACCAGTTAAGCTAACATGTTTGGTTTTAGACTATGGGGTGACCATGACTAGGGGATTCAAACCTGTGGCCTTCTATGCTCACAACAGAGAAGCAACAATGCTAGTTACTGCACCACCACACCGCCCAATTATCCAACTATCAATAGAGACCAAAACTATTTTCTGTACTGGGCTGTAAACATGTTTATTTCTGCTGTAAAATTGTTGAGTTTAACATGCAAGTCTATGGGGATTGGCTCACTTTGGAGACAGCTTCAAGTGGCCATTAGAGGAACTGCCAGGACTTTGCTTCAGTTTTCAGCCCCGGAGATTTCCACTTGATGTACATCCATGAGTCCGTCAGCTAATCCGTCTACTGATTCAATCCCTCGTTCTTTGTGTCCTTCTTTTTCCTGCCAGCATCAGATGATATTACAGTAGACAGCAGATGAAAGTGGGACAAACTGGGCTGTTCGCTTCAGTGAAAGGAACAGCAGCTCCAAGATTGTCCAAAGATATTTTATTATTGCTCTAAACAGAAAAAGAATCCTGCTCGTGTCCTCGAATAAAAGCTCCCAAATTTGTTAAATGATATGTCAGTATACTACAGTAGACTCTTTGTGGGCTTCTGTGTTGTTTACATGTTGTTACCCAGAAAGAAAGATATGAGTATTTCCTTTACAATAACATTTTTACCACATTTAAGCATGCTTGTGAGTTTTTTCTTTTTCATTTAAAGCCCTCAGTTTTGCTTAGTAGACAACATCTGACAGCAGCAGAATAGGTGTTCATCAGGTATAGCAATAATGTTTTAAATCATTACAAGGGCAACGCACAGGGAAACCAAACTCCTCCTTTCTGTGACTGCTCGGCACAGGAGCTGCATCACAGCATTCACCGCTCCAGTGTGGCTGCTTTTAACTAGCACTGTTTGAGTGATTGTGTACTAGACAGGCTCCAGAAGCAAATGTGTGACCTTAAATTGAATAATGTGAAAATCCTGTTTTAAGCAAACAGGTGCAACAACGTACAAATCACTGTGAGTAAAGCTAAGAACACATTACAGCAAATTAAGTGTTCATCTTGCGCTAAACGCTTGACTGCAGGCTAAATACCGCAGCCTGTTATTACTTATAAAACCATCTGCATTCCATAAAAGTTCCATAAAATACTGAAATAGTAATTATTCTTTTTTGTCTGTTGTTACAGGTAAATCAGAGAGGGCTTCGTTTCTTGGATATGGCAGGGATCCTGCGGCATCTGGCTGCCAGGTGAGTCTCTCATTGTTGCTTCTATATAGACCTTTGCATCATTTCCATCCCGCTTTTAAAATGTTTTACTTCAAAATAAGTCAAACAGTATTTTTTTTATTGTTGTAGGCAGTCTCATTATAGCAAATATGTGTGGTGAGTGTGATGTGCTGAGTAGTGAGCGTTAAAAGTTAAACAGACCCCCATACCTCAGGCTGGTGCCAAGCTATGGCTTCTCGGCTTTGTCCCATTGAGGCTACAAGACCACCAAGACCCCCTCCTACAATGTAAACTATCTTTGCTTTGGCTTTCTGACTAACTCTACTGTTTTAGATATTGTGAATAAGCACAGAAGAAAGAGTGCACACCTGCAGCTGCACAGATCTGAGATTAACCAATTGACATCTAATCAGGACAAATAGCTGAACAAGACGACTGATCTCATGAGCTACTTGGCACATGACGTATAGCCATGTGGTCATTTTACAGTCAATCAAGACTTACACAGTTCCCAACTTGGCTCAGAAGACAGCGTGGTAACAGTTTGCATATGAATGATTATGAAACTGACCTCACGGCCAATTGTTCGTCAGTGGTGCTAGTTTCAGTCCTTATGCAAATATAACCTGTAGTCAGCTGAGACTGAAGAAGTCACTTAGATGAGTGACGAAACGTTTCTCCCACTGAAAACGCTACGTCCAGATGAACAGAATCAGCTTTTTGGGAGAGCATGGTACCATTTGTACCTTTGTGCATATTGGTGCTGAGGTGTGCCTCACATGAGCTGTGGCTTCTTAACATTTAATATCAGAATTTCAGGATTTTTTCACCACAAAATCTGAGGGATTTTGTTAGGGATAGGGATAGGGAAGCTTGTACAATCTTGAGATCTATTCAAGCTGGAAGAGCTGAGCTGATGATTGTTGAGTGATGTTCGTATGTTGTTCCTCCCAGACTGACTACAGTAGCATAAAGGAGGTCAGACCCAGTGCTGCTGAAGGTATTCAATGTCACTGAACAAAGGCAACAGCAGAAGTGGGTCTGTTGTGCCATGTGAAAGCTCCAGCATCAGTGACAGATTGTTTTTTTGCAAACTATTTTCCTGACCTACATTTCATATCAGCGAAATTAGCTTCATTTCTTTTGTGCTGCTTCTCATGTACACATTGTTTTTTTTAGTCCCAACTAAATTTGGAACTTTAAAGCATCAGATAGAAATGTCTCAGTGGTAAACTGTGTCAATCCTCAGCTTGCAAAGAGGAATCCAAGAGGGCACATGAGGCAGGTTTTCAAGCCAACTACTACTACTCTTCATCGGGCTGAGTTGACCTCACTCATACACTCTAGGCTCTCCTGATCTCCAGCCGATTACTCTAATTAGACCAAGCTCTTAATTGGGCGTCTTAACCCAGTTTGTCAGGGTTGTAGAGGTCAAACAGATATTGGTGACAGGGTAACATGGTAAGCTTTCAAGGCTGGCGGAGTCTGTCCTCTCATGTTAAAAAAAAAAAAAGATATGTGAAATCTTTTTTTAAAACAAAATAGAATTTTTTGTTTTCTGCTTTTTTTTTCTTATTATTCATTTCTTTTAAAATCAACCACATCTGACAGAAAGTTCCCAGTCAGCTGATTTTTATTTAATAAAGACATGCAGAATTTCACCAAAATTTCCACACACTTTGAGCTAGGCTCAATTTTACACTTTTTAATTCTTTTAAATATTTTTTTTTTCCAAATTCTGAGCCCTCACAACTTATAGACACATTCAATTTGCAGAGCTTAAGAATGTATTCCATCTCAGTTACATTTTATAGCCTTTAAATTTTAAAGGCATTAGAAGTTAATGCTCAAAGCTGGTCATAGAAAGTGCTGAAAATACTGAGAAGAAGAAGATTTTGGTTTTTGATTGCGGCATTTGCTGTGGGTGTAAAACTGATTTGGTTTTAGATTTTAACAGAGCCTAAATGTGCTTTTCAGCACTGAAGGCTTCATGTGGATACTTAAGAAGTTATATGGGCTCATAAAAGCTGGAATAATTATGTGAATTAAAAGTGCAAAATTTAAATCAACTGCTTTCTACTTTGAAACCACATAACTCAGAATATTCATAGCATGAAGTAAACTTTTTGCATGTTTTTTTTAAATATACTGAAGTTAGTGTACTAAAGAAAGATCTAATACAAGCGGTCAAGTGAGAGACACTGAGTGCTTCTCTTTATTAAAATATGTGTTATTTTGAACAAAGCTCTGTTTAAATGCAGAGAGCTTAAAAAAATGACTGGTTGAAGGTCAGTTTGGACAATAAAAGTTGTTTTTTTCCTTTAGTTTTTAAACATTTCTGCGTTTTCTCTTTCAGCCTTCTGTAAGGACAGACATTGGGTTGGCGAGTCCGAGTTCAGTGACTACGTCAGGGAAGTCTGCTACTCCTTTCTTCTCCTTCACTGCAGCCAATCCAAGAAGACGTTCTCTGCCAGACCCTCCAGCCATCGGTCAGTGCCGTCTTCATGACTGAAAGAAAAGTGCTCTTAAATGACCAGCAAAGCAGGTTTTACAATATTTGAATTTCACATTGTGCTCCAAAAGTAGATCAAGTTTCGATAAAGGCAGCCTTAATTATGCAATGCAGGATTCGAGCCTTTCTGATAAAGTTTTTTTTTGGACCACTTTAGCTCATGCTTGAGAAATCCCAATTACATACGAACTATTGCTCAGTCAGTTCTTCATATGCCTCTCATCTCAGATTTGGCTGTATAAAGGAAAATATTGTATTTTAATCAGAAATGTGCAAGATTTTAGGTCCATACTGTCATTACTTTGATTTAAAAAAAAACAGGATGAGGATCTGGGCATTTTTTTCAAGCTCCTGTTTTGAGGTGCAATATTTAAATTCAATTATGTAGAAAACTACTTGAGCTAGGTCCTACAAAGGAGTAGAGTAATTATTAGGCGCTGGGGCTCTATGATCACACACTATCGGGAGTGTAGCTCAAGTTAAGGTAAAGTTAACTGAATTACTGTATTTTCCACACTATAAGGCTCACTTAAAATCCTTTAATTTTTCAAAAATCGTCAGTGCACCTTGAAATCCGGTGCACCTTATGTATGAATTCTGGTTGTGCTTACTGTCCTCTAACCGATTTTATGCGGTGCATGGCCTGAATAATCTGTCAAAAAAATGTTTTAGTACGACTTTGGTAAGCTACGAAGTCGCACTGCTTGATGGATTGTCTGAGCATTAGGGCTACCGTAGTTAGGAGCCTCATGGACTCGGAGTAATCTGGGTCCAAAACTCCGTCTATTCAGGTCCCAAAGTCAAACGAACACTCTGGTGTCACTGAGAGTTTAAAACTGTCTAAATTCTTTCATCTTTAATAAAATGATCAGCGTTGCTGCTTTACCAGGTGTAACAATTACGTTTAACACCCAGGCATTCATGAAAACAGAATTTATTAAATTTAACGGAGTTGGAAGTTAGCAGGAAGTTAGCTCGCTAGCTTCGCTACCTAAACATGATATAGCATGTTCTGACTGGAAAAAAAATTAAAACGTACAGCTCTGCTATCACTTCCAACATAAATGAAGACAGAAAACTAAACTAAACAGCAGTGACGTTTGCAGGGTTACTGAAGTTGGGCTAGCTGGTATATAATGCTGTGCTATGTGATCACTAGCGACACAGCTATGTTAGCATAACATAAAGCATACCACAGTGAAGCTGGAGGATGAACGCTAACTAAGTTAAGGCGAGGGTTCCCGTTGGTTTTTGACAAATGCAATTGCATGGTAGTGCACTGTAAACGGACCAAACTTCAGTCAGGAGAACAACTGAGATAATCCATCCACAATAAGAGGTTAGTTATTAATATACTGCAACAACATGGGAATGGAGCAGCTGCGAGAGAATTCAACATTAATGCCTTATGTATGAAAACAGACCCCTTCATCTAGTGTGTGTCTCATAATCCAGTGCGCCTTATGGTCCGAAAAATATGGTATTTTGTATGTTTGATCTCTGATGAGTAGAAATCACAATAGGTTGTTTTATTTACAGCTTCACATTTTCAGGGCACATGTTCTTTAAAATTGCGCAAATCATGTGTGTGGTTTCACAGATATTATAGCTTCAATATGGAAAAAACCAAACATTTTCATCTAACTTTAGTGTGATATTCCTCAGGTGTGAAACCATTTCCAAGATCTAAATGAGCTCTTTTAGAAAAAGAAACTTTCTGTTAATATTATATCAAAAAAATTGTGATTCTCTCATTTTCGCTATGTAAATATTTTTTAAATACTTATTTATATTTATGTACAGCCATGGTGAGGCTTTGTTTCTAATGTTTACCGAGCCTTGGGGCGTCTGTGTGACAGTGTTAATTGTTTGACATCCACTGCACAATAAAGGAAAACTAAAAGTAACAGCAAAACTAATAAAAGCTAAACTGAAACAAGCAGGTAAATAATGGTAAATAATTCAGTTAGTTTTCCTTTTTTTCAAAAGTCTAGTTTTTGTATTTATTTTAGTTACTGATTTTCACATCTACTTTTAACTTTTAGTTTAGTTTTATATAATCACTTGATAAGATTAATTAAAAAAATGACAGCTGTAATAACTCCACATTTGATATAAAACTTGGCCAGCCCTAATATGAACACACCCTGCTTTGGTGTCTGGCTTCAGTCGTCATCAGGCTGCGTTGAAAGAGCAATGACAAAAACACACAAAAAAACAAGTATCGACATATTTCTCTGATATGTCATGTAGGACTGTGTGTAGTTTTCTTTTATTCTTTGTGTGAAAATCACAAACAATGCTTCGTAGGATTTTGTTGGTGAGTTATGGCTTCTGTACAGTTGCCTCTTTATTATTTTGTTTTCTGCCTTTGAATGAATACACCCTGCTTTCATCTTTCCACAGATCCTCTCCAAACAAAAAAGGTTCGCAAGGTCCCTCCTGGCCTGCCTTCATCTGTGAGTGGAAGATCATCTACCTCTCATATAAATAGATTTCACAGTGAGCTCACCTAAACAAACACACTCACTCAAACACACATACACACACACACGCACACACATCTTTACCACTCACACACCCTCTCTTTTCACAGTTGTACACACAGAGCGCTCTTGACAACCCCGGCACACTTCTCGGATTGAAATTGTGTTGTCTCTGTGCGGCTTGTTCAACAGCGACTGCGGTGGTGGCTGTTTGATTTAGACTTTTAGTGTTTGTTGTTTACATGCTTGTTGTTTTAATCCAAGCACGTAAAGGTCTCGGCGGGCGACAACTTCCTGCAGATTTTTTGGTGTGTCGTGCAAAAGCGCATGCATGCGTGCGTGCGAGTGTGTGAATACACATGTGGACCTTGAGGTGATTGATTTTCAGTGCTGCCCTGTCACAGTCTAGCCTCCTCACAGCCTCTCCTGGGAGAAAGAGAGGCTGTCAGAGCGGATCCACAGCTCTGCTCTTTTGATGTTTAATTAGTCATTACGTAGCCGAACAGGAGGACAGACAGAGATTAATAGCACAGAATATCTGAAATTTCTATTGGTAATGATCCCGGTGGAGCAGAAACCATTAGGATGCAGAGAAGTGTGGAGCTCAGCTTGTATTCGCTTAGACAGGGGGTGTTGGAGTTCATTAATATGCATAAATCACTAAGTCAGATGTTCATTGTTAAAAACCCCGGTGGATCGTCAGAGGTTTTTATTAGGCTTTGCCTTGAATTCTCAGAACTAGTAGAAGACAAGGATTTTAAAAAAATGTTTTTTCCTTTTTAATCAGAAGCAACTGGTTTACCAAAAATCCAACATTTTCTTTCCTTAAACAATGACGGGGTTTCTTTTCTTCTTTTGGCGAGGGAGTCTGAGACTGGATTTGCCTTGCAGAGCTTTGATAATCATCACCTCTACTGCTGTTACTCTGAAATTAAATATGGAACAGGCCACCGAACATAAAAGGGTGGCATGTGTTTTGTTTCTGGATTTGTATTTGAAAAGAAGTTTGTCAGAGCATGAGGGAGAGAGAGCAGTCCCTGGCAGGAGCAGGAACGTGCGCTGCCTTCCTCTTAAGTAAGTGATATATTTGAGGTCTTGTCAGACGGAGGGAGGGAGGCAAAGAATGGTTGCCTCACGGGTTACATCTCTTTGTTGTGTAAATGGACGCTGGGCTTTTATTTGTCAGTACTTAACACATGGGCGCAGGTGCGGTTCTGTGACTCATAAGAGTACAATCAAGCAGTACAATGCTAGATGGGGAAAAACAGTGACAGAGCATGGGATAAAATACAGCTTCTTCTTGTCACTCAGTACAGCTCAGAAGATAAAGCCTGGAGCTTGGAGGAATTATCCCAGTTAGTCTTTGATCCCATTTGAAAGAATAAAGATGGCAGTGTTGAATAAAGGGCTATAGGTCTCTTCTTACCTGCTGACAGAGAAAGGAAAACATAAAGAGTTTTTCTCCTCTTTATTCTTTTAGTTGGCATATGTGGAAAATGTTAGAGTGGGAGGTTGTGTGGCAGCTTTTAGGAGCTGTTACTTTATTGCTTAGTGAGCTAATAGGAAGCAAAGGTGAGGCATGGGTGTAGCAGCTATCGGATGGGGAAAAGTGCTACCTGCGGCCTTCCAAGGTGTGTCTGGTGACTGTTGGAGGGAGTGTAAGCTGCATTTCTGAGGATGGTTATCAGCTGAGAGCCGTGTTTGTATTGCGGGCTGTGGATGTAGCGAGGTTTGCCGTTGAAGAAGTGTCGAGGGGAAGGCGCACCTGGAGTCAGATTTACTTTGCCACAGGCAGCTGTGTGAAGAGCTTGCAGCGTACCTGTAAAGCATGAATGCAGCTGCATATGCCACCGAAAGCTTTTGCTTGTGTAAGCAAACGCGGGAGCCTCACCAGAGACCTGAATAGCTGCTCGATTTACAAAAAAAAAAAATCAACACAGTGCTTCCCATCATTATATCTACTGCTGGGAATTTTCTTATTTATTTATTTCATTCTCAAATCCCCTCTTTATTCCCCAGCTTGTATTCTTTGCTCTCTCAGTCTAAAAATAAATTTCAGACTTTTAAATCAGATGGGCAATGGAAGATGCAAGTCCAGGCGTGATGTGTGTGTACACTACATGATGGAGCTGAATCAAAATATTTACGGGAGCACATCCTCTGTGCAGTTAGGTTTTGACACTGCAGTGCACCGGGATGTGAACACTATCTAGACGGGCCAGCTGGTGATTGCAAATATTTAAATGTTTATAGGGCTTTTTCATCTTATATACAGACAAACCCCCCACCCCCACATCAACCACACTCATACTTTCCTCTGTGGTCTGCTGGCTGTGTGCTTGCAGACGTGGGATTCTGCAGTGGCTGTAATCGTATAATCGTGTGATGTATATGCCTAGCAATATGTTGTTTAAAGGATTCTTCAAAGCTGTTTGTTTATCTATAAATTTATAGCTTACCACTTTGTGCGGGAGATACCGATAGAAGCATTAGTTCTGTTACAGTAGACACCTCGGATCTCATTGGCCGCCTGCTTTTATTTGACTGTATAATCTGAACAGTGGACATGAAGGACAGAGCTTGTTGTCATTGGACAGACAGGCTGCTACGCCGAGGGATGCTGATGGGCAGCTGCGTGGGCACCTGTCTGACAAGAAGGACTGAAGAAGGAGGGAGAGAAAGCTCGTAGCTCGTGGGGGAAAGTTGCCTCTTGTAGGATATTTCTGGGAATCTGCAAGGGCATGGTGTGTATCTCTGTGTGCGTGTCGAGTTTGTTTGTGTAAATAGCGTTTGTGCCATCCTCCCCCACCGCCTCATCCCCCCATCCCCGCCTTGTCAGAGGCAGAGCGGCTCGATGTGACACTTCCTCCCTGGCTTTGGTGACGGTATGGCTGCAGGATGAGAGAAAGAAAGTGGTGGGCTGAGATTCGGCTCCCCTTGGGGGCTTTTGCAAGCGAGAACCCTGAGTGTGGATGACAAAAAAGATTGACATTTGCTTTTGACAGATCACTCAGACACCCTTGTTTCTGAGAGATTTGTACTGTGCGAGCTGTAAGAAAGGAAGTCTGCTCTAGGCTGTGAATCTTAAGACCTAGAAATGTTCCTCGCAGTGTTGTCTGGTGCATGACTTTCAAATGGTATATTTTCTCTCTCTCTCTCTCTCCATCTGCCATTAACGGCTCAAAGACAAAAATAATACTGTACTGCAGTGGTAAGCTAGGGTTCCTGTTGTAGTGAGAGCAGCTTCTTTTTGTTTCTTCCTTTGAACCGTGGCAGGATGGGACAGTAACGGGGCTCAGGGAAGAGATCTTAGATGAAATGCATCAGTAAAGCCCTTTGTAAACCTCCGGGCCTTTTTAAGTCTCAGGCAAAATTAGATTCTGGGGCCACCCAGCAGAAAAGCATAAAGTTGCATGTTTTGTGTTTTTGCCTTTTGATATCCTGATGTAAATCCACAAAAACATGAATTAAACAATGACACCCGCAGGGACGAACATTATAAACAAACGTGCATGCATACACTTTCAATTACATCCTGAAGTAGCCTGCTGATTTTTATTTATTTATTTGTAGGAAGTCACTAAACAGAGATCTGTTTCCCAGTCTCGTTGTACAATTTAATGGTTTCTAATGTGAAACAAGGGAAATATTGGATTAATAACAATAATAATGACGCTGATACAGTTTTTAGGCCTTTGAAATTTATCTATCTAGAGTGCGGCGTTGTCAGAGAAAAGCTAATTACACTTTCTTTTTTCTCACTTTTTTCCCTGTGGTGTTGAAAGTGGTATCGCGTATGGAGTATTTTCCTGGTTTTTGGTATCAAGTTTTTAAATTCTAGTATCATGACCACTAGCTAATATTAAATACTTGCACAGCTCAAAAAGACTTGATTGCTGACAGTTGGTTGCTGTTATCGGGCAGCAGGCCCTACTTCTGTGGGTTTCATATTAACAACAGACCAAGCTGCAAATGTTAAGTCGTCTTTTAATTTTATTTCTTAAAGAGTAACACCTGTAAAGCTGGAAATTATTCCTGATTGTTCCACAGTTCACTGTAAAAATTAGAATTTGGTGTATGTTCTGTATGTCATTGTTTTGAATTTTTTGTAATAGGTGATTAAACTGACAGGGGCCAATATTGTAGGCTTTGACTTGACCCCAGTTAGCGAGCTCCCCAGAGATGACCTCATCAGATGGCTGATTAGATAGACATCCTTGGTTTGACGGGATGATGCTGAACAGTCGCAGCCACCTCTGGGACCCTGGGCTTTGTGTTTATCTTTGTTTGGGTGGCTGAAATTTACCACTGACATTAGAGGCTGCAGATAATGGAACAGGCAAACAATCCAGAGGCCTGACCTCTTTCATCTGTGAGGAGAACAAGGAGTTAAAAGGACTAAGAGCACAAAAATAATGCACAGATTAAAGTCATTACTCACATTCTGGCCTGTTGTAAATTATTCATGTAAGCCTTGCGTGAGTGTACGGCATTAATGCAAACCTTGATTTGAGATCGCTGGGAGACTCAAGAACACAGCCTGTCAACAATCACTAAGTTTGTTATTTAGAGACCATCTAAGGGTGGCTGCTGTGACCTGGAAAAGACATCACTGAACCACAGGATTCTGCTGTAGGTCAGAGGTAATGTGTGATGTGTGTATTACTGAGGGATAAATGAGATCAGTGTAACGACCATAGATGGCGACTATTCAGGTTTCTGAAGGTGTGCCGGTCAGCTTGCTTCTAAGGCAACGGAAGTTTATTCAGCTCGGAAGTATTGGAGCATTAGAATTTTACTATTGTTTATTCTTGAAGCGTTCAAGGACCCAGAGAAATCAATCATCCTCATAATGTTGGTGTTGGTGTTTAAAATTGAACATGTGCAGACACAATATGTGCAGGTGTAAATGTTTGCTCACCTCTGCCCATCAGCTGCAGCAGACTGCCAAAGAATGAACACTAGGTTTGCATTTTTGTACGTCTGGTTCTCTTGTGTCAAAGCTTCTTGTTCAATGCCTAAAAATAAGGTCTGATGTAATAAGAAGCTTTAGTCACTCTCACATTTTGTTCTACAACAAATATGCAAGCAAATACCCATGTTTTACTATTCAGGTTATAACTGTGCTGCTAATTTGTGGAGATTATCATGCAGAATTAAATGTTTAAGAATCGAACACTTATATGTCACACTAAAAGCCTATAGAAAAAAAAATCCCATTGCTTTTTTGGCGAGGGAGCCAGGGTGATGCTAACATTCAGGTTGGCCTACAACAAAAGTCATCTCTGCAGCACTCCGGAGGGATGAATGAGCTTTTCGTCATGCAGTCTAAAATACAAAAGAGCCATTTAAGGGATGGTTTTGCAGCGTAGAAAGACACCCTGTAAGTCTTCTTTTCCTGCAAAATTCTGGCTGGCCGGAGGATCATATAAATATCTTTTGGGGTAGCTCTGCGATCCTCCATAATTATCCTACATAATTAGTTAGTGGATAGAAAGTCAGTCTCCAACTCACTGGACCGCTGCGTCATCCTGTTTATTCCTTTTTTTGATAGTCTTTATTAGATAGGAGCAGTAGAGGAAGGCAGGAAATGAGGGGAAATGGAGCAAAGAAATTACATGCAGTAAAGGTGCAGCTTCATCTGTTCGAATTTCACCAAATCTCAGTCGATATTCTCCTGTGGGAGACGATAATCTTATCTTATTTTAAACTGAAAGATCTGACCAGAAGTGGCGATTTCTGTCTCTGCTGCGTTGATGCTTCCAGGATGTTAATTGATTAGCTTTCTTGTGGTCTTCACCGGCTCTGCTGTCTGCCGTTGACGAGATAAGTTACACCTTTAAGATGCCCAGCACTTCCAGTGAGCACTGTCCTACTTGTGTCACGGCCAATCAGGGGTTTGCTTTGCTCAGTGAACAGTGCTGTTATTTATTTGTTTGGCGACATCATCTGTAACTAGAATCAAAATCATGTGAAAAATTAAGTTGGTAGATTCAAAATAGTGATTCTGGGCTTCCACTGGGTCATATCTGTACCCCGGATGAAGTGACCTTCTAGATCCTTCCAGAACAAATGAATGAGTCCCCGTGAAGGTAATGAAACTAATCCTTTGAAGGATTACATCCTCACCGTTTAACGACAGAAGCCTTCATTCTCTATGCCCCAGTCTCGCTCTGTCTTATTCAGTTCTTTCAATCTCTTCTATTCTCTTCTGGTTTACACATTTTTCACATTTATTCTACAGTGTGAAGTAAAAGTGTAAGCAGCAGGAGAAAAAGTCAAAAAGGGAAGCTTTCTTTCAGGAGATAATGTTATTAGGTTGTTTTTAGTTTCCCTGCCATATGGTTTTGGACAGATGTCCAAACAGCACAAATGTGTTATGTAAATTTTTAAAATTCCTTTTATTTCTGTTAGCTCGGAGAATAAAATAAATATGGTTAGAAGCTTTGTGTTATCATTTCCTGCCATCAGGTTTTTAGTCCAAGTGCCTAATTATTGAAATGTGTGCACTCTTCTTGTAAGTATGATTGAAAACATAAGGGTGCTTTTTTTTTTTTTCCATTCTTGCTGATGAGTCCATGAGTCGTGTCACTTGTATTAAATTGCAGTCTGTAATGTGGACATTCAGTATTTGTAAAACAGCTTTTGAGACCAGCAGTCACATGCAACAAGCACAAAATCCACAAAAAGTAAAATAAATAAAACCTTGTGTTTTATTTTTGTTCTTCTTTTGAAGCCTATTATTAGGCTTAACTTGAAATTTCAAACATGTGCCATCCGTCCCAGAACATACTTTTTCCCCTCCTTAATGTCTGTTATGAAGAGGTCAAATAGATTTGCAGCAAAACAGCAAACAGGTGTCCCATCCCAGCACTTTTTTACATTTCATGCAAAAAGGAGGTGTCTACTTTCACTTCCCTGAACTCTTCAAGCGGAAAACACAAAGAAGTCAGGATTAACGATGTGGCATCTCATGGGAAAAAGAAATTTAACCCTTCTTAAAAATGAGTTTGTAGTTTAAGATCGGATGGATCCAAAGTCAGTCTCTCTTACTTATAACTGTAGGTGAGGGTTTTTTTCCTCAAATGCTTTTATAGGCTAATGTTTTATAGGCTAATCTTACAAAAAACATCTTACGTGAACTATTGGGACACGTGAACATATAGCTCCTAAATCAACCAAAAAGTGCTGCTGTGCTGTGTTCTTGTACAGCATCTGTCTTGTCCTCTCCTTTTTGTCAGAACATCTAAATTTCCATCAAAAGCATCTCTGCTTCTGCTCTCATACAGAAGAATTCAGGATCCGGCCTCACATGACAAAACTGTGATTGAATGGATCTGCATGAGTAGTGTTCACAGTCTTAACAGCTTTTCCTCGTGTGTGTGTTTCTTCTCCAGGTATGGAGATAAATAATGCAGACAGGCCTCAGTGCTGTCAACCCCAAGTTTCATTTTTGTCTCTCCTCTTCATGCACCCCTACAAAAATCAGTGCCACTCATCTTATTGTTCATACACGTTCGTGTTTAATCTGTCCCCTTCATCCACTTACACTCTGATGCCTTTAACAGTATCAACTAAAGCCTGCAGCTGGCTTTGAAGCATCAATTTCCTAAACAGGTTCAGTAACTCACTTCTTTGCTCTGACTTTTTATACTTTCCTCATATGCAATTCATTGATGCAGCATAATGTATATTGTTAGTTTTATCTTCATATTTTAATGAGATTTCTCCTGCAGTACAGTGTGCTTGTATTGCCGGGAAATTTAATTTTTATAACTGGACTCAATTATACAAGCTCACTGCTCTGTAGCGTACGCAGAGGTTATAGTTAAATATAAACATGCAAGCTGTCATACAGTAACTGAGACTTTACAGAGATCATTATTTAATCCTTTTTTAGACATCAAGTGTGCAGTGAACAGGTTTTTGCATTTTCTTTTATAGTTTGTGATAAAATGAACACAGAAACTTGGATGATTTTGTTGATGATCAGTTAGTAGCTGATTCATTGTATACTTTAATAGACTTTAATATGTAAAGAAAACGAATCTCTTGAGCACTATGTAAGCAAAAAAAATTTTTTAGTAAGTAAGTTTAAATTAATTTATTTAAAAAAAACTTAAAATACATATAAATAGGGCTAATGAGCCTGTTTTGGGTAATCCCCCATCTGCTGTTTGTTTGGGTCCAGGTCAGCTAACTTTAGAAATTAGCATCACGCTGCCAGAGTCTATAAAAATATTAACCATCACTATCATTGCCAGTGTTACTACTGTCTGGGTAATGCGGGTTTAATGGTCCATGATAATAAAAAATGGTCTTTTTGATTTAATGCACAGAAACACTGAAGTTTGAGTCTCCATTCATGATAAAGCCAGGAGTTTGGGAGGGAGAAGGTTTGAATCCCCTCATGCGCCCCGCACTCAGCCCTCCCTAATTAGAACCAGAGCTTCTTACAGGAAGCAATCTTCCTGCCCGATGACATCACCGCTAAATCCATGCGTGAGTTGGGGGGTGACCTCAGCCTGTGGATTTGCTCGGCCCAAACAAATCCCAAGAAAAGCACCTTGTGATGACTTGAGTGTCTTTAGAGAGGATCGCGTGAACAGGTGGGCGGAGCTGAACCTTCACCTCCCAGCTCAACAGTGACGATTTCCAGCAATATCAAGACTGTGAACTGTGAGTCACGGTCATTCATACGTTATAAATTAATGAACTCTTTTAGGCATTTTCTCTCCTTCAGAGTCAATAGTGAGAGAAATTAGTTTGATGTATCCTGAATCAGCCAAAACTGGTGTGTGTGTCTGTGCCCATTTGTCCCTGCTTTCATGTGTTTTCCTCGCAACACTGCGATGTGTGTCTGGACTTGTTTTAAGATCTCTTCAAACACTTCTATCATGACCATTTTCCTTAAAGCATCAACTTGAAACAGTGCCAGATTTAAAGGGGTAACAACATGCAAAGCCAGTGTTTTGGATGAGTTTAAAAGGACCTCTGAGAAGAAAGGGGGATAAATAATAACAGTACTAAAAGCAAAAGCATAATAAAGGCCTAGTTTTCTTAAGGAAGTGGAAGCTTTCATCTTTCTATAACAGTAATGTTCTCAATGAGTCTACAGGCCTGTGTTTAGTCGAGCAAGCTTCGAGTGGCACACATGAAAGGCTCCAGTCAGGCTGTCCAGACCGGTCTCTTGCTAGAATATGGTATCTATTCTCGCCTCCTCCCCTCCTTTCTTCTTCTTCTTCTTCTTTCCTTTACCCCCCCACCCCCCACCCCTCCTTCTCCTCCCCCGTGATAAAGGTAATGGGGAGCTGTGTGGCTTGCAGTGACAGTAAACCATGGTAAAATGGCTGTCAATGTTTTGCTCCCACCCACCCACCCACCCACCCCTTTAGTTCTCCCCCGTCTGAGGCCCCCAGGGTTTAGGAAATGGAGCATTATTTTCCTGTTTCGACGTCACAAGCCAACCCCTCTGCAGCTGTTGCATGCTTTACAACTCTGTGTTTACAGGGGCTCCAGCTAAAGGTCCCCCTGCGCTAACACCCAAACTCTCACATTTCATAAATCAGCCGTTGTATTGCTGGCTGGATTTTGGATTCATGGATTTTAAAAAAAAATTCTTGCAATGTTGAGCCGTCACTCTCTCCACTCTAATGACTCCTTGTTGGGGTGCGAACCATGTGTGGGAACAGGTAAAATGAGCTTCCAGATGGCTTTGCTCTTCCAAAAGCTATAATTCACCTCACTGCCTGTAGACTCATTTAATCATCACAAAAACAAAAAGATTAGACGCCCGGGATTAAAACGTGTGGAAGAGAACAGGCTCGCCGCACTTATTTAAAGCCCTCATTTGATCGCCTTTGAATTACACACAATAAAACCCTGCTTAGAACAAAATTATTTTAGTTCCAGTTTGTCGGGGTTCCCCTGCAGAAAATCTGCATTTTTCTATGCCTGGAATTAAAACATTTTTTTTCTCCTCTCTTTCTAAATCCGCTCACACATTTGTTTTCCGTCCCACCCACTTCCCTTTATCTTTTCTATACCCACCTCCCCGTCGACTCCCTTCCCCCCTCCTCGTCCTCTTCGCCTCAGCACTTAGAGGCTTAAGGGAGGGATGTACCACACGAGCCACTCCCTTCTTACAGCCACCCCTTCCCACAGTGTGGAATGGTACAATCCTGCTTTGCATAAGTTTCCTCTGAGTGGGTCTGTGTGTGTGTGTGAAGGCCAGTACTGAAAGAATTATTAGTCCCTTTTGAACGGTTTGGATGTATGTCTAGAGAGAAAGCTAGCGTGCCGCTGTACTATACCTTTATCACTTAAATTGTTAAAGCTATAATGTATTGCGCCTACCCTGTCCCTGGAATGGGCAGTAACTCTTTAATGTATTACTACAACGGAAAATCGGTGAGTAGTCTCTCTGGGAATGTGTGTGTGTCTGAGACGGAGGGGAGCTGTATAAAGTGTGGTTGCCTGTGTGTGTATGTATACGAGTGTATCCCTTTGACTGTCAGTCTGATTTTATGTGAAGTTTTTGCACTTAATTGGTTTGAACTTTTAAAGCACTTTGTTCGCCTCCTTGCATGCAAGTGCAAGCGTCCGATGCTCCTCTGCCTGATTTTCCACTGCATCAGTTAAAGCTGTCACACAGTGCAATTAAAACAAGTGACTCAAACCTGCTTTGTACCACGTACAAGTAAATATTCCAGGTTAGACACATTTTAAAAAAGGAGGTTTTGCCCTTTTTTTTCCAAAGCATTTTCCTCTCATGCAGAGAATGAAGCAGAGCAGCAGAAAGTTTTTTGCAGTCTTGAATTATTTTTACTGGCTGCTCGCTTCAACTCCGAGACTGGGTTGAAATAATAGCAAGTGGGAGTCTGGGAATGATTAAGGGAAAGAGGCTGCCTGTTGAGGTTAGACTTTCCTGTTTGCAGATTGAGCTCCAAGCACCAGTGTTGCTGTTATTCCATCTGTTTTTAATCACTTTGGCATTCTTGACGCCACAGGGAGCCTAATGTGATTTCTGAACTTTTCTGTAATGACTTCTTTGATTTTTGTTACTCTAAAAAGCTTTTCTCTGTGACTGCTTTTGTGTCAATACATACGTTAATTAAAGTGTGCTGCCCTCGGAACTTTGGAGTTTCCATAGTTTTTGTGTTTGTGTGTGTGTGTGGACTTCTAGGTGTAAAGACGAGCTATGCTTGAGGTGTTTTACTGTAAAAATCTAGTGGACTGATGAGTCTGTTCAAGGGCAGTCTAACAACGGGTGAAGTAGCTCTGCAGTGCATTTCAGTAATCCTTAAGTAATGATCCTGTCATAAGCAAATTACGCAGACAGATTTCCACCTGTCACTGCACGTGTTGTTTTTGCTGTTAGATAAAAAGGGCATTTGAAAGAGAAATGAAGAGGTTAGCTTTTTTATGGCATTGTATTTAAAAGGTCATGTTACTCATGCTTGTGTTTCAGCTTTCCTCATAACCCATTACGGCATTTCCCTTTTTGTTCTCGCTGCACAAAAGATGACTTTGATCTTTTTCATATTAAGTAATAACAGGCTTGTGTTACATTTGGTGATGGGGAGAAAATTGATAGCATGTGGACAGAACGGGCAAACTTTTATGATCAAAAGCACTTGTTAAATAACCACCAACAACTTTTTTTTCTTTCTTTTTTTTTCTGTTTTGCTTGCAAGGAAAAAGAAGGATGGTGCTCATTCTTTGCACCAACTTCATCCACATTAATTTGTTATAATGCAGAGTTGCATAGCAGGCTCACCATCTGGAGCACTGGGAGAATTCACAGTGGGCCATTGGCTTGTGAGTTGGTGGCACGGTACCAATACAGATGGAGCAGCTCACTGAGCTTTCTTCCGTTGCCTATTAGTGAAAAAGAAAAAATTGAAGTGAAAGCCCTGCAGCGATTTTTTTTTAGACCCCTTTTTGTTGTTGTTGTTGTTGCTGTTCTGGTGGTGGTTTTTGTTTTGCTTCACAGAAAGCTGTCCTTCACAAGTGGAAGGACATAAAATTAGACCAGAAAATAGCAAAAACGCTAATGTCACAACATGTTTTCTTTAAAGTGCCACATGCCTGTTGTTGTTGTTGTTTTTGTGGTGCAACAGGTTGGATCCTGCTTTCTAGAAGCCTACATGGCACATGTGTTTTCTGCACTGCAGTATACATGCTTGACTAAATATCCAGGACAAAGTCAGAGTATTTGCATAAATGGTACAGCATACTGTGATTAGTCAGCAAAGTTGTGTTGATGCCAAAACCAAATTTTTGTGACGTTACTGACTGGAAGTTCTTTTTGTGCTTCTTGACGTTACATTTGGATGTAAGATTTAGCTGTTTAGCAGTTTATATGTTTTTATTAGATATGATATAATAGAATAAACATTATTATTTTCTTCAGATCTATCCATCTCCTTCAGTTGCTTTCTTTGCTTTCTTCTAGTCAAGAATTCAATTCTTTGAGGGCATTTAATGTTTATATTTCACTTAAATGTGAATTCACTGAAATTTTTATTTCTTCACATGCTCATGTAAGCGTTTGGCTTCCACTGCTAACTCTTACAACATCAAAACGTCGTGCCACTAAAAGTTGGTCTTTGTGTTGGCTCAGTGTCACGGTTTTATGCATAAAAATACTGAAGCTTTTATTTTCCAAAAAACATTGGCAGATATCGCACACAAATGTCGAACAACGCCCCTCTAAGAGAGGAGACTGAGCTCAGCTTTAGTTTGAAGAGGCATCGATTCTTTCTAAGCCCTGTAAGTGTTTAAGATTTGGACTTGAAACAAAATGCCCCAGAGAGTTGGTTCGATTCCAAGTAAAGACATACCATATAAAACAGGACAAGCCATTAAGAGTGTGTTTGAACTCTTCTCTTTGAGGTTTTTGGCAATTAGACAGACTGATTCTTTCCTTACTTTTATTTATTTTTACATTTCCCTTCCCTTCCTGTTATTCTGTGACGTCCTTTGTGGTCGTCGACAGATTTTCTTTCAGCCTTTGATATTTTGATCGGTAAGGCGTGAACTTCAAACACAGGTACCGCAAGGCTGGGAGGCACATGGGAAGGTGTGGAGGATATATTCACCATAATCAAGCTTCATAGATTATCATTAACTAAAAGTCATTGTTTTCTTTCATAATTTATGATTCATATTCAAATAATTAGTTGTAAATAAAAAAAGGTGCCACTGTAAGATTTGTCTTTTGTGTTGATTTTATTTAAGAAATAACGGCTGGTGCTCAAATAGCCAGTATAGGCGTGTGCTGGTGTGCTGATCCGTGTGAGTGACGGCTTTTAATTAATGGCCTTGTAAAAGGAAACCCAGGCGGGCCCTCTCCTCCATAGGCCTGGCGGAATGAGGCACCCGGTGTTTGGGATGGTTTATTAATGCTTTGACTGGTTAGCCCAGGGTAAAAAGGACAATTAGCATTATCCGCTGCCATATGCTGCCCATTGAGTGTCTGACAGAGGCGAAAGACAAAGCCCGGGTTCCCGTGTGAGGCTAACCTGAGATCTCTCTGGAACTTACTATCAACCCTGGTCACATGTGTAAGCCAGAAGACCCATGAGGGTTGCACCCCTCCCAGAGCACTTTAATTACACACCCAGACAACAGCGTGCGGGAGACCTGCTCACTCAGCAGAGTCTCGCTTAAGCTGCATTTTGATGTGATGTTCACGTGTATGTGCGAGCGTTTCAGCGCGAACACTTTGTTTGCCGTGCATATTTTCCATCAGCACCCCGTCATAAAAGAACTTAAGTAAGTAAACAACCTTTGTGGTCGTCATCACGTCCACGTGCATTAGGAACCAATTTGGAGGAGTGAGCTGTCAACATCTGAGTGTGAAATGAGGCCATTAAACGGCAGGTTTATCTTGCTGAGTGGGGACACAAGCTGGAAATGTGCAGGTGGAATCGAGCTGGCAGCTCTGGCTCTGATTAGTGTTACACGACAGTGGGGTCATCCAGTCCTGTCTGTGGGAGGGAGAATTTGTCCAAAACTTTTTCTCCCTGTTTCCCTCCTTTATGCTCTGCCTCGCTCCCTCGACCTCCATCTGGAGTGGATGAAGTCAGAGACCACATCACTGGTGTTTGGACTCCAGTCTTTTTGATCTCACCGCCCAGATTGGCACACACTCACAGCTGTACAACAGCGTGCTCATTGTGTCTCCTTTCCCCCGCTAGCTTGCAGGTAGAAGTATAAAGAAAGCAAAGCAGGCTCTTTTTGTAGCGCTTATTTGATTTCTGCCTCTCTGGGAATGCTGCAATTTGCCAGGCATTTAGTCTATGCATGTAAGCGGGTGTCATTATACTTCCATTAGAGGTTGAGTTGATCTGAAATGCAAATACTTCTGATAATCCACTCCCCCCGTCATGAGCTTGATTGCTTGCTAGTCATTAGAATGTGTGTATTTATAGTTGTAGGGCTGTTTCTGCAGTGGATGTGTGCGTGTGAGATCACATACTTGTATAGACCCTAATATGATTGTGCTTTGCATTTTTAGGAAGCGTGTTTACTTCACAGAAACTGATATAAGAGAGCTGAATGAGTTTGAACACCCTCATACCGTGTGTGACAGTCTTGGTGTTTCGGTTTCTTCTAATGACGATCATGTTCTCCTGGCAGGTGTACGCACCATCTCCAAGCTCAGAAGACTTCAACAGAGATTCACCTTCGTACTCTTCTCCAAAACCCTCCAGCAGTATGTTTGCAAGCACTTTCTTCGGTAGGTTCAAAGCAAAGTCTCCATGTTTTGGATAGAATTACCATCTACTGCTTATTTTTTTAATACCCTTTTATTATACTGGTGTGTGTTGAGTTTGTGCACGATTAACCAGCAAGTATGAGAAGGATTAAACGCACTACTGTATATTCCATTCATGCTCATTTCTCATTATTTAGAAGGATAAGCAGGATAAGACCAAGTGAGCATTTCTGGGTTTTGGGGTTTTTTGCAATCCCAGCCATTGACCTCTGAGAAACACAGCTAATGTCAAGAAATCTAGCAGCCACCTCATCTCACCAACTCATAAACAAGGACAAACGTCATATTTAACAGCATAAACCAGATGAGTGCATTCTTTCGACTGTTTAAACTCCCATTAAGTCACAAAAACTTTGAGAACCTCTGGCCTAAATTAAAGTCAGTGTGGTAAGTTTTCATCAAGTTATCACCTAGAACCTCGATTTGTTCCATTAGTTTGCATTTTTATTTTTGTTTTCAGTTCATTTTAGTTTCGTGAGTGGGTTTGCTCGTTTCAGTTTTGTTTTTTATTAGTTTCAGTAGTATTTTGAATTTATTGTTATTATAATGTGGGTGGCTTGTGTCAGAGATCAGATGTTCAATAGAAATTTAACACTTTATGTCATGCGTCACGAAAAAACATGTGCATCAAAGCCTCCTGGTGTTTGTTAGGTTAACGCATTTGGCCAGACTGCCAAAAAATAAAGTGAAAGAAAATTGCCTGATTTTGTTTATTTCAGTCAATTTTCTAAGCTCACAATGTATTTCAGATGACTGAAGTATTTTGTGTACACCTAGTTTTAGTTTTTTGTTTAGTTTTGTTAACAGTTATAACCTTGGCGGTTATCCTCAGCTCCAAAACCACTGAACCAAACATCTGTTTATATTTAATTTTGTAGTTTATATGTTGCCAGACAGATTGAGTTGTTAGATGTGTGCTCAGATTCTTTTCAGTGGGACTGACTTCCACACACACACACACACACACACACACACACACACACACACACACACACACACACACACACACACACACACACACAAACGTCTTCTTGTTGCTCTTTAGCGTTTGTGTTATCTCAGCTGTGTTCAAGACAAGGATCGTGTTTCAGTCCCGAGAGGGAAAAAAACCTAAAAAGTGCTCTTTGGATGACCCCCAAGTTTTAAGGGTAAAGTTAGGGGGTTAGCCGTCTGTCTAACATGTTGTTTCCTTCAGTTCTAATCCATTGTGTGCTAACGTGATATGTTTATTGGTTTTAGATGGTACCCACAGTTCGTCTGACCCGTGGAATTCGTCCAATGGCATCAGTCAGCCCGGCTACGGGGGAATACTCGCAGGATCTTCATCTCACATGCCACAGTCAGGAAACTACAGCAGCCTGCACTCACACGACCGTTTGGTAAGCTTCACAGCTCGGCCGGCGGCACTTAGGCTTTATGATTAAGTGATAGATGATTGCTAGTAAGTTTCTGTTTTGCCCTCACGTTTACATGAACGATCCAGTGTGTATTGTTGAACACGCAGGGCAAATAAATTCTGTTGAAGCCCTGGTTTTTGCTCTGCTCTCCCATAGCGCATCTTCCTCAGTTGGAGGGATCTGTGTGTGTCTTAAGTTGTTGTCTGGTTATTATCAGTGAAGACACCGCTGACTCTCTTTGTGTCAGCGTTTGATCTTTTTTCGTCCGCCTGCCTGCTTCACTTGGCAGGGCATCACAGGGAGGCTGCAGATGCTGCCTGCCCTCGCTTTATCTCTGTCCCTCCCCCGCTACACTAACTTTTACTGCGTGACAGCCTGGAAGACGTCAAAGGGCATTTTAAATTTCAAGAATAAATAAATAAGCTCTTTCTTTCTTTCTGTCTCACACAAACACATTTATGATTGAAAATAACACTTTTCTTTCTTCCCGATTTTCCAGAATTACCCCGCACACTCAGTCTCTCCAGACATCAATGCCAGTCTTCCTCCCATGTCCAGCTTCCACAGAAGCAACACCAGCACTTCACCATTCGTCACTGCGGCACACACCCCGTCCGTCACCTCGGCCGATGGGATCATGGGTACGTTCTTGTGTTAACAGTTCAGCTACCTGCTCAGGTTGGCTAATTACTGACACCGCAGTGTAATCATAGCTGAATGTTCATTCTGTGAAGGCACTGAGTCATGCAGGGGGACAGCTGCTTTGTACACTGTAACCGCTCCACATTTGTCTGAGTTTGCGATTACAAAGCTTCGCTCTGTGTTTTTGTAGCTGCTGCAAATCGGGGGACTGCCACTGGAAGCTCGCAGACTGGAGACGCACTGGGCAAGGCTTTAGCCTCGGTGAGTTACGCTGTTATGTCTATGATGGAAAACGTTGCCTATCAATACTAAGTATTTTCCGAGTAGCGTCAGTGTTGCTTAAGGCATTTTGGTCAAGTTCAAAGAAGTTTTTGCATTTCTAGTCAAGTGTGAAACTCATGTCTGACTTCTTTAAGCCCTCGAGCTCAAATGGTTCTGATTTTTCTGCAAATCAAAGTAAAAATACCCCCTCCCTTTTTATTTTATTTTTTTAATTTTTTTTTTAGTGTTTTGTCTCCAAAGAAGGTGACCTCCGTAATCATGCAGGGAATTAAATGCTATACTGACCGCTGATTAAAACAGCCCAGAGGACAAGTTTATAGTTGTTTTTTTGTCTTTTTGTTTTTTTGGCCTAAGCCTGGATAATTGTGGGCTTAAACTAAGAGTATTCAAGAAAGGCAACTGTACATTAAAAAATACTCCTAAAGCCAATGGATTACACTTCAGGGACATCCTGTAATGGTTCAGTCCTTTAGGTTGTTTATAGTGTTGTGTGTCCGAAGTGGACTCACAGATAAACGTCACTATTTGAATTGCATGACGAATATGATGACGTACATGTGCATTTATGTAAAAGTTTTTGTGACACAACAGACACTTTTTATCCTAAACCCTTCCCTTGTTTCCTCAGCAACAATATTTGCTGTTTCCATTTACGCACTGGATGTATTTTTGCTTTGGATTTCAAACCTATGATCCTCGATATTTCAACTAAATTTTCAAATGGTGTTTAACATGTTGCACAAACATGAAAGCAGCGTTTTAATTTTACACACAGCACGAGCTGTTCGTGTAAGAGGAATATTTCTTAGGAGTGTGAATCCAAAATATGAGAATTTGGGCATGGTAATAACAAATTAAGTCCTTTATATTTGCAGACTCAATTCTATTAGCATGACAAAGCTGGAGTGAAATGGACACGGTTGGACTAGGGTGGGGGTGGGTGCATGGATCAGGGGTGCACAGGGGAGTTTATAACTGCTGTGGCTCAACTCCATGGGCCCCCCTTTGTAGAGCTTTTGTTCTCGGCCCTTTTAAATTGGCCGTGCTTATTGGCCCAATGCCGCCTGCGGGAGCGTAACTGATGATGAGGCGGAGCTTCATTTATTCCAGTAAAATGAGCCATGTTTCACTTTGAATGCAGCGTTATTAGCCGGTGAGTGAAAAGAATAGAAAGTCATATATTGTCGGGTCAGAAGTCACGGTTGTAAACAGCTGTCGAGAAACTAAGAAAAATTTGGAGATTTGTCTTGAGTTTTATTGGTTTCCAACGCAGAGATAACCGCGCTATTAATCCTCCTTAGTTTTTCACTGAATTGCATGTCTGGGAGTGAAAATGCTGAGCAGAGAGAAGCTCTCTGCTCTCTGAGTGTCGCGGGGCATAAATACTCATTCTTCCCTTCAGACAACGGCCGATCCTCCTCCACATTCAGCGCCACACACTTCAGTGAAGCCTCTATCCTGATACTCCAAGCTGATTGAAAAACTAAAGCCCTGAGATCAAGATTGAATAAGGAGATTATTAATAATGAGTGCATTCTATCATCCCCACAGAAGTTGAACGCTTTCCTTCAAGCTCAATTTGATCTTAACTTGGAGGAGAAATCTCTGTGGATCTGTTGTTTTTTCTCTGCTAATTAGTCAGGATCCACCGTAATACCCTGACTTCTCCGAGGCATGTTCCATTATGGCACAAATATCCTCTTATTAAAGAGGAAAAGGAAAAAAAAATCAGGGACGTGTTTGTGCTTTAATCCAGCATTTGTTTAAACAAATGAAATCCCTGTGAAAGTTCTGAAGACATAATCTCCTCGTTCCCTTGTGATTGACACGTCATCCTAAAACTCAGTGACCTCAGCGTGACCTATCAGAGGATGGCACGACGAAAACTGCCAGTATTGCAGCAATGAAACCAAAGTAATTCAATTGTAACTATTTGTCCTCTTTAAATAGACTATGAGGTTTAAAAAGAAGCAAGAAAAAACAACATTTGAATATGACGGGGTTTTGATATATGGCTCAGAGTATAATCTCTGGCTACAGCCTGAATTGTGCCCCTTGAGATTTCCTGTTGTTGGCTTAACGGGGTTTCCAGGTTGGGCGTCTGCACACTGGAAAAACTGGACACCTATAAGCAGAGAGTCTGTATACGAGTGAAAATAAAGTGTGCTCCTTTAAAACAGCCTCGTTTCCTAAAAAGGTTAAACAACAAATGAAATTTGAGAGTGCGTTTAAACGATTAATTTAATTGAAAATAGTGCAAAGACCTCATTGAAACATTTGAAACAGAGAAAGTTGGTGGCTTTCGGACTTTGGCTAATTTTCCATTTGATGTTAGGAACTTGATTTGGAAAGCCGGAAAAGCATGTTTACTTTACTGTTTTTATAGAAGGGTGGTGTACATTGGTAAACACGCCCCTGCTTCAAATTCATCTTATTTTTATTTTTTATTTTTTTAATCTATCCTGTCTCTCCTGATGTCTTCCTCTCTGCCTCTGCAGATTTACTCACCTGACCACACTAGCAGTAGTTTTCCATCCAATCCGTCGACACCTGTGGGTTCTCCTTCACCTCTAACAGCCACAGCAGGTGCAGCCTCAGCAGGTACAGTGGTGACTGCTGCTGGCACCCCGTCTGGAAGGCCAGGTAGGTCACCAGCCTGTGGATTTTAATCTCATAAACACTGTCTGCACACATATACTAGATACCAGCAGAAACTGCTTCATAAAGGCTTTTTTTTCCCCAGGTAAAGTGCCGGTAACTCACTCAGTGGCTATTTCTTTTCCTAGAATAGCCAAGCTAATTATCAGGCTTTCATGAATATGTGCCCTATTTTAACTGTGGAAGTGCAATAACCCACACAAAAAGGCAGGTCTTTAGGCTGTCTCCAGCTGTGCTTTCTGATTCATGTAGTATAAAAAGGCTGGCTGAAACTGAAGTGGGAGGCAAATGAAAGAGTTTGATTAATAAACCGAGTCTTGTTCACTCAGTGTTGTCATCCCTCCTAAACAGCTGTGCTAACGACAGGTAGGCTTCTCCAGGAAAGTGTGTTATTGTGTGGACGCTGGAGTTATTGTCACAGCTAATTTTTCTGCTTTATCTCACATCATTAGCCAAAACATCATACAGTAACTGTGACCGTGTCTGCACCGTCATGCATCTCAGGAATAAAAGAGGAAGTAATAAATTTGAAGGTCTGTATTTTATGTAATAGTCGCAGCTCTGCTTGTACTGGTCATTGAATATAGGGCCCTGTGACTTCAATTAATTCAATTAATTACTTTTACTCTGTGCTGCATTAGTCGGATTAATTAAAGCCTAAGTAGAGTGAATTGTGAAGAGTTTCCCTAAAACTTAATTTAATACCCCCTTTTAGCTTTAGAGCATCTCTAATCATTTGGTCGTCATTCTCCGTGCTTTATCTGAGTCGGGGCAGTTAATGCCATTTCTACATGAATCCATCCTAAAAGAAAGCTTAGTTTAGTCTGGGATAAGGCTGAACATCCACTGAATTGACAGCCACGATGAGTATTTAAAACTGAAGAAACGCGAGAATTAATTTTCAAGCGAAAATGTTCCAAGGAAGTTTAATCTCAAGCAAATAGAAGAGATGCCTCATGCCAGATTTATCTGCTGGCTGTGCTCTTTCTGCGGTCCACGAGCACAAAAGTGACACCATTTATACTGAAAGCATGAAATCTGTGTTACAAGTTTATTCTTCACCTGCGTCTGCGTCAGGAGCTTTATTTTTGTGGCTGAGGCAGCCGCTCCGCATTGACTCCCGGTGACATCACAGAGAAGTTTTGGCTCTCAGCTTTTTAGGAGGCACTTTGCTCAAGCTCGGGAGTTTAAATGCAGCCAAGAAGTACCTTCAGAATTACGTGTAGTTTATTTTTTCTGCTGTCATTTCCTTTAAGTGATAGAAATTTATGGACAAACTGTGGAATGACTGTGGCTCTTGGGGCGGCGAAGGGTTTTAAGTTATTGAAAAGCTTTTCATATTTGCAGAACTGCATTTATGGCTTATAATAGCAGCTCATACTATTCATTCTACTTTTAGTAAAACAGTTTCAGGAGTAGATTTATTGTTATATAATCCTGCTTTCCCAGACAAGTGTTTTTGTAGTTAGATTTTTTTTGGGGGAGGGGGGATGGGACGACCAGTTTCCCTCTGAATTGTAATTATTTTCTGCAACAAATTCAGAGAACAAAAGCAGGAAAGTAGTAAGGAAATCAGGGCGGCCCCATCAAGGGGATCCTGTTTGTAGTAGACAGTACTTTTAAGTACCGGAAAAGAGATGTAGACGAAGAAAATGGTCCGTCAGATATGTTGACAGAGGCGGGAGACCAATGGAAAGAGAATGAGAGGGGGGGACAGTAAGGGAAAGCCCAGTGTGTTGTTTTAACGGGCAGTTGTGTCATGTGTGGTAATGGAGTGGCGACAGCTGTCTCTACGTATGCCCCCCTCTTCCTCAGCTGTTGCCCTGCCCCATGGACAGCTGTTCCCCCAGCACACACACACACAGACCAGGCGGCAAAATGCCCCATTTATTCACCAGTGAGTGAAGGAAGGTGGCTGTGACTCAGCTGATCAGAGTGGCGGTGATGTGTCTGTTGACCTATTTCCAGTACAGCGCGCTGCACCTGAAAACTGCAACAATATGACAAGCTGAAAAAACAGTTCAGTGTTTTATTGAATGAAGAAAATACATATTAATAGATATATATCTATATAATATATAAAGCACTGCTGCCAAATATGTCATGTGGAATTATGGGGAAAAGATATAGTTTTACTAATTATTCGTCCTTAATGTGCCTCCAGGCTTAGAAAAAGAACGATACTCTGAAAGTAGCCCAAAATTTGGCTAGTTGTTGATGTAAGTTTCCAAATCCATTCATCATTGGGACTGCACCAATATACAGCACATTACTCAAGGCTGGTTTGTTCAATTAGCCTTCTCTGGTGCACTTGGGGACCAGAGCTTCAGGCTAATTTTTCATAGCCGCCAGCCAGCAGAGGCTTATGTGAAGTTCCTGTCTCACTCACCTGGGAGAAAGCTGAGGCAGAACAGAGACTTTTTCATTTCCTCCTCCAAAGTCACTTTTAATAGTCTGTTAATTAAAGTCGGCTTTTCCAAGGCTGTGTGTGAGTGTGTGTGCAGAAACATGAAAACTCATAAGACCACAGAAGAGTAGTTAGACATTTCATTGGGATGATTTAATGGAAGTTCCCTGAGCGTGAAAGGTGTGATTTTTCTAGTGTTTGTCAAAAATATACATCAGCTGCATTTTTACCACTTTTAACCCCTTAAAGCCAAGTGTGTCATATCTACTGCAAGAGGTTTTGAGGCTTCTGCATCATCAGTGTGATTGTTTTTTTCCCCCCCTGAAAAATCTGAAAAAATACATTTTTAAGAAATAATTGCAAGACTGTCAAATGTAGCAAATATGATACATATTAAAACTCACACATGCAAATTAATATACATAAACACAATGTTCTAGAAGTTATTTCATGGTTTAGGCTTTAAAGGATTTAATAGCTAAGTTATTTGTGTACTTGCTCTGACAACATCGGTCTGATTTTGTAAAACTGAGAAATAAAAACGCTGCATCACCCCGCTCAGCACGCTATAGCTTTGAAATGATGTAAATTAAGCTTTAAATTAAGAATAAAAAACCATCAGCGTTCCTCAGGCTCCTCTGCCTTTATCATGGGGTTTTCATTGCTGGTTATTTTAGCAAAATGAATTTCTAGAATCATGCGAAATGACTGATAGCAGAAACAAAGTCTCCTTGTGTGGATCACGCAGCAGTGCGCACCATTTACAAGGATGTGGGCTGGGTTTAGCATCCTAACACTATAATAGACACCAGAAGAGCTTGGAAAGACTACGGACACCCTATCCTACTCTGTAAATAACCTGGAAAGGTTCATTACTGTCAAAGTCCATTAAGGTTATTTGATTGCAGTATAATGCATTGCCTCTTGTTGCACATGGCTGGCACTACTTGGATAATTGCGACTCCAAAAAGGAAAGAAAGAAATGTTGTACTGTAGCTGGAAATGTGATGAGCAGATGTGGATTCCTCTTCTTTAATTTACACCAGATCAAATCAGCTTGATTTGCTTTCCTGTACTGGCCGGTAGATTAAATTTTTGGCTCAGATAAACATGCAAAAACTCACTGTGCCAAAGGTAAATTATAATCTCTCTCCCAGTGCAGAGTGTCTTAGATATCTCTGTATTTAGATCATATGATTAAAATGCACTGGTCTTTATATATAGCAGAATTAGATTTGACTTTATGGGACACATTAGTGGAATATTCAGGCTCATATATTTACAGATGTAAATTATATAAAGATGATTGACTTTAGTGCTACCACATCACCAGTCAAAGATGCTTTAAACTGACTAAAATGTAAAGAAAAAGAAAGCCCATGTAATTATTTCTTTCACCAAAAGCCTGCATGAAGATCAGGTGCTAAAACAGTCAGCAACGGTGCACTTTTGATTACTGGTTCCTGATGTTTTTGCACGTTTCTGGAATAAAATTAAAACATGCGTGAAAACTAGTCCTGAGCGTGATATTTTTCACTGCTCACATTGTTCTCATAGCCATGGTTATTAATGTGCAGATGCAGCGTTCATTTCAGGGTGGAAGTGGGTGTTAGTCAAACCCTGCGCTGGCTCATGTGTCAGGATGCAGTCCAGCCATCAGGAAGTGATGCAGTTAAGCTCTGAAAGATAAAAATACCTCTCATAGAACAACAAGAGACCAGAAAATCAGGATGTCAGTGTGTTATGACTGCATGTTATTGTGTTTGTCAGTGAGCGATTTTTTTTGTGTCGGCGTACCAGGATGAGGCTTTTGGCCAAAACTGAATCAGATAATTGTTAACACTGACCTTCACTTTTTCTCTCCTCAGGTACCAACCAGTGGTCCCGTGTTGGTGGGCAGACCCCCTCCTCCCCAAATTATGAGAACTCCCTTCACTCACTGGTAAGCTCTCTGCCCGCCTCCATCATTCAGTGAGAGGAGGATATGATGGATGCTCGCTTTAGATAAGCTGCCCATGAAGGACTGAGCTAGCATTACAGTGAGATTCCTGTCTGACAAATGTTTTGCTGAGGAAGGTGGGGGTAGAGGGATAACCAAACTGAACAATACCTGTCCCTTGGGGCATGCCATCTGTCCTCCACTCTGTGGGCCGGGTCTGGGATGACAGTTGGGGGATGGGTTTAGTTATGGGGGCTGGTGTGGGGGTGGCAGCTGTTTGCTGAACCTCTTCTCCAGAATTCCTTCGCTGCCGTACGACCAGAGCTGAAGATCGGATTTCATGCAGCCCTGCTACCTGATGCACATGTCATGTGTTTACATACTCTACTGGGAGTTTATTCAAGGGATAAACGGACTTAAATAAACTTACTATACAGATCCACAGATATATTTATATGATAAATAAAGACAGTGTAATGTTAGGCAATAACCCAGCTGATCCAAGCAATGGGTGAACAAGTGAATTCATAAAACATATGGATCATAAGTGTTAACAAAATGCATTTATGTTTCATGTGTATGAAAGAAAGAAAATATTGACCGATATTGAATTTTTATATCACCAGCAATTCAAATTGTATTGGTGTCGAAGTTTAACATGATTATATGTTTCTATGACCTCACAGAGAAGACCCGCAGAAGTAAAGGATGGAGCTTTTAGCCATGCTGTGATCTTAGAGGGACATAGATTCATCCTGACATCGTCTGCAAAGCTCCTTCATAATCCGTATTCACACGTAACAATGAAAAGACATCCAGGTTTAATATAAAGGATCCTATATCTACCTGGTAGAGACGTTCCTTAAGAATGTCTTGAACCCATACCCGGTTGTTTCTGAATCATTTAGGCTTCTAAGAGGTAAAAAAAAAATCAATTGCATTTTTTTATTGAATGATGAATGAAAAATGCAGCTGGCAGCCACTGAAGGAAATTCTCATTTATTCTCAGCAACGTTCAAGAGTGTGTTGAAATAAAATCGTAGATCACGGTCCTCTGGTAGTTACGACAGAACTACTTGGAACATTGGAAAGTCCCAGAGAGCTCTTGGAAATGGTGATGAAGCTCTTTGAGGATTAGATTACAGTCAAAATGACTAATTTTGTTACTGGACTGGGCTGTGAACAGTAGTTATATTCGTTTAAGACGAATTTTTTTTAAAAACGGCAAACTTTGGTAATCAACAAAACACGCACAGCTGGATGAAATGAACATAAGAAGGCAAAGCAATAAGGCACATAAGACAACAACATTATTTATCCCAGCACATAAAGTCAGTGTAAAGTTTTAAACTTGTGGCGATGCAGAAAATGTGACAAGTGCTGTAGTAGGGGTCTGTAAATACGCAAACAGCGAACCATTTTTATCTTTACAAAGTGAGTCGTCAGCAGCTGTGTGCTTCTTTCTAAATCCTGCCTCTTTCTCTCTATGTGCTATCACAAAACAAAAAAAAGTCTTAACCCACAGCGTGTTTGTAGTATTTATAGATTCTGATCTTTTTTCTTAATTCTCTCTTATTCTTATTTGACTTTGCCAGAAAAACAGAGTTCATCAGCAGTTACATGAGCATCTCCAGGATGCCATGTCTTTCTTAAAGGATGTCTGCGAGGTACTCTTCAGATAGACTCTTGTTTTTTTTGTACCCATTGCGTGTTCCATACATCGTTTTGTTTTCTTGCACAAGTTCGACTACATCCTTCACAGTGAAATGCACTTTCATTTATTACTACTTCTGTCGCCTTATTCTCATGTTATGTTGTTGTCGTTTTTTTTGTTTTAGTTTTTTTCTGCAGCCATGCCAGCTTGTAGTAATCAGCTTAGGTTCAGATGACAATGAAATTCAGTGGCTGCAGTGCCTCTGTTCATTTGAAAAACAAATGAGAACATATCCTGACTTCTACAACTCAAGCTGAAATGGCTCATTTGATCTTGCATTTGAATTGCCTTCTTTATCTTGTGTTGTTTTTTTTTCTCACCATACAATCAGCATTTTCAATTTTTGTCCTAATGTGCTTATACTAAGCTGCTCTGTCCTTCTTTTCCTCCCTTCTTTCTCTCCCTAACCCTTCATTTCTCAATCCCTTTGGTCCTCCCAGTCTCGAATGGAGGATCGCCTGGACAGATTGGATGATGCAATCCTTGTTCTGAGGAACCACGCAGTGGGCTCCACCGCCAGTCTGCCCAGCGACATACACAGTCTGCTGGGACAGGCACAAAATGGGCCAATAACAGCCATTGGACCAAATTTTCCTGCCTCTGCATTGGTTCCAAGTCGGACTGCAGCGATGGTACGATAACTTCATATAAGTATTTATTTATTACTATACGGTATTTTTCAAACTACACCACATAAAACACCTTGGCCACCTGGTCAAAAAAAGGAGAGCTTTGAGACATTTTCCGCAGACGAACAGTTGAATTTACACCGGCATATTTTCCATAAGTGTAATGGCTGGCCGTAGGATCACCCTCCTCTTGAGAGCGGCTGTATACACAAGTTTGAGAGAGAAATGAAGAAAACAGGCACAAAGAAGTAAAGTTGGCGTAGGACGTGTTTGTACGTTGCAATCCTTCTAGAGTTAAACTCGAAGCCCCTTGAGAACTGGGGAAATGCCGGTCTCGGTGTAAATCATGACGTGTTCGCCCATCCTCCTTCCGAGGTATTTGATTGTACAGAGCCAGGAGATTTGAACACATCTGCAGTGGAAATTAAAATGGGATGACTCGTCCAACTGTTATCTGGAGGTGTTTGGAAAAAGTTTGACACACACGCAAACTTAAAAAGAAAAAGATCAAATTAATTTGAACGTGGGAAGAAGTTTAGATTACTTTTTTCTCTGAGATAAATGATGGAAGGAAAAGTTAGACAGTGATGAGATTTTGTATCTAATAAGCCAGTGATTAGCTGTAAATGTGGTGTTGCCTTTAAATTCAGACCTAAAATGAATATTCTTGTTTAGATTACTGTTATACAGAAAGGCCAAAAGGCTCCTTTTGTGTGTAAATTGATTATTAATTAATTAGTTAAAAAAAAAATTCTATAAAACAACCACGTATTGTGAGTAAAGTGTTTTGGTAAGGTTGTACTTTGATGCAGCATGAAGAAAGAATGAAAAGATGCATTTCTGAGTGCAGACCGACATTTTAGTGCTCAGTCTGCACTCTTTGTTTTCGTGTCTTGATCATTGCAGTGGAGCTGTCGTGCAGAAATTCATTTATTTTCAAAGCAGTTTAGTTTTTTTCTTTGTTTTAAGGTGGTATTTTTCCTGTCGATGGTTGTTTTCACTCGTACGCGGAGGCTGCTGGGTAGCTCGCTTTGTCCCTTAACAAGAATTTTACTGTGGTTGTCAGAAGAGCTCAGTTTGATGTATTTGTTACAGAGAGCTGGGTTGTGGCAGTGATGTTGACCGACTGCGACTGTGAGATAGAACATACTGTGTCTGCACTAACACAGCACTTCCTGTGTGGGAAGAGGTCCCTTCAGACAGGGCTCAACAGCCTCGACACGGCACAGCCACAGGCTTTTTACTCTGGCTGTCACCCCGCCCTCTACCCCCTTCCACCCCTTTTCATCACTTCTTTTTAACAACCCAGGAAATCTGAATCGTTGGAAACGTGTGTCTGAACCCGCAGCCTCCACCCAAATAGAGGTCCTCAGCTGTATGGTAATCAGGGCCAGCCATGAAAATGGCAGCGTTCTTTTCTTGCCAGAGCCCCAGCCTCACTCCTCCTCCTCCAGACAAAGAGTTGTTTGGACACCTGTTGAGAGCACAGCAAAGATTAGCGTAGCGCTGGGGAAGGGGAGGATCTCGGAGCGGTGGGGTTAACAGAGGCCAACAGTGACTGGGGATCACATTCCAGAGGAAAAGAGGGAGATGCTCTCCACCCTTAGTGATGATTTCTCCGCCTTTCCTCAGTCCTTGAAAAAGGAAATCAAATGGCTCTAGAGCATGTGGTAAAGGAGGGGCTTTGTGGCACAACGTGGTGGGAGTTGACCATTTCTATGTTATGAATGTGAACAAAATAACAAGGAGATAGTCAGACATTGGAGTGGGTTTAGCTTGACTTCTTTTGAAACTGAACACAGAAGGATTATTCTTCTCGTAGACATGAGGAACAGACGGGTCCTCAGTTGTGGTTACAGAGCGGGCAGTCTGAGAATGTCGCTGCAGCGAGCCGTAACACAAAATGCAACAGTGACAGAGACAAATGAGGAGGCTATATATGGACCTTTAAGTATGGCTAAATATTGTGGCACAGGTGTTTTTTTTACAGTTATGTTTATTTTCTATTTCCTACCCTTGATTATGCATTATAACGCTGCTGTGGAGCAAATCTCCAAAGTACCCACAGGTGTTGGTAATGACTGACTTGAATGGTGATTAAACCCAGAACTTGTCCCATGCTGTGACTGCAGGTTTTAATAAACACTACTACAGACAGCATCTAATCTAATGTATATATACATATATAAAAGCATCTTTTTTTATGATCCAACCAGTGTAGAGTGCTCACCAAAATGTGCAAATCAGTATAACTAAGGTTGCTCTTTTTCTTTAAAACTGTGGGATTTTCCATTTTAGGCTTTTCTCCTGCTCAAAAGTGTTGTTTCATTTTTATGAACAGTCTCCAGTGAGTGTGTGGCTGCTTCCTTTCTTCATGTGTCCTTCCTGTCTGTGTTGCAGCAGGGTGGCGACGATGCTGCCAGCCTGAACAACAGCCACGGAGGCCTGCCCAGCGCCGGCTCGACATCCAGCACAGAACTCAATCACCAAGTGGAAACGTTCAGAGGTCAGCTCCACCACGGCGTCCCACTCTACGATATCCACACGATTCGGTTTACGTATGATGTCTTACCTCCACATTTCTGTTACTAATAACAGGTCTTACTTCAGGCCTTCCAGCAACCCTGGAGCTGAAGGTGGAGAAACAGGACAAGGATGAGATGCTCGACAGCATCTCCACCGATAACAAGTCAGATGACGAGAGTGACAGAAGAGATATGAAGACACCCAGAGCAGGCCCACGCACAAGGTAAGAGGACCTTTCGATACGAAAACGTGTGAAACATTCTTCAGAAGTGAAAATAAGCTCTATGGCATGCTTTGAGATGGTAGAAACATGGGATAAGGCTGGAAAGGTTGTCTTTCATATGCGACAGGTAGTGGAAAATCTGATACATATCGTATTAACCTTTACTGTCATTATTTGATTTAAAATAGGCATGTCAACAAATGGGAACAAGAGCTGGGTAAAGAAATTCCAGAGGAGATGTGGAGAATACTGGATTCGGTGCTTTTTAACACCCCAAATTACAAGCAAACAGATAAATGTGAAACAGCCCTGCTGGAGATTATGGAACCAAACCATACTCACATGTTTTGGACATTCGGAAAAATAAACCCCCTTTTAGATAGTATTCATTCAGAGCTTGCTGAAATGTTTGGCTATACAATCCCATGATCATTTCAGATCCTATACTTGGATCACCTTAAAGGAAACATGCATCCAAAGACCAATACCTGGTTAACATTGACCTAGCACTGGCTAATGATCAAAACACTAAGCTACAGACAATGGGTGATTGTTGTTGTTGTGATGGTAAACTCAAATACAGACTGAAAATGAAAGAATATTTCTAAAAATCTGGGACAAACGGTTGTTATACAAAGTGAAGAAAAGTCAAAAGTAACAGAAATTATTAAAAGAGGCAGTTTTGCACCGACACACTAACACTGGCACTGTTCAGATGTTCATGTGCTTGTTTTATGTTTCCATGTGGCTACTTTTCGGTTTTATTTTGTGTTAGCTTAGCCACCATGTGTAGTCATTTTATATGTGTAAAGGAAGCAAATAAAATTCGGTTTTTTATCAGTTTGGTTCCTATGAATGGCACATTCACGTTCACATTAGACAAGTGAATACACTTCATTCATTTCCTCAGAAAGCCTGCAACCAAGTTAAAGCCGGGTGTCTGAAAACGGCCGGGACACAAACAAACAGAGACCTCCCCTAAGGGTGGGAGGGATAACCAGTCCTGTCAGGCAAATCTTTTGTCTCATTAACACATGCTTAAGAAACAACAGATTTCACTTGATGCTGAGGAGGCGGAGCTTCTCAGCGTCAAGTGAAATCGTTGTGGTAAAAACTCATGGATGTTAAATGAATTAAATTTTCTTCCTTCATGTTTATAGTTCATGGTTTAATCACTGTTATGTCAGATTAATGGTTTGAAGACCATCCTATCATTGGTGCAGATGACTGAATGGTGGCTGCGGGTTGATTTCTTCTCTCTGCTGCAGCATCACTGAAGACGAGGATCTGAATCCCGAGCAGAAGGCTGAACGGGAGCGCGAGAGGAGAATGGCTAACAACGCTCGCGAACGCCTGAGGGTGCGAGACATCAACGAGGCTTTCAAAGAGCTGGGTCGCATGTGCCAGCTGCACCTGAAAAGCGAGAAGCCCCAGACTAAACTGCTCATCCTCCATCAGGCTGTGGCTGTCATACTTAGCTTGGAGCAGCAAGTCAGAGGTCAGTGTTGCAGCGCTGCTGCGGCAATTAACTGAAATGCTACATCACATCAAATCACTGCTGACTCTTAAAAACAACGTGTGTTTTCATGCAGCGTTCCTGCAGGTGGTAATTTAGTTTCACTGTCACATCCAGAGCAGATACATGTGGAGTTAGAAAGGAAAAAATAGGGAATGGAGCTGCCAGAGTATCACAGACAGTAAAGAAAATGCAGGGCGTTTATTCAGCTCAGATGTTTCCCTGCAGTGCTGCATTTAGAGGTACTAAAATGAGAAATGATGAAAGATTTGAGGCGAAAGACAAACAAAGTAACGCCCTTTTATAACACCCTTAAAGCTTCGGTCTCTCTCTAAAATTTTATCTTAATTTTATTTTTAAAAAAGCTTTGACATGTGTTTAATTAAAGTGTAATCTGTGTTTCTGTGAACTCACAGAGAGAAATCTGAACCCCAAAGCAGCCTGCCTTAAGAGAAGGGAGGAAGAAAAAGTGTCTGGGGGCTCCAGTGATGCCCAACCAGCCCACACAGGAGTCCATCCAGGCTTGACCGACACATCCAACCCCATGGGCCACCTCTGAGACAGGTACTCTCACCTCTAATTGAGCGACACACACTGCTATGATGGTTTTCTCTAATAACTGAATAATCGGTCATCTCATGACAGCATGTTTTCTTTTTCTTTCTGCACTTTGATACCACGATAATTGCGGTCATCCTGTGTGTTTTCCTGGTTTAACTGATGTTTAGTTGATTACACAGGTCAGCATGATTGAATCATATTGACGCAGCATGTTTAAACCCAGCTAAAGTCCACAATCTTCATTTTTTACTTATGTTTCCTAAAATAAAATTTTTAACTTGAAGATGTCAAACTGTGAAATTCTTTCAATCGTTGTTATTTAAAAAGATGCAGATAGATGGAATATTCACTAAATTATTTAAATTTTAATAAAATCTCTGCTAAGGTTACCAGAAACCATCAATCAGTCACATTTCATGAGAGTTAAAGTTGCCAGCCATCACTAAGAGGACAAATTTTGCTGGCTGACTGGTCGCGCTTCCAGCCACGTGCGTGGCTGTGCTGAGCGGGGTTTCCCCCTCATGGCTGAGAGCTTTGTTAAACAAGGATTTGGGGTGAAATTGTGCACGGCTTATTTGCCGTTTATGCATCAGAATCTGTTCAATAAACTGCATTTTCCAGACATACTTTTAGAGACAGTGAAGATAACAAACAGTGGAAATATTGGAAAGTCTGGTTGTTCTTGGCCGGCGATCTGCATCTTTGGCTGGTTTTTCCTGTGCTGTGTCACTTTTTAGTAAGGCTCTAAATCAATGTTACCTCATTTAAAGTAAGCCAGTGCATTTTCTTATCATTTTTGGCTATTCGATCAACAAAACTGTATTTTGTATTTGAATAAATTAAACCCCTTTTTTATCCCTTATTTTTATTTGGAGGAAAAATCCTTTAATTTAAATGTTATAATTGTCCTTTATTGATTTATGTCTGATTTATGTCAGACTTTTTAAAAAATAAATATGTAAAACAGCAGGACTTTAATCACCAGCTCTAGTGCTGAAGCTAAAATTCGGATGGCCTACGCTCAGCTCCTTTGATGCGCACCTCTGATCAGTGCTCCTTCTTTGCTTCCTCTCCTCCAGATCAGAGCGATGCAGATCATTTCTGTCCCGTCTGAGTCGGTGACCTTGCTTCCCAGTGACAGACAGGACTCGCAGTTTGTGACACCAATTGGAGGAGACAGACCACTTGAAGCAAAACGACGAGTCTAACACAGTCCACTCCTAAGATTGAAGTAGAGCCAAGCGTCCAGCTCCCTGTGACCAGATTCCATTTGCAAATTTCTCCCCCACAAGAAAAAATCTTCAACACATATCACCGTCTGCAAGAAGTGTGTTGCTTCTGAACAATCAGAGACTTCGCAATCTCCTCCAACCGTATGTGGAAATTGCCTTGTGCCTAAACTAAATTGACGAATGCATTGTAACAGCAATTGTTTTTATTTGTCTGTTTCTTTGTTTTTTTCCTATTTATTATGTTATTGAGCTATAAAGTGTATGTCTAAAGGGAAAGTTAGGTCAATACAAAGAGAAGCATGCGGCTTTTCAGTCGATCTATAGTTTGCCAGTGTCGCCATCAACCCTGAGCACTCCACCCCGGGAAAATCTTTGAGTCTGAGATTGGGGGAAAAATGTTAGAGATTAATTTATTGGCCAGTTTAGACTGATATTTATACCCAACTGAAAATCATCACGAGCTGAAAAACAAAAGCACCCGTTTTTTAAATATAAATTTTTAAAAAAATTATATATTATTTATATTTTTGTTTTCCTCGTTCTGCCACTGGCCACACATGAAACCAAAACTACCTATGTTTGTTTCTGAGCAGTTTAGATCCGTCTCTGTGCTACTGACCGGCAGGTAACAGGTCCAGCTACAATAGCGTCAACAGCACGGGAGGTGACGCACAAACGGCAAACTGTAGCTTCACTGAAGGCTCAGATTTAATTGTTTTTTTTGTTTGTTTTTTCCCAGTAGTGAGCAGTGAAAATACAGAGGGCAAACTTTTTGCAAACCTTAGCATTCCCTGCGTATTTTAGTGTCTTAACTAAAGGAAGAGGCGACTCCAGCGCCCTCGCTTCCCTTTGCCATATAGTGTTAAACGTAAGCAGTGGCGTATGTTTGCAGATTCTTCCTCCGGACGTCAGCACAGAAGTGTTGGCTGTGTTGGCACAGAAGTGGCTTTTTTTCTTTTGAAAATGTGTTATTATTTTCTTGTTTCTGCCACCAGCTAATCAGAGATCTCCTAATGAAGACGTTCAAAAAAAACAAAAGTAGAAAAACACGCAAAAAAACCCCAAACAACACAAAACGACGACCACAGTTTCTCCTGGCCTGATCAAACATATCAATTTTCTTTCTGTTAATATCTCAAGACATTAAATTCTAATAAGCGCAGTTACTCCTGACTAAAATTTAGTTATGCTTATTTGTTGTAACAAGTCCTTTCTGTCCAGCATTATAATTTCCGGTTTTTAGCTAGCAGAGAAAATCTGTAAGTTATTTTCAGTGATGTTTTGATGGAAGCCATGCTATTCTCAGTATGGCAAAGCAGACTGAACATTTCATGGATTATTCTGAGTATCATTGAACTGTAGCATGATCATGATAATGAGGATGATGATGATGAACAAAAGCAGGATTTTTCTTTTTCATGTTCCAAGACATCGGTCATGGCTTTATTTCTTTTTCCCTATCCGTGTGCATGTGTTACGTTTTCCTTTTTTTGAGTCTTTTCGGTCTTAAGACTTGCTTTATATTCCATTTATTTCTTTGTATATTGCGTTCTATCATTATTTACACCTTAAACAAGGCTGCCGCATTCAGAACGAGTATTCTGTACGATAAAGGGACTTTGATTAGAATAAAGGATGATGAGTTTACAATTTAACAACCTCATTTTAGTGAAGAAGAATCCAAAAAAAGAGAGACCTGGTCGGTTGTGGTGTGTTCTCTGACTGAATGAGGCCTTGTTCATCATTTCAGTATTCATGATCTTGTATTCATGTCGGCAGACTTTGAGGGTAAACTGTGTGTCACTTCCGGCTCGCTTCCCTTCATTTGTTTTCTTTCTTTTTTTTTTAACTTCCCGTTCTTCCTGTATTTCTTTGCTCCTCTGTTTGCCAAGTTAAACTTTGCTGTATCCCCAGATGCTTTCCCTTGTATAATATATGAAAAAAAAAAAAAAAGAAAATCAAAAGAAAAAAAAACATTTGGCTTATTTTTCACTGTAGTTAGTCTTTTATACAATAATACTGTAAGAATATTTCTTGAATTCTAAATATTACTCTTTCTAGATTTTTGAAAGCAAAAGTTTTGAGTAAAAAGTTTCTTACTTTATTTTACTATATTAGATAGTAAAATGTACGGTTATTTACCATAACCTGTCCATTATCACAAAAAAGTTACAAATGGCATCTCAAGAACACGGCTGAACTGCTGCTCGTAGTTTAGTACTTCAAAAAGGCTCCGTATGAGCTCCAGATTCCTAAAAGCGCGACCTCCATCGTACTCCTCAGTCTCCGTTGTTGATTGATTGAAAAAAAAAAAAAAGGAAAAAAAAAGATTTGTTCTTGTGTCAAATAAAAGGTGTTGTTGATGCACATTGAAAAACTGCGGCAACAAGAATTTGAATTTTCTGTCATTTTCAAACAGAAAAACACGATGTATATAACATTTATGTTGCAATAAATGTGCCATCTTTTTTTAAACTCGATCGTATGTGCATTTATTTCGCTCATCTTCCTCTCCATATTTACATTTTTCCACCTTTCCATAACCTTTGTTGTGTTTTAACGCACAGGAAGGAAGAGCTCTGAAACAATGGGATTCATTTAGACTTCCTTATTGTTTTTGTTATTTTGTTTTTGAGACATTTCTACAGTGGATTTAGGCCAAATGAGTGTTTTATAGTATGTAACTCTTTTTTGAAAGTAATACCAGTGGACCATTGTAGTCTGTATGAAAAGTACTATGAATATATGTTTCTATTTTTAATAAAGTGTGATAGCAGCGTACTGTATATGTGCTGTGCTCCTACTTTTTCTTTTTTGCAAGTTCATTTATGCAGTATAGAGACAGATCCTCGTGCCTTAACCTCCTAAGACCTGAACTCTTCCATGGCATGCATTTTTAATTTCTCTTTGATATTTGGGCATATTGAGACTTCATTAATGTAAAAACAAAGAATTGCCAGATTTATTTTTTGACCTGATTTTTGTTTCTGACAAAAATGAGATCCACATATGAGGACATTTGTTTTCAATTTTGATAGAACAGTGGCAGGATAATGTCCTCGTAAGTGGATATCAGGCTCTTGTAGAGAAAAATGAGTGTTTTTAGGTCTAGACTCTAGACAACCCAAAATGTGATGTCCACATATGTGGACACCAGGTCCTAGGAGGTTAAATAATATTTGAATAAATTGTCTTATATTTTGACACAAAACAAAATGACCCACCCAGCACTGAAATTGAACTTCCACGGTCATGTTGAAAAGCACAAACCTAAACAGTTTTTTAATAAATGGCTTTAGTGGAAGTGTCTCTCTCTGTAACCTGCCGTACTCAATCTGCTACTTGTGCTGTGACTGAAGTTAATGAATCCCAAAAGCGTTGTGAAAATGCTGCTCTGAACCTGGAAGATTGTTGCTGTGCTGTAAATCTCAGAGCCTGTACATCTGCGCAGAATTATCTCCGTGCAGATGTAAGCATGGAGACCGCTCATTGCGTCCTGAGAGGTCTGATCTCGAGTCATTCGTCAGACTGAGGTGACAAAAGTGCTGACTGCCGTTCTGTCTGCGGTGAGCTCAGTGATGCGCGGTGGCCTTCCAGCGTTCCTCGCAGGGATAAACGGAGCGTGTGACTGTGCTGAGCTCTGGTGGTGGTGGTCGTGGGTGTGCATGTTTTCTGTAGGAGTGGGACCACCATGTCTGAAGGCTGACTTCCTGTCATGGCTGCTGGCTGAGCCAGCTGACAGAAAGTCCTTGGCTCACATCCTTGAATCTCAACCAAAGAGCCTGCTGCTCCTCCTGCGCTAACAGTAAGATCATCCGCCTCTCTGCCACTTTCAGGATGCACGCTGCACTGAACAGGCCTCTTGTCTTCTGTTTCACTTTCTAATCTCAGCTCTTTAACATTCAAGGCTTTTTGACCATTTCAACATAGTGAGGAGAACAGGATATGATATTCAGACATTTCACAGAGACACAAAGCAAGTGCTTATCTGTCAATAATGGAAGTTTTAGGCATAAAGTGTGGAAAACAAATACGACAGCACAATAGTAATTTCAAAGATTACTTTTACATGTACTCAAAACAACAATGTACTGCTCCTCCTGCCCACACCAGCTGCACAGAGATCCATTTTTTAAGCAGTTTTGAGTGATGGATAAAATACCTAGTCCTTGTTTTATATTAAGAAGGCCACAAAAAAGCTCCAGGGTTCTGAATTAGACACAAGAAGTCTGGTAACTTCCACAGTTTGTCTTTTTAGTATCAGATTCCCTCAGTAAGGAATCCAGGGACAACATCTTTATGAGGAGCAGTAAGACAGGGTGAAGCTTGATGAGGTTCACCTGTGTGTCTGTGTGTTAATGACCTACCTGACATTTGTGCACCCACTGTAACCTGCCAGATGTGCACTGATGGTGTAGTTAGTTATCTACACACCAAAGCTGGGAAGCAAGAGTGTCAGTAATACAGTGAAATCAGATCCAGAAAGTAGCATGGGAAAGGCACTTTATTAGGTACACCTTGCCAGTACCCAGTTGGACACCTTTTGCCTTCTGTCTTAATTTTTCATGGCATACATTCAACAAGCTGCTGGAAACCTCTGAGTTTTTGGTCCATGTTGACTTGACAGCATCACACAGTTTCTGCTTATCATGATGAGAATCTCCTGTTGCACCACATACCAAAGGTGCTCTGTTGGATTGAGATCTGGTGATCATGGAGGCCATTTGAGTACACTAAACTCCTTGTCATTTAAAAAAAAAAACAATTTCTGATGATCATAGCTTTGTGACATGGTGTCTTACCCTGCTGGGAACAACCATCAGAAGATGGCTACAGTGTGGTCACAAAGGGATGGAGATGGTCAGCAACAATACTCAAGTAGGCTATGGTGTTTAAAGATGCTCAGCTGGGACTGAGGTACCAAAAAGAAAACATCACCCACACCATTATACTACCATTGATTGGCTCATTAGATATTTGTGTGTACATTTTTAAATGGAGATCCAAGTCCAGATAGCAGCAAGGAAAAGATTAGCTGATGAATATAAATATGTGGGAACGCTAATGGATCCAAAACTGGCATTTGAAACAGAAGTGTTTTGTGAATAGAGTTTTATTTAATGTGGATATTTTAGGAATAATTTAACAATTAAATATTTAAAATAAAATTCCCACAATGGCTCGGTGACTGTGAAAAGATGAAATCAAAAAAATAAAATGCATCTCCACAATTGCTGCTACAGGTCAGTTGGGCTCACCTGCCCCTGGAAAACCTGCAGACCCCCTTATTGTATAATTGGGATAAGACTGAGGTGTGCACTGAGCATGCCCAGAGGTCCCAGCTGTGGCACCTCAGCGGAGAACAGAGCTCCCATTGTGTGCGGCTGTAACCCAACACAGTGGCTCAGATTAAAGGCTGCGGTGCCGCGTGGTCTCTGCGGACAAAAATATAAACAGTGGGCCACTACAAAGGCGAAGGGGAAGCTAGGCCCCTGGTTTAATGAAGTTTACACTGCAGTGGCAAGATCTATAAAAAGACAAGTGAATGCACTGTTTCTTTCTCCTGCCATTCAGGAGCAGCATGGATGCACTGAAAAGAGAGGCTGGGGGTGCTTTAAGCAGCACTCACTTTAATGCCACTCTGATTTGTATGACAGCTGTTATTTGTTGTTCATGGCATTGATTAGGCCCAAAGAAAATATCAGTTAGATGGGTACTGGTCACATCTAACTGATCGACCGACGTTAGTAATATTTAAACTAAACATGGTTCCTGTGTATTTATGTTATATTAAATTTACATAATATGGTTTCAAGTACCTTTCAAAGTTGCAACGTTTATTTCTTTCATAAATAAATATTAAACATGTGTTTTTCTAAAATTAGACTGCTCTCAATGTAATCTTCATTATCTTAAGTGACGATGAAGATTATATCCATAAAACATTTCAGTACAATAGCATTTAAGCCTCAAATACACCGGAGATCTTCAGCTTTACATTATCTCTTGATTGTTTTAAAGGTCATTTGTTCCATAAATTTTAAAACAGCCTGAGAAATAAGAAGCAAACTTGATGATTATTATTCGCATCTTCTTCTGTGGCTTGTTTAATAATATTTGTCTAGCATGTGGCTACACTTGCTTGCTACAGGTGACTGTTTATGATGGAAACTGAGCATCAAGCACAGCATCTCAGGATCACTGACACTGACTGTAATCCTGCTGTCGTTTATAGTTGCACAGTGCCATTGGCACCCCCCACTAAGAGCATGCTCACCATCACAGAGGCTGCACACAAACAGTATACACTCCCCACAATCATCAGCATTTTTCTAGCATATCTGCTCAGCATAATAACTAGCTCATGCCTTTTAAATCACTCTCTGAGATACTCATTGTTGACTTTCTGGTGATGCGTTTAGGTGCAGTCAGGTGAGCTTACTATCCACTAGATGACGCTCTCGGTTTTTAAAGACATTCACTTACAAATTGGATTTATGCGTACATTATGTAACGTGGGAAGTTTTCCCAGGAGTCTATGTCACAAAACTTTTAGTTTGTTTTAGAAATTAATAGAAATGTACAAACTTTTATTGTGTTACACTACATGTCAAACACATTTTTGAACTACAAGGAGTTAATAAGAAGGAAAAATTTATGAATTAATTATTTGTCAGGTGTCACCTCTGGCTACAATACTCCCCGCTAGTGCAGGAGCTTCTAAAAACCGAGCTGAACCGAGCCGAGTCGGTCCAAACTGAGTGGGGCCTGGGAGTTCGGGGGTAGTCTGTGTGAGATCTGCTCCAGGACCAGCGGACTGCTTTTGAGTGGGTGGGCGGGTAAAGTGCGCTTGTTTGAGGAGGCGGAGCGGCCCGGAGGCTCAGAACGTCCTTCTGAAACGGTTCTCACTCACTCTCAGAAAACAACTCAGGACCAAATAAGTTAGCAAAGTGCGGCGCGGGCACTTTGCAAAAGAGTTTAGCTTTTAAAACCGCTCGAAGAAAACTTTTTTTCCAAACCTGGGATAAGTGAGCAAGCGAGAGCAACGACGCCGGTGAGTAACTAACTAGCTATCAGTAACTGTCCTGTGCGCGAGACTCTTTAACAGCCGTTAAACTCAGCCGGAGGAGAAAAAAATTAAACGAATAGAAGGGCCGCTTATTTTTCTACACAGCTCGTTTACTTCAGGTGAGTGGTACAGGTGAGAAATAGGTGAAGTAAAATTTGAAGATGGTGATGTGTTTCTGCCACCTGTTGCACTCAGCAGCCAAATAACGAGAAACTGCGTCAAATCAAAGCGCTACCTCTTCACTTTGGCTAACGAGCTACTGTATGATTTCAGTTCTCAGATCTGCATCCAATTAACTGTTTTTTATCTGACTTATGTTTACAATTGCTCCTGTAAGGTCACGTTGCTTCTACTGTACCTGCCGCTAGAGATTAGTGAACTCCCATTCATGTTACGTAACCTAATAATAGTTTCCCACCGTTTAAACCCTCACAGGCAGGTTTGTTTCCAACTTTTTCCAAAGTTTGGTCCCATCTGGATTTAGGTGTTTTGATATGTGAGTGGCTACAGGTGTTGACACAGAAAAAGACAATTTTTTGCACTTCACCCTCGCTTGCATCCTAACTTGCACTCTGGATGGACATCACAGGCAGCACAGGGGTCATTGAAGGAAGCACCGACCCTGTGTAGGACAGTGAGGCAGCTCACTGAGAGTTTCCTCCTTTTTGGAGTGAAAAACACAATGGGAGGAAAAAGTAACACACTTGTTGGAGCCCTTGTGTGCCAGATACATACACTGAGCATAAAAGGGTCTATTGTGTCGTCTCAGGCTTTAATCTGGCTCATCCTCCCTGACAGGACACCTTACCTCAGCCTTTCTCTCCTCCCGTTTGCGTGTGAAACTGAGTAATTCTGGCTAATTGGCACATCATGTCATTAGTCTAGTGGAAACAAACTGGAGTTGAATCATCTTCGTGGTTTGCTAGGAGTGGCCCACAAAAGTTTCTTGCAGTATTTCATGGTGGAAACTTTGGCTGTTTATAAGGCAAGATTTTATTTAGTTTCATTAAGTTAAATGCTTCCCAGGTAGCTGTTGTTTCATGCCTTACATGGCAGGTGTGTATTTGTGTGTGTGGTGGTGGGGGGGCATTTACACATTTGATCAGTGAAGAAATACATGGGGATCAGGGTGGTTTTTCAAGCTCAGCTAAATGCCTTAGTTTAAAATCTCCTGCCAGATAAGATAACCAGAGATGAATGTCTCTTTTGGCTTATCTATCTATCTATCCATCTATCCATCTATCCATCCATCCATCCATCCCCTTCTGCTTATCTGAAGGTAGTGGCAGTGGGCTGAGCAGGGTATTACTGACTTCCTCTTCCTTAGCAGTGTTATCCATTTCCTCCTGGGGGATCCCGAGATGCTCCTAGGCTGCGTGACATATACTAGGAATGTCAAACACACCAGTACTGGCCCATTGGAGGCTCCAGTTGGTCCCACTGGCTTCAGTGAATGTGTAAACTGTAAAGACAGAGGGCATACATTTAGGACTTAACTTTCTTTTAATTAAGTTTTAAATTATTCTTAATGAAAGACATTGACAAAATTAGTAGGAGACAGATTAACCAGCAAATTTTTTTTTTTTTTTTTTTTTTTTTTAAATTAGTATTCCATCAAATAAAGGTTCCTGTTTTTCACTTTTTTTAAATTACAGGACAAAGTTGGTTACTGGTTTCTTTGAGTTACTGCAGTAGAATAGTACAATATTGGAAGATCTCAAAGGAAGTGTGTTATTTCATATATTATTAAAGAGTAGTTACACTGATCTGACCCACTTAAGAGCAATTTAAAAGGACATGTAAAATCTCCCCAAGGAGTTCTTTGTTTTACCCAGGGTCTCCCCCTAGCTAGGCATGCCTGGAAAACCTCCAAAGTAAGGCATCCAGGAGGCAGGTGGTTGAACTACCTTAGCTAGCTCTGTTCATCTGGTAAGGTAAACCAGGGAGGAATCCACCATTTTGCTGCAATATCCACTTTCTAGCAAATTAGAAAAACCTGAAAATAGACATGTAAAACAGCCAAATTTACAGGTGCATTGCCATGAAACCCCTCATAGTACTATGTTTTCAAAATGATTATCTGTGTCCACAAGTCTGTCTTGACCCATTTCACACTTATGTGATACATCCTGCTTTTGCCCTTTCTTGTCAGTCTTATCAGTGTCCTCCTTCCAGGCCCACCTCTGTCCATCTTTGTATTGTAACATCAGAAAAGGATGCTATCAGCAAGACAAACAGGAACACATTGAAAGGCCATTGTCCAGTGAAAAGCACATGGTGGCTGCTGATGGCTTTGTCTCCACTGGCTTCCCTGAAAAACACCGGGTGGCTCACTTTTAATATTTGTACACAGTTTGATATTTATTGCCAGCTGCGCTCTCACGGTCTAGCTGCAAATCTGTCAGCTTTGACAGACCTGTAGTTATTATGCATGTGACAGAAAAGGGCTCGATAACATTTTGTTGCCCGCTTTTCATGACTTTTCCCAGGGCTGCAATTAACAGTGTCATTTACAAGGCTCACCTGTGCCGTTTGTGCACACAGACAGAGAACTGAACCCAACACCTGCTGAAGTTATTTAGACATGACAGCTTTGAGATGTTTCCCTGGTTTAACTCATTCATATTCATGATGATACCTTTTAGCAGGTGAAGAGAAAGGCATAGTCTTTGTCAAGCATGGTAAACAGTCATTTCGTTATATCATACCTGTTAGTCACACACTTGTGAGGCCTTGCTAAACAGTACCTGGCTGTTTCTGTTGTTAAAGAATGTGGCAGAAGTTGACTCATCTCTTGAGGGATATTATGGTTTCTGAGATGTTACAGGCAACACAAGGGGAGGGCACTGTCTTCATTTGGTTAGAGCACATTACTTGAGTAGTTTGACACAAAGGTCTCTCCTGCGAAACAAGTAGAATAGAAGGAATGCAAGACAAGAAGGGAAAATGAAAGCTAGAACAATAAAGTTTCATTATTGGCTGAAAGTACATCTAAGGAATGTTTGTTGATGTCGCTGAATTATGTAGCATCTCATCTCTGACTAATCCAGTGCTTCTAAATCTTCTCCTTGCAGAGGTGGGCCAGTTGATCCAGGGAGAGGGATTTATTTTCCTTCTGCATTCCTGATGGAGTCATACAGAGTGTCTGGCATTCCTAGCAGTGGACCACAGCGGGGCTACGCTCAGCCATCCCGCCCTTCCAAGCCACAAAGTAATGGAGCTGGAACATATGGTCTCAGCATCCGAGTCCAAGGTATAGATGGACACCCATTTGTGGTTCTCAACAACCAGGATGGGGGTCCCCACACTTATATGGACCCCAGAGGTAATGGCTACATCGACACAGAAGACTCTTTTATCAACAGCTACGATGAGTATGACTTTAGACGTGGCAAAGAGGCTGAATCTAACAGCCCCTTTGTGGAGTACAGGACTCAGAAGATGTTGCATTATACTGGTCCCCAAAATGGTGTCACAGAATCCCAAGGAAAGAAACCATCCTCCCTTCTGAACTTCCAGAAGCACCCTGAGATACTACAGCCGTATGATCCAGAGACCAACTCCCTGAACCTTGAGGGTTTCAACAGCCTTCCTTCAAGGCCTGACACTGGGAGCCAGCCCCAGAGTTGGTCCCCAAGATCTGCAGCATCTCACCGTAGGGCATCAAGCCTTGACCGGAAAAAAGATGCCACGCCGCTTGAGAACAGACAACCTACATCCCAGAGTGTGAATGAGGCAGGCTTTCCTAAGCTGAAGCCACAGCTCACTCAGCCTCAGAGCAGGCCACAGTCACAACTGTCTCAGCCACAGATCAAAGCTCCTCTTACCACCCTGAATCCAGCTCATCCCAAGCTGACCTCTAAAACTCCACATCAACCAGTTCCTCCAGCCCAGCCTCAGCCCTCCACTGTGTCGAGCCCTAGGAGCAGTGCCACCTCCAGCCTTGAGCGCACCCCTCGTGAGCCTGATGTCCTTCCCCTGCGCAGGACTGATTCCAGCGAGCCAATTCTTCAGCCTTCTTCCCGTTCCCGCCACTCCTCCTCATCTTCCACCTCTAAGACGCCAATGGATGAACAAATGGAGGCCCTTTATGCAGACACCATAAACCGTCACGAGAATCGTCGCTACATCCCTTTTATGCCTGGTTCAGGCAGAGATATTGACACAGGCTCTATACCCGGTGTTGATGAGCTCATTGAGAAGTTTGACGGCAAAGATGGCACTCAACGCAGAGGCAGGGCGGGGCGCAGAAACAGGATCAATCCAGAGGACAGGAAGCGCTCACGGAGTGTTGATAGCGCCCTCGGCCTGCGAAATAGCTCTAGCTACACGGAGCTACATCAAGGCACATCCAAGGAGCATGTCCTGCTTCCCTCACAGCTGAGGATGCAGAAATCAGCTGGAAGTCAGGACTCCTGGCTCTTAGATCACGTTGATTCCAGATCTCATGCCACCAGTGCACCTGGCTCCCCACAGAACACCATTTCTAAAGGTGTTGGCTCTATACAGGGTTACAAAAACCCTCAGACTCAGTCCTCTTCTCTATCGTTTAAGATTAAAGCGAGTGAGGAAAGTGAAAAGGTTTTGACATCATCACTGTCATCGTCATTATCCAGGCCATCTTCTTTAGCAAACAAAAAACCCGGGACAGACGCGGACGTGCAGGTAAAATGTCAGACCATTATCACTGCATCCTACATTTGTTTGTTTTAAGTTATGTTTCGTTTTAATTTAAAGTAAAGTAGCATTTTTCAAAATATGATCTATGAGAGAAGTGTTCCTCTCTTTTATTTTGTTAAGATCTCACTCTCTCTTCCTGACATATCCAGGCAACACCTGATCTCCTGAAAGGTCAGCAGGAGCTGTCACAACAAACAAATGAAGAGACAGCAAAACAGATTTTGTTCAATTACCTTAAAGATGGGTAAGTCTGAACTTTTTCCCATACAAAATGTGACCAGATATTGTGAAAACATCTTGACTCAAGAACTGAGTGTTGTTCACACAAAGTAAGAAACCGTTCTGTGGAAGTAAATTAATGTGCCTTTTTTATCTGAGCTGGACTGTTTGTGATAAAAACGAAGGAATGTGGTCTTCGTACCCTCCCATCCAGGCTGTGAGCGATCCAGTTGTCTGGAATTTGTTTTCCTGCAGAATCCCACTTTTAGTCAGCTTTGTTCTTTGTGTAGTGTGAAATAATGAATAAAATCCTGTCTTTCTGTAGAGGAGACGATCTGTCTCGAAAAAAATTACATCGAGTTTGCATTTAGGCTATGGATACCAGCGAGTCTTTCAGTAGTTAAACATTTAATACTGTCATCAGTAACAATTTCATGGAGAAAGTTACAGTTAATACAATCACTACAGTTTCTGGATGTGTTATTGAATCGGGGTATTGTAGAAGTCGAACAGGAAGCTGTTTGGGTGTGTCGGGCAACAGGTCAGGAGCCACAGGACAAATGAAAGGAAGCACAGATGGAAGTGCAGGGGCTGAAATTGAACTACATTCCCAAGGCCCAGAAGAAAAACATGCAGTAACAGGGGTTATAACGGTTTAATGAAAATCATGTGTATGAGGAGAGGGGAGATTTAAGGGGTTTGGCTTTCAGTGTCAGTCTCACCATTTATTGAAATAATCTATCGCTGCTGTCAAGTGAAAATGGCGCAACTTCAGTTTTGTTGATTTTATGTTTTCACCCGAACTAAAGGATTAAATGTTCTTCTGTGACTTTAGAAAATCCCCTGATCGTTGGGCCTTCAGACATCTGTTGATGATCTCAGAAATGGGCATTGTTCAACGCCGAGGACCAAGCTGCTTTTTAAACTTAGGAGAAGTTGAAGTTGGAGGAAATTGATGTTTTTTTTACTATTTAGAACAATGGGTTAGTCTGTTAGTTTTTAAAGACATTTGAAAATAATAGGGCTGGTGTAGAAACGTTGTGGGTGTGGTTGTCCTTCTACCCAATACTGTAAATCCTAGCTTCTTTCTCATCACCATCTTTTGTTTCAGTAATTATTATATTATTTGGGCGGGTGGCTGTAGCTCAGGAGGCAGAGCCAGGCCTGTGTGAATGGGTGACTGAGGCATGTTATATAAAGCGCTTTGAGTTCTCAGGTAGGGTAGAAAAGTGCTGTGTAAGTGCTGGTCCATTTACTATCTAAAATAAACGAAACTTAGACCTGACTACAGAAATTTACTTGCGTTTTTTATTGGAGTAGGAATGGTGAGATCTCTTAGCCCTTGTAGCCATTTTTTAAATATATAATAGAAAAAACTGAAATGTATATATTTATATAGCTGCATTTTATATACCAATGTAGTTCCGAAAATAAAATACACTGCCTATTTGGATTGTGTTTATGTGTCTAACAGTTTATTGGATGGCTATAATGGCGCTGTTTGTGCTGTGAGGTGTCACTTCCAGGCAGCATGATCCTTTCTCTCCCCTTCTAAGGAGGGGAATAAGCTACTGTTTTCCCAGAACAATCTGGGATTAACTTCTGGCCGCCACAACGTTGAAATAAAGTTTTTGAAACCTTTGATAAGCAGAGTGTTTTAACGCAACTGTCTGTGTGCACGTCTGCAGGAGCAATGATAATGATGAGATGACGAAGAAAAAGGTCAACGTTGTGTTTGAGAAGATACAGACATTGAAGTCTCGGGCCACAGCAAGTGCGCAAGGCGACAACAAAGTAAGGCCATTTTATGTCATTCTGCTTGTGCACAGTGGCAGTCTACAGTTACAGTGTTAAATGCCAACGAGATGTCAAACAAGATGTCATCTTTATGCATCTTTATATCACAATTGGTGGTGATTGGGGTGGAGTAAAAGAGCAGCACCAGCTTAATTCTTTAGTCTGCCTACCATTAAATGAGTGGGAGATTAGCCAGACTGGTTTCATTATTAAAATTCATTTTTATTTAAGGCGATTGATGATTAAATATTGTGTGCTTTCATGAGATGTTAACACCAAAGCTGTTTACTGTTACCCGAAGATTATTTAATTTATCAGGGTACTACTGTCCAAAGACCTAGTCTCCATTTGTATTTGTAATGGATTAATAAGAAATGAGCACCTCTAAATTGTTTGTTTTCTCCAGGCCCAGGATCTTGCTGCTCAGACCAAAGCTCTGCAGGAGCAAAATGCTGAACTGGAGAAAGAAATGTCTGAACTGAAAAGAGAACTAGAGGAACGAAGCATGGTAAGAACAGTGCGACTGTCTCTATGACCAGCTTGTTTATGTTGGTTTTATTGCTTAACTTGTTGTTATTTGAGAATATCCTTTAATCAAGGGTTTGGCTGAAAAGGAGCTTTACAGGATTACTGTTCAACTAGCTGAATTTAAAGACTAGTGTTTGGGTGTAGCATTGACTAAGCGTAGTACAAAGGCTAACAGAATAATGCAACAAATAGGCTACTCCCTTGAAAACTCATTATTTAGTTGATCTGTTAGGTAAGGAATTAAATAAGAAGCTAAATAATCAAATATGGATAGTGTTGGCCAGGCGTTGACTTTGGGGTAAAATATGTGCCATTGATATGCTGATGGTATATCAATGGCACTGCTTGCTATACTTAAAACACGTCCTGTAATCAAAAAACGCTGAATCCTCAAACTTACTTTCAGCAAACAATAAATAAAAATGTTAATTTCAAATGCTAAAGCTTAGTTTAAGAAATGTAAAAGACTAGATGCGTGTCTCTACTTAAACACACAAGCTGTAATAACCTTGTCATTTTTACTTACAGAAAAATCAGGCTGACAAAAGGACGGCTGCAGATTTAAAGGAGCTGCAGGAGAAGATACAGCAGAGCATGGAAGAGTACAAGCACCTGAAGGAAAAACATGCCAAAACAGAAGCTGACCTACAGACCACAGTGGAAGAGTAAGCGTAAAGGAGTTGCAAATTGCCTCCTTAAGAGGCGTATTAAATAAAATATTTTATAAGCAGTTAATTTCAAATAGATAAATGGGTATTTTTTTTGTCAGCTGCCTCTCCAGTGACTCTCTCATCCTGCAGATGAACTCTGACTTCACCGTGTTGGATTGCAGCTTGTGATGGTAGACTATTGATTCTCCACCTGCTGCTGGTTCTGGTAAGAGTGATCCCACAGCTTTCAGTGGATCACCAAATCAAAGTCTACCATCATCAGCTGCAGTCCAACACAGTGATGAAAAAAATGACAAAATGTTTCACCTTAAGAAATTAAAAAAAGGTAATTTTTAATAAATGGCAGAAACACATCTTTAAAAAGTTGGGACAGGGCCATGTTTACAGCTGTGTAGCTTCTTTTAACATCAGTCTGTGAAAACATCTGTGAACTGAGGACACAAGTTTCAGAACTTTTGCTCAGCAGTCCATTTTCCATTTCATGATACACCAAATGTTTCAGTTGATGATCTGGACTTTCGACCTGCAGGGCAGCAGGTTCAGCACCTGGACTCTTCTACTATGAAGCCATGCCGTTGTAATAGATGCAATATGTGGTTTAGCATTGTCTTGCTGAAATCCGCAAGGACTTGACTAAAAAAATAAACAAACCCAAAAGTGATCTGGATTTGAGCATGTATTGCTCAAACACCTCTTTAAACCTTTCAGTATTGATGGTGACTTTTCCAAAGTGTAAGCTGCCAATGCCATAGGGACGAATGCACCCCCGTAACCCACACATACTGGATTTTTGTTGTTTTTTGTCCTTAAGTGATTAAAACTGGAAGTGCATGTGGTGGCATTTTGTTTGTATTGCTGCAGTACTGGTTTCTAATGACTAGCTATGAAGCCCCCACATGGGTAGTTGGGAACATACTCAAAGCCAGTGGGTGAAGCACCTCCTTTTTTCAGGTGTATCAAAAGTGTGATTTAAGTAACAGTAATGGAGATCTGTTGTTGAAACGGCCCAGACTGTTGATAGTTACTGTGGTTACCATATCAGTACCTCTGTGTTGTAGTACAACTCTTTGTGTCCCCATGAGTTTGGTAGGTTTATCTTTTACCCTCTATATTCCTGTGTGCCTGGTGACTCATTTACCATTCAATCACAGCACTAACTGTCCCGTTCCCAACTGCTTTTCGTGTAATTGTTTTCACAGTCATTCAAGTACAGAGTGTCGCCACTATTCATAGCTTCCTTGTTTTGTTTTGAGCTCTGCATGGTTGAAAAGGAAATTGTAGCAAAGTTGCCAATCTTCGAGCCAATGGTTTTGTGTTTTTAATTTGTGTAACACTTCATGAGAATTTCATGCTGTTGAAAACTGAGCTTTTTTCTTTAATTTCTCCCTGTGTCCGTGTTGGTCCTTTTATCATAATGTTTTGTTCTGTGAATTCAGGATCTTTAATTATCATTTCCTTGTTCTTCAGTTTATTATCTGTAGCTTCAGCTTAGCTGTGCTTTTCAGCTTGAAGAGTACCAAAGAAGTCTTTACTCCTCTGACTCTTTTCTTTAAAATTAATTGAGCCTTATTTCCAGCTGCAAATCAATCAGGGACATTTCTGTTTATGCCGTCTACTCTTGAATCAGTATGTTACCTTTTAAAAAGTAAATGAATAAATAATTTGTAAAAATTATAGCATGTTGCATTTGAGGCCAGTCTTTATCAATTTATTACTGTGTGGTTTTTGTTTAAGGTGTCTCACATCACTTATCATCCTCTGCCTCAGAGATGAAGAAGCAGATTAGAAATTATTGGTTTTCAATCATACAGTTATTCATTTTAACGAGTGTGCTCTAGAGGCGTTACATTCAGCTCAACCACATTTGATGCCATTTGTACATGAATTAAGGCGCAGGTGCATGGGTATGTTTGTACATGTGTGCAGTGTATGAAAAGGACCTGTACCATGCTGTGACATGTTGAATGGTTTGTTAGGCTTTTCCAGGTGAAAATGGAAAGGGAGCAACATCAGACAGAGATCAGAGACCTGCAGGACCAGCTGTCAGAGATGCATGATGAACTCGACTCAGCCAAGAAGTCTGCTGCTGATGGAGAGAAAGACATGCTTATGGTGGTGAGCCACAGTGCCCTTTGTTATAGAAAGAAAAATAAATGTTTATTGTTCTTGCGTTTTTTTTGGGGGGGGGGTTGCATTAGGGTTAATTAACTTTATTCATAAAACAATATAGAAGATTTAAGCCTTTAAGTTCCTGTTTCACGTAATATTCAAAAGATCTAAACGCAGCCTGTATAGCAATTAACCTATCACTGATTTCCTAAATTCTTTACATTGTAGCTAAAATGATCACATTGACATTATAGTTGCTGAAAGCTTTTTTTTTTCCTTCTGCAAATTCTGGACTAAAGTTGTCAAAATGTCTGCATTTTCCATAGGAGATGATGCAGCTCAAGGTAGAAATGCAGGAAGCTATCCTAGCCAAAGAGGAACAGGAGGAGGTGCTGAGGAGGCGAGAAAGGGAGCTAACGGCTCTGAAAGGAGCTTTGAAGGAAGAGGTGGCCGCTCATGATCAGGAGCTGGATAAAATGAAGGAGCAGTACGAGAAGGAAATAAGCAAGCTGCAGACATCTTTGGAGGAGGCCAAGCAGGTACTCAGCTTCCCATGTAGTTTCCCTCAGTTCCCTTCCTCCACTCTCCTCTACTTTGATTCCTTCTCTGTTTTCGCTTATTTGCCATCTCACCCACAGCACAATGTTACAGAGTGTTACAGAGAGGTGTGGGTATAAGCACAGTCAGGGGTACTGTAACCCTGTTTGCTGTGGATTTTAAGTTCATCTTAGGCAACGTCCTCACTTAATGTGTTTTCGTTTGAAAACGCATAGTTTTCTCTCCGTTTTGGTCTCCCGTCCACACTGAGACGGCGTTTTCCTCGAAGGAAAATGCAGCATTTTGAAAACGCTCTGGAAAATGAATACAATTGAAGACGGTGCTTTTGCGTCGCAGTGTGGACAGCGAAAATGGAGACTTTCAAAAACGATGATGCATTTTTGTCATGTGATGCAGTCATGTGACCAATTAAACAAAGATAGTGGAGGGTATTATACAGCAGTTGTTTTGTTTGCTCTCAATTTTGACAGCCCTAGTTTGTACATGCTTCAGATAGTTTTTCTTCAAATTCTTTAATCCTCACTCACTAGTGTGGACGCGGAACGTTTTCAAACGAAAACGCTGTTTTCAAATCTATCCGGGCTAGGGTGGATGTAGCCTTAGAGTTTGGTCCTCTGCTTTGAAGTGCCATTATTTACACTTTCAGTAGTTACACAGCTGTGACACTGAGTATGCAGATTCCGAGGCAGTTGGTCTTAAAATAGGCAGAAAGATACGCTTGGTCGTTTTAATCAGAGTAATAACTACATTTCTATAAAAAAGAAATGCACGATAAGCATGAAAGGGAAGCAAAAAGGCCTTGTTGTTTTTTCTAATCTGCTGACCCTTAAAACTAATGCTCTTTAATTTATGTTGGTGAATAGTAGTTTCTCAAAACTACTTTACGCCTTAATAGAAATGTAGAAAACTGCTACTAACTCGTCTTTTCGCATGTGTTGTACTAAACCTTGAAATATTCATCAATTCAGTCTAGAGTTGTGCGATGTGAGTTGTTTGTTCTTTTCAGTGAAGTGGAAATTGACCTCCACTTGAGTTCACTGTGGATGAGCTGAGTCAACAGAGCAAACTGATAAAATGAAAACGAAACGCTATGTAACATTTAAATGTTGCTCATCATCATTTTTCATGTGAAGTCTTTCTTAATGGCTTAGTCTTCTTACAAGGAGAACTTTTTAAAATTACAATTTAGAAACATTTGTCTGTATTTGTAAGTATTGCCTTACAGTCAAGGTCATTATTGTAGCGCAGAGAAAGTTTTATCATCATTATGACGATTTCTGGCAAGCTTCACAACTGTCTTAAGAAATCTGAACCATTCCGTATTATTCTGCACCACTAGTATATATCATTTTTACCAGAAGTTGGAGTGCATCAGTAGTTTTCTGTGTTACACTTGCACCACATAATATTTCCAGATTAGTGTTAGTGATGGGCCATTCATTACTAATAAATGAAAAAAGTGCATTTTCTAGTTAGAGGGGTCGTCATCTGTTGTTTCAGAAATAGGAGAAGATGAGAAGAATAGCTTTGAATGGCACTGAAGATGCATTGTTGTCAGTAGGTTGTTTTTTGTGACCCACGTGTGTCCTGTTTATCTTCACGAGTGGAACTTGTCCTTGTTCTCAGCTTCCTGGAGGCCTGGTTGGGGTCCACAGCATTGCTGTGTAACAAGGCTCTATGAGAACACTTCCTTTTGTCAAACAGAGGTACTGCTCGCCTGAGGTCATCAGGGATTTACCCTCAGTGCATTGTAAACATTTGGCAAGATACGGTCATTGTTTTTTCTCTTGTGAGGTATAAAAGCTGCCTCTTGTTGAATTGTTTCCTTTATTTTCCTTGAATTAATGTTTTCTCCAGTCTGGTGTATCGATTACTATGCAGAATATGAAATTTTATCCATCTAACGCAGTGGCATTCCTTTACCAGTTTAATATATGTTGTTTATGCTGGGCAACATGCAAGTAGAGAGGAAAAAAAATCTAAACAAATCAGCATGCAAGGCTGCCCGATTAAAGAAAAAATCATACCCATGATTGCTTAGTATTATGTTTAACACAGTAACTCTTGTTTCAAGGAGCCTCATAATGGACAAAAGTTTTTCTGAATTGGTTTTACCTTTCTTGTTTATCAAAAGTCAACACAGCAACAATGTAATTCTTTTATCTCAGTAATCTTGTTTTTTATTTTGTTTATTTTTTGTAATTCAATTGTAATGGCATACAAATTTTGATTAAATAGACAGTCTTGCCAGCATGTAAATGACACATTAAGTAAATAATTTGCAGTCACAGCTAAAATACATATTGTGAATATTTCACCCTGCCCTCTAACTGAAGTGCTACCTTTGTTTAGGTGCCTTCCTCTTTGTTGGCCCTGATATTTGCAGTGACCAGACCTGCTCTTGTGGACAGGAATGGTGGAAAGTGGAACGCGAAATCCCTCTGTATATTAGTTAATTGCAGTGACGAGCCATCACTAATCTAATGAGCTGCTGTTCCTGATCGCGTCACGTCCCCTCTTCTCTCTGCACTCTGAAAGAGTCGGGGTAATTGTGGACCTCAGTTGCTGATGAATGATGAGTTTGTTTCACACAATAAAAGCAGCGGGGGTTGGGACATGCAGAATAAGTGGGTCAGTATGCTGCAAGAGAGGGGATGCAAGGCTGACCCCTGTGAAAGAAGGGTGGGGGGCTGCTTTGTGTCTCAACTTAAAAGCTACATTGTGTTTTTGATGAGATGAAATGTATGGAATTTTATCTAGGCTGAAAAACGTTGGTTTTATTGTTTTATGTAAATTAGCCACCGCTTATTTAACCAGCATTAGCACCATTCTTAATGTTCTGTAACTAAAGATATGTACTCATTGGGAACTAGACATGTGCTAGTATGTGAAAAATGCAGAAAGATGAGGTGTGGTGAGTAGAGATTAGGGTTCGTTTCCAGGAATGTCAGGGTTAGAGTGGGGAATGTGCACCCTGTAGACCTCCTCTTTACTCAGCTCCAGCTTTGTTATAGTGTACCCGCTCCGATCTGCGGGAGAGGCTCAGATATTTTCATTTATTCCTCTTCAGGGTGCTGCAGTTGCTTCTCCGTCACTACAGTGCTCCATATTTTCAGTGTTAGAGGCTTTAAAAGGTCTCAGCCCTTCCTAACTGTAAAGACAGAGCCTTGTGCTTATCGCATCATTTCCAGCTCTTGTTATGTTTCACCTACAGATCCAAACCACAGTGTGTAACACAGCCACATTGTTATCACGCTCTCATCTCTAACCTCAATCCCAAATGCTGTATTCTTCATTTCCTAACTCCACAGTTTCCACACAACACTCCACAGTGATCTCATGTGGACCTAAATGCAGTTCATTTTCTGGCCTGTACTCTATCTCAGCCTGCCTCTTCAGTAATCTCTGCCAGTGTGTGAACTGAAGTCTCTCTGTCTGATCATCAAACTTGTGTAGCTCAGAGAAGAGTTCCCCCTCAGGCTTGTTTTGAAAGTAAAGACTTCAGCATGAGTCTGTGTGTTTGATGATAGCTCTGTATTTCCCAGCGTAGCTTTGGGAGCTGATTTACCAGGCGACTGGGAAGAAGAGGCATGAGATGCAGGACAGCAAGCAAGGAAGGAAATGATTATCTTGACAGAGATGGCAAGGAATTAGCAGTTGATATCTTGTTGAAATATTAGGCGATTTACTTCTTGGTCTTCAAAGAGCTGTGGTGATAACTTTATAGATTGATGACTTTAAAAGCTATGAAAACCAGGAACTAAATACCCTGCAGCTCACTCAGGTGTTCAGTTCAGAAAATGTTGCAGCACAGCTAAACATGGGTCAGGTTTGTGTAAAACTAGGCAGTGGCCTGGATTTTTGTATTTATTGTTTTTGCAGGAGCCCAATCTGCCAAAACATCTCACAGAAGTCAAGTAAAACACTCATCTCCTGTTGAGATGTGCAGAGATGTTTGTTGTTCTGCTTTCTGTTTGGTTTGGCCACAAAGAGAGGAATCTGAACCTGTTTCATACTTTTGCATCTTGTATTTGGATTAATGCCAGCAGGCTGCTTCGCCACATGAAATTAAATGTGATAGTATATTGATGTGTGGGCTGAGGTCTCTGCGTTTGTTGTAAATTCTCTGGATTGACTTGTTGTGTGGGATGTGTATTATGGGTGTTTCTTTTCTCACTCATAGCTCTATTTCATTTCTGTCAACTTTGGCCTGAAAAAACTAGAATATGCAGTTTTCTGGTCTCTTTGTGTTTCTGCTCAGCATTTGATTGAACTTTATTCTGGACTGTGATACCTGATTTTACTGACACTCTGTGGTCTGTGAGTGAACGAACAGTGTTACCACTGTTTGTTAAAGGCTTTGTAATTTATTTATTTATTAAAAAGTGGTTCAGAATGCTTTACTTCAGCTGTACTTTGTCTTGCTTTGAATTTTCCTTAAATAAGAAACATCAGTGCCTCTTATAGAACTTATTTGGTGCCATTTTGTCTGGTTGTTACGTCCTTGCAAAGGGGCCTTGCACAGAGACTGTTTTAAAAGCTGGTTTCCACTCACATTTCTCTGAGGACAAGACTATATTTGATTACGCTTTTACCCAAGGAGATTTTAGTACTTCTCAGGTTTCACATTTTAATTTGTACTTCAATCCTTTCTTTCATTAGTACATGACAGGTCTCCTGTTGCAGTTAACCTTAGTTTCGGGTGTCTGTCAGGTATCTGTTTTTTAAATTAAAGATAGCTGTTGTGTTTGTAATACATACTTTGAGTAGTTGAACCAAATCACAGCTTCTGCACTCCCCGAATAAGTTTTTCAAGTTTAATTTCCTGATATCAGGGTTAAGTTCAGATAATCTGACATCATGCAGAAAAGGCGGTGAGCTCTACATGACCTTGGGCAGTTTTATTTTCTTAAGTCATGTGTGTGTAGTAGTTCCTTTCCAACAAGGACCGCAAAGAACTCCATCTATCTAGCTGTCAAAAACTTAAACTCCACAGTGACAAGAACAGGATTAGTTAGAATAAGCAAGTGACATGCCGATAAATGCAAATAACACATCAAACACTCCCTCTGGTGTTTTGTGCACTGACAATGTATAAAAGACTTCCTGTAGCCTTTAGTGCTTATTTTAGCAGATTTGCATACCTTTAACCTCTGTTTTGACTAAAGTTGGGAAGGTAAGAAATGTTAATATATTCTATTGCAAATTCATCTAAAGGGAAAGCCAAAAATGTTTTGGTCACTGCTCCATCTGACTTAGCTTCCTGTCTTGAATCAGTTGTTGTACCTGCACAGATGGAGATGGAGGAGGTGATAATTTTTGAATGGTGAATTCTTAGCTGAGGCCCAAGCTGTTTTTACATATTATATATGTAATGCATTTCTTTTAAAATGTGTTAATATTATTTTAAAAAGCACTATGTGGCTCAAATGGCTGCTCTAACAGGTGCTTTTCAGTAGGGCTGGTGGTTATGCAAAGAGTAAAACCAAGAAAAGCATGCTAAATATCATGCAGTACAAGTGTATCCGAAGAACACTACTGTCTGTCTTCTTGTAAAATTATTTTTGTGTTCTTTGGAAGGAAAAAAAAAGTCTTTATCAAAGTCTCACCTTGATGAAAACAGTCTTTCAGTAGTGTTCTTTGTATATACTTGTACTACCTGAATAGGTTTTCTTGGATTTTGTTCTTTGTACATCTATTAATCATTATCATTATAATCTTGAAGTTGCAGAAAAGAAACCCCTGAATGAAAACAAAACCCACAAAGAACAACACCAGGAATCAGGAAGGGGGAGAAAGGATGACATTTTAGCAGCTCCCTGTGTGGAAAATGTCTTTATTTGGAGAAGCTTCCTTTCTATCTGTTTACTGTAAATCTAATATTTAAAAATAACATGTACCTTGAATGTATTAGAGTTGCATTTTGGATTTGTTTACTTGTTGCCCAAGCATTTTAGGTGAAAGTTAATGTACTAAATAATCCATTATATCCAATGAAATAATCTTAAATTCATCTGTGATGTATAGAAGTTACTCTGACATGATCAGCACTTTAGCTGTTTGAGGATTTCACTCTTTACTCTTTTTCTGAAGTTTGTTAATAGGTCGGTAGGAAAAGCTAAGCCAAGATTTCACTGTAGCAAACGACCTTTCTAAGTATTCGCTTCGCTTGAGCATTGGAGTTGCTTCAAAGACTGCACAAAGTTAGTTAATGTGCAACTCTAGGTAAACAGTTAGAGTACACATGAGGTCCCAAGTCAATCTTTGAGTTTAGGGTAGAAGGACAAGTGTAACAGCAGTATAATCTTAATACGTATTCTTCTTTGATATTTCACTAATACACTGAAGTCAGCTTGTGTTGTTGGTCACAAGTTGAAGTGGTGATAAATGAATATAATAAATAGACAAAATAAACAAATAATAGCTGATAAAGTGAGGTTTCTTTAGTACTAATCCTTCAGTGATTGCTGGGTAAACTTTAATACTGCTTTAACAAATTATTAACTTTTTGTACTAGTGAAAAGCAAGAGAATTAAGGCAGTAAAACCCTGAAGAAATGTAAAATTCAGTATTTCCCTAAGAGCCAAATAAAAAAAAAAGATTTTTCTATTAGCAGTATGAACACTTAAGTTCACAGGTGTTCCTGATATTGTGAGATAAATGTGTTATAGTGCAGGTCTATTAAAGTCACTTAAAATAAATTAACGATGCAGATGGGAAACTTTTCATTAAAAACTGACTAATCGTGTCACTGCATCCCCTCCCACTTCTTCCCACAGACAGCAGAAGGGTCTCTCTCCTTCTGGCTGGGTGGCTTTGCTCTTGTTTTTAACACGTGACCCAATGTGGGAAGTGGGACATGCAGAAATGGAGCACAGACACCATCATGCCACACGTTATTCCTTTATTACTGTAGTTACAGCTTTGTTTATTGCCCTCAACACAATCACACTTTAATCAGTAATTTAATTGGTAAATCCACATTTATTATAGAGTTTAATCTTCCTAGAAAGTGGTCATAAAGATGGTTACCAGCATTTGTTGTCTATAAAACTGATTTGTCAGCTTTTTAATTAGTTTTCAGCATTTGGAGGGCTGCTGTAACACAATTTGACACAGAACATCTGATCATCTCAAACATTTTAGCCTAAACTTACACAAAAAACTGAGTATTTATTTATTCAACCAGATGCCAGTTTATGGAAGCACATCAAGCGAAAAATGTAATGGAATTTGATAAAGATACATCCACCCTGCAAAGAATGGGAACTATTATCATTTACATTATGTGGATAGGTGGCTAGGGAGGCAGGTAGATGAATCCTTGTGAGCCAAAAGCTAAGTTGCTCTTAAATGTTAAGTTTCAGATGGTACATGCAACCAAAGATTTAACTAAAACCAGTAGACCAAGTCTCAGTACAATATAAATAACAAAGCCATGGCAGTAGAGTCCAAGGCAGAAGCTGGAAATAGCACTATATGTCATATTTCCTGAGACAGGTGTTGATTCAACTTGGCCACTTTTGAGGCTGCAGTTTGTGCTGGTGAGAAATTGTATTATGTTATAAAAAGCAAATTCCTTTTCTTTTCTTTTTTTTTATAAAATCTGCAGATGTTTTTTGTGGTTCATCCATCTATCCAGGCATCCATTCATGTTCTTGTTGTTTATCCAGTTGGGGATCATAGGGTTGCTGGAGCTTATCCCGACTGTCATACGGTGAAAGGCGGGATACACCCTGGACAGGCTTGCAAAGCCAATGCATAGTCATAGTGGCCAATTTAAACTTGCCAAGTAATCTAACAGACATGTCTGGACTTTGGGAGGCAGCTAGGGTACCTGGCAGGAACCTTTGCAGGTATGTGGAGAACATAGAAACACTCCACCCAAAGGCTCAGGCGGCTGGTTGATTCAAATCCAGAACCTTCTTGCTCTTCTCGTCTGACCAAACTAAATTATCCAGTGAGTGGGTGATGAGGGCGGTTATGTTGTGACAGCGGAAAACAGGTCTGACTGGCCTGAAACTGGGAGGCACCCATCGCGTATTTAATACAGGACGTGCCTCTTTGTACACACGGTGATGACAAGATGTGCTAACCAACAAGCACCTTTTATATCAGTCATGAAAGGGCATTCAGGAGGTGACTAGGCATTTAAAACTTTTTTTTAAAAAAAATTGTAAATAAATTGTCTGACAATTTACAAAAGGAAACTTTTCCGCGTTGCAGTTAAAATCTACTAACAGTTTGTTTCCTTATCTTTTTCAAAGATTAGATTAGGTTAGATTAGATTTTTACATGACACTCTTTCTGTGATTATGCTGCTTCTGTGGAAGGTGTTTGTAGCTCTTCAGTAAGAAAGTGCCAGAGAATGAATAACCAGTTTTTGGTTTCATTGTTTGCTTTCTTACATTTTTACCTTTCATCTATGTCTCACCAGCTAGATCACATTTTCAATCAGTTGGTTCTTAAACACAGAAGGCCTTGTGTGCTTTTGTGCATTAGTACACTCACACATACAAACACACCTGAAGTGTCATACTTGGATATCAGCTGAGTGTGTGATGCATAACAAAGACCTGCACAGAAAGACCCGTATGATTGTACTATCGCAGTCCTTTCGCATATTTTCCCACCTTGAGCATTTTTATGTATTTAATGTTTCACCACTTTCACCTCTGTCATATATTAAAATGGTGACAAATCGAGTTTACAGATTTTGTTCTGTAATTTTGTGTTCACGGCCATACATGCGTGCATACCTTGCTGTACTGAGGCTGTAAACTACTAAACCAGTTTCCTTACATTCCACCTCCATACCAAAAAACATTTTTGTTTCCAAACAAACCTTTACAAGCCTGTTGCCTGCTGACGTTATTCAGTAGAAGGGTGTAAGCGCAACTGAAACCTGTTGTTATCTGTTGTGTGGTTCTACTGTAGTCAGTTTTCTTTGTTTCTGTCTCCTCGCGCACTGACATATATATCTGGGTGTCTCCCATTTCTTCTCTTCTGCACAGCACTCCACCCTGTGGATGGATATTAATAACAATTTCTTTACTACTACATTATTGATTTTGCTTTCATCTTCTTGGACAAAACACTGGCATACATGTGTTTTCCCATCTGTACAACAGTTTTATCTTTGAGTCTGAACACAATTTACCAACACAATACAAAACGACTTGCACACGAGTTGATGTGCGAGATGTGCTCTAGCTCCACTTCCAAGAGTTTGACATCATTGTTTTTCAGCTGTCAGAAAAACATGCTGGCATTGATTAAATAAATTTACAATCTTGAAGGCATATGATTCAAGGGAATTGAAAAATTTGGAATACGTTTTCAGCTAGAGCTTGTTCTTGACTAGTGTCATTACTCCACCCTGAAATGTAGGAGTTAAAGGATTTGCATTAGTAGATTTGGGCATAAGGCAAATTCAAAGGACTGGTGCACCTGAAACTTCATCTGTGTTACAACTGCAGACATATACCACACAACAGTCTGTATTAATACCTGGTAGTAGTGTAGTGCTAACCCAGCAGGCTAGCATAACAGGTCTGCAATGCTAGCCTGCTGACCCTCAATCAGCAGAAGCTAATAAAAGCTCAGATTTAGTTACCTCCAATTGTGGTTTATTATAAGGTGTAAGAGAATTACAGGAAGGCCACTGGGGGACTGAGTATTACAAATGGCTTCTGTTATGAGGTATTAGAGTTGGTCTCAAATGTTCCATCATGCCTCATTATTCCACTTTCTGTTGAGTGTCACAGACTGCTGCTTCCTTTGTACTGAAGCCTTGTGTTCTGTTCTGATCTGCAGAGCAGCGCCACAGTGGTGCAAGAGAAGGCAGAAGTGGAGGCAGCCAAGGGTGTAGCAGAGGGCCAAGCAGGACGTCTGACTCAAGAAGTGGAGAGACTCCGCAGACGGGCACAGGAGCTGGAAAATGAGGTGGCCAAACTAAACCGAATTATTGACGAAGCCAAGCTGCAGGAGAGCAGGCTGGGGGATAAAGTTGGTCGACTGGAGGTAAGGGGTGGAGTTCCAGAGTCGCAACTATTATTAGTTTTGTTCTACACAGTCACTTGTAGCATCATTATATTTATACTAAATGACAGTCTCATATGCAACAATGTCCATTTAACAGAGAGAGAAAAAGCAACTTGAAGAATCTCTATCTGAAATTAAGGAGCAAGAAGAGGAGATGTCACGTGCAAACAGAGCTTTGACCATCCGACTTGAGGATGTGCAAGTAAGATTAGTAACACTTCACTGTGTTAGATAATACAGTTGCACAACTTGACACATTTGTTATTGTGTCATTCTGCAGAGAAACTTCACCAAACTCGGCAATGAACACAACGATTTGGAGGAGAGGTTTCAAGAAGAGAGAAATCAGAAGGAGCAGTTAAAGAGCATGAAGAATGACATAGAGGATGAAAGGAGGCTGCTGGATTGTACAGTGGAAAAACTTCAGAAGGAGGTGAGTCTCTGAGTGTTTGTTTATTCACTAATTCACTTATTCACTCTGATCTGAATGAATTTCACACCGAATGTCTGCTTTTGTTATGCAGAGAATAGAATTTTAGATTATGCAAACAAGATGGAGGCCGTGTGCTTATTCAGTTTGACCTTTGTTACAAAAATTATTTTCCAGACTCATTACTAAAGCAGAGTAACCAAGAAAACTTTGATTAAAAAAAACCTTTTATTTAGAAGAGCGATGTTGACTCATTCTTAACATGCAGTCCTCATCAAATTACTTAATCTTAGCGATGGATATCCCTAGTATAGTCATCTCAGGCACATGATTAATAGCTAAAAACCATAGTTTTGAAGAGTGAATAAAGTGATGGGCTGCATCAGGGCTTAGTATTAGATTAAGGTGGATTCTTATGAACTGTGAGTCATCTAAAGCTACCTTGAGGGTTCAATAATAAAAGGTGTATAAAGGGTCCTGTTTAAAGGAAGCTTTCCAGAAGAACATTATTTTTTTGAGATGGTTCATGTTATATAATAACTCTATAAAAGGAGTCCAGTCCAATGTGCAAACAAATGATAAAATACTATCAAACTTGCATCTGAACCACATCATTATCTTTAAAATTCCCTACTTTTTCATAACATCTTGCTTTCTTTTGCCTCTTCCGTCCCTGTCACCACACCTTCAGATGAATGACATCGTGGAGGCATCCCAGTCGTCCACTCGCGAGCTTCAGGAGCAGATTGATATTTATAAGGAGAAGAACCGCCGGGAGCTGGCCGAGCTGCAGAAGCTTCTCAAAGAGCGAGGACAGGAGTTGGAGAAGTACCTGGTGACTACCAAAACCCTACAAAATGAGGTAAACACAATAAGAAGAAATGACACAGTGGCCAGATCAAGGCTGTTATCAGTCAGCCTATCTGAGCAATTCCATGCAGACCAGCACATTAAGAGCTATTGTTCTGAGTCAGCCAGTTTGAGCACTCCTACCAACATCAATCTTTACTTTCAGAGAGTGATGTCAGCACTTAGGTATTTCTGCTCCCCGCTGCCCTTTCAAACCCAAAGCATAATATTAAAGTGAAAGAATTTAGCCAATTCAAGTAATAGAAAAGCTCTGTTTGTGTGTGACCCCTTGGCATTGTTTTTAGTCGTGCAGTTTATCATTGTCAGCTCTTTGGAATGTGAAGAATGTTTTTGATGAAAAAGAATCATTTATGTTGAAATGAGCTTGCCTTAAGTTGTTTCATTTATACATAAAATATTTATTTATGGAGGTAGGGCAGTTAAGATTTTCTTTTTGGTGACCTCTGAAACAGTTTGGTCCTGGAGAAATGTCACAATGTGTGATGCAAAAACTGTGTATAGCATCAGTGAGTAATGCAGATAATGGTACATAGATCACTGGGCTAAGATTTTGTGTTTTATCTGCAATTCTGGTAGATCATTTGTGCGAGACACATTGTGTGTAAAGTTATGATTATCAGGGCCCGCAAAATCGCTAGCCCGATCGCTAGATAGATTTTGGTCGCCCGACCGGAGATATCACTAGCTCTGGGATGTCACGCTAGCGATTTCGCGAGCCCTGCTTATATAACTGATTAGCAGTGAGTTTAAACCTTTTGAGAGAATAAAAATTTGACACTTTCTTGTATTAGTGAATGTATGGAAAAAGTGTACACACAGCAAAAAAAATACTCAGTGGTACCATGTAGAGCAGGGGTGCCCAATCCCGGTCCTCGAGAGCTACCGTCCTGCAGCTTTTAGATGCATCCTTGTTCCCACACACCCGAATCAAATGAATGGCTTGTTATCAGGCCTTTGCCAAACACGATGGCATGCTGAAGAGGTAATCAAACCATTTGATTCAGCTGTTTTGGAGTAGGGATGCATCTAAAAGCTGCAGGATAGTAGCTCTCGAGGACTGGGATTGGGCAGCCCTGATGTAGAGGTAATGAAATCTAGTTCTGGAAAGTGAATATTGTTTTTGTTGTTTGCTTTAGTAATATTCACAGGGTTCTGTACACATTTCTCCTGACTGCACAGTGAGGTAGAACTTGTTGGAACTAATGTGCCAGTACAGGAAGAAAAGATGATGACTGTAAACAATGCTGATTTCAAAAATGGCTGTTTGCTAATAGGTCTTGAGGTAGGAAATGTATTAAACATGCTTGCTAGTCCTTAAGGATACACTCAGTGTCCCAGAGCTCTAATGCTGTAAACAAAGCAGTGCCTGTTTATAATGAAAACTCCACGGGTACCTTTAAAAAGAGGTATTGGCAGACTCTGCCTTAATTTTTTTTCTTGAAACCACAAGAGGCTGCCTTTCAAAAAAAAAAGAAGAAAAAAGACAGGCCTTTTTATGTGAACTGTTCTCTGAAACCTGTAGTCATTAGTTGCAGGCTTTTTTCACATGTATAATAGGCCAGCCTTTAGTTTTACTGATTTGCTGATCTGGGCAAACATGGAGCTCTACATTGCATGTCTGTCTGTATGTACAATGTGGTTGTGAACAGAGTTCATTTGTCAAGATAAGGTCAGTGTCCAGGCTTTTCCTTTTTTTTTTCTGTCAGCATCCATGCTATGATATCTTTATCCTGCTGGTGCACAGGAAGAGGAGGATGTTAGCGCTGTGAAATCATTGTTGTGAAAGCTGTGCTGGCTGATTCACATCCTCCTCCTCCACTTACCTTTCCCAAGAAATTCAGTGCTCTGGGCCCTGTTTCAGAAAGCCGGTTTAGTGCAAACTCTGAGTAAGTATACCCTGAGTTAACGAAAACTCTGGGTTTTCGGTTTCACAAAGCGAGTTTAGATTAATCCTGAGTGAGTTACTATGACGACACACTCCGTGAAGCTAACCTGCCCCCTAGCAGGTTTACTTCAACTAACCCTGACTTCTCCGCCTCTTTGTCGGAAACCTGACTGTAGGAAGTGTCAGACATGGCGTGCCCCTTCCTTGAAGAGCCAGTAGATGTTGAAGCCCAAATTCTCCGCAGAGCTCTCCGCCGGGAGAGAGTGATTAGAGCGCGTTCGGACATTTTATCATTTCCTGATGATTTCTGTGTGAACGTTACCGTTTTTCAGCACAATCTATAATTATTTGAATAACATCCTCAGGCCTAATATTGCTCATGTGACACATCGCGGACATCTCTCAGTTCTGTACATATTATTTGTATTGCACTTCGGTTTTTTGCAAACGGGAGCTTTCTGTATAATATTGGTGACGCTGAGCACGTTTCCAAGGCTACCGTCTGTCGGGCAGTCAGGAATGTTACAGTTGCACTGAAACGTCTCCTGTACTCGTTTGTGGTGTTCCCCGGTCATAGACCCACAAGATTTATCAAAGAGGGATTCCACAAAATTGCAGGTATCAGGATGAACAAAACTTAATTCATGATGTGGTGATACTTGAACTACTACTTAAATTTTACATTTATTTTCACGGGTTCCCAGGCGTGATTGGCTGTATAGATGGCACTCACATTCCAATCATTGCTCCTTCAGTAAATGAAGGAGACTATGTGAACAGGAAGTCTTTCCACAGCATTAATGTACAGGTACATAGTTCCCTGTAGCATTTCAAACTAACAAATTATTTCATTAAGGATGCTAATTTGTGTTCTCTGCACTGTGAAGATCATATGTGATGCTGCCAACATTATCACAAATGTGGAAGCCAACTGCTCAGCCTCTGTGAGTGGTGGTGGTGGAGGACCCCCACCTGTTTTTCGGGCCTCCGCTTTTTTTCTGTTGGCTATAACGGGTCACATTTGAGCATACAGAGTAAGCAAATATGTACTTGTAATGTGCTCAGATAATTTCAATAAGTGCTTACAGAAAGAAATTAATGTAGCCTCTAACTGCAATTGATTTACATCGGACAAACAGACCAAGCACTATGGCTCATAATACAATTACACCTCACCTGTTTGGACTATATTTTTATATTTCATTTTTACTTGCTGCCAGGACGTTTGGGGCCTGTTGGGTTGCACCTGCGCTCACATCACATCACAAAATAAAATGTATAAAATAACAAATAAAATAAACATATGATAAAATAACGTGTTAAATGGGTGGAAATCCCTAGATCAATGTTTAAATTAACACTCACGCATTGACTCTGTCGGCTATGTTTTGCCATGCATGCTCCCTGTCTTTTGCAGCTGAGGCTGTGTTACTTTTTTTCCGCAAAATTTGCATGTTATCGGCATATGCTGCCATCAGAATTTCGGCCTCAAGCGCTGTAAAATACATTGACCGCGCCTTCTTTCCCTCCGTCTCCATGGTGACTCGCTTAATCTGTGCTCCACTAATCAGGGCTTTATGTATCCTCGTGCGCGCGCTTAACTTGGGGTTAAAGCAACTCCGCGTTGACTGAACTAATTGTTATCAGCCTTTCTGAAACCGAATATTCCGAGTTGGACAGTTCGGGGTTACTCAACCCTGAGTATCGTTTTTCACTCTGAGTTTTCTAAACCGGCTTCCTGAAATAGGGCCCTGGACTGCTTCATTTAGTCCACATTTTCCAGCTGTTCTCAAACGTTCCAATAGTCCTCTACCATATGAAGTGTAGGCTACATACATCCACCTTCTTTACTTGAATTATCGAGTGAGCATCTTGTACGTATAAATCTCTTTTTACAAGCCGACTATGAAGACGGCCTGAAGTTAGAGGTTTTACTCCACAGATTTTGTAATCGCATAAATTTAAAAATAAGATCCAATAAAAGATGCACAACTATCCAGTTATACTTCTAACAATGCAGTGTCGTACTTAAAGTATTGCTCAGATCATTACATGAATAACCACATAACAATTTTACACTAATGGGCAAATATCTGTTGTGGGAGTAAAAAGAGGGCAGATGATGAATTTCCAGTCTTAGCATTAAGCAGTGAGGGCAGTTTTCCAGCTGTGAGGGGCACTGCAGCTGAGGGAAACACTTACTGTGCTGGATGCATTAGTCACCCAGGGGAGTGTATATTATATCATATTAATACTATCGCTAAACAGCAACTAACTGTTGCTCATCACTTCAGCACTAACACTTGATAAGATTAGAGTTGATGCTGAAAAAGATAATGTCACTATTTTAAAAGTGCTCAAATGTTCAAGGACCAGAAATAAAATGTATGTCATAAGATCATAGTGAAATATATAAATGTTTCTGGTTTTAGTTGTTGCGCCGGGAGGAGGAAGTGCGACAGTCTCAGAGGGAGCGAGATGAGGCCTTGGTCAAGGAGAATACGCTAGAGAAAAGAGTTCGTGATCTTGAAGCTGAGGCTGAGAAAAACGCCTTGTCTAAAGAGGAAAAATCTAGACACGTCAAACTCATGGAGGTACACAAGCTACTAGTGACTGCTTTGTTACATTATTGCAAAAGACCAGAAGTATCCTTTCAACATTTTTTATTTTAAAAGTTTTTTTTAAAGGCAAATCTTAATTTCGCACAATTTTGTATGAAGATTTACAGAGAGCAGTGATGGCAAAACACACTCTTCATAAAGATGTAACTGCTTCACTTTGCAGGAGAGGATTGCTCAGCTGGAAATGAACCTTGAAGAGGAGCGTCAAAGTGGAGACAATCTGATGGACAGGATAGACCGAGGAAGAGAGCAGGTGAAACACACTCAACGCTCAACACGTTTTCATCATCAGTGTTCACCTGTCCGTACACACACAGACGTGTCTCTGTTTTATGTCAGCCTGTAAATGAGTTCTAGATCTCCTGTCACTTTGTCTTCCATTTCTAACATCATGATTGCAACCACTAATCTCTAAATGAAAAGGGACATTTGACCTCCATATAACAGCTTCGGGTCTCAGATGTGTCCTTAAAGAGTTGATGTGTGTGATTCTTGTGCAGGTTCATGGGTTTTTTCAAGAGTCTGTGTCTTTACATGTAATATCAGTACTCAAAAATTCTCTCTTTCTTTCTGGTCTGGATAAAGTGGATGGGTTATTGCTTTGTAAGATGATATTGCATAATCATTCAGGTTGGCAGCTCACCAGCATGGTCTAGGAGTGTCTATCCAATTTTCATGCATCAGCCACAAAAGACCCTTCTTAATGCACCGCCTGAGCCAAAATATGCAAGTTGCCAAATGTCTCAAGTTTTCAGGTTGTGGAGTGCACTTGGAAATTATGCTTCAGTAACTTTGGCTTGAGAACAAATCTCATTCTTGTGCTAGAAGTCAGATTTTCTTTTTTCTGTCCTTGCAAGCAAACGCTCCAGTTTTCCTTCCACTGTGATAAAACTGCTGACAGAGACACTGTGAAGTAAGATTTAGATAAATTGCATGTACTTTTAACACTTGTTTGTCCATAGGGGAGATCTTAATAATCAGAGGGAGGAAGCTGGCTCTGGAGTTTAAAAAATACCACAAAACTATGGAGCCACAGATAGTTCTTTTTTTTTTTTTTTTTCCCTTTCTTTTTTTAACAACTATTGGGGCCAAAGGCGGGCTTTTAAGATTTGGCTTTGGGACAAATTCCCTTCACGTATTTTGAAGTTGTAACCAAAATTTTAAATAAAGTGAGCCCCAGTGCAATTCATTAGAGTATTTAAACCTGCATAAAGGGTCCCCCCTTTTAAAAAATCTTTGCAGAGAGGAAAGAGTGGCATTGTGACAAAGTGGCATTGGTTCAGCATGAGGCTGAGGTCGGTTGTCAAGGCAACACTCGAGCTTTGTGCGGCAAGAGTGGAATAGGTTGAGTGCCAGCAGAGTGTGTGTGTGTGTGTGTGTGTGTGTGCGTTCGTGCGTGTGGGTATGTGCTGGTGCATGTGCTCAAATGTCTGTGGGGAGGAGAGAGAGGTGGGTGAAGGGCTATGGGGTGGAGGGCTGGTGCGGTTGCAGCGGAGGCAGCAGGAAGAACACCTGCGTCTCTCCTGGCACCAGGTGCTCCTCTCCTGTCTAAATGAGAGTAATCTCCCCTCTACTCTCCTGCCGTCTCTCACAAAGCAGATTAGTTTCGCTGTATGTTCCAGTCTGCTGATTCAGCTCCCTCAAGCACTGTGCTGGGTGCACCAGTTATAGGGGCCATCGTTCATCAGAGCAGCCCACTGTCACCCACTAATTGGCATAAAATATCACCAATTCTCAGCTCCTCTCACAAAGAGCCATCACTGCTGTATTGATTAGTTTTCATTCGCCCCTTTTCTTTTGAACTAGGTTATCACTGAACAGTCAGGCCTCTCTGAGTCGATCCAATATCCACTGAGGTGATGTGTGATGACAGAAGTACTGAAGGAATAGTTTTAGAAATTGTGCTAATCGCTGTTTTCTTCAGTATCAGATGATATTATCTGTACAGGTCTTATATCTGTGTTTGTAAGATCTAATAATATCAGCATTAAACACAGAAACAATACAAGTTGAATTTATTCATCATATTGATTCATTTGGAAACAACTCTTTCTTTAAAAAAAAATCATATATATGTGTCACAGACTGAGATTCATTAAAGTTTGTTCATTGTGGCTATATATATATATATACATATATATATATGTATGTATGTATGTATGTGTGTATGTGTGTGTGTGTATATATATGTATATATGTGTATATATATGTATATATGTGTGTGTGTGTATATATATATATATATATATATATATATATAAAAAATTTATTTTCTGCATACAAACAATTTAGAAGAGTTTTTAGCACTCTAGCTGCTGTCAGACAGTGCTGCTGAACAGGGAGTAAGGATGTGCTAATGGACTCATCACAGCCACCAGACTACTGTCAAAAAACAGTCATCTTACTTTAACTCTCAGTCAGATGTTCTAAAGTCTCACACCCAGTACTGTGTTCTCTGAGGTACCATTAGTGCTTTTGTGGATTGAGTTTGATGGATTTACACAGGATTCATAACTTATGACATATTTTTTAAACAAAAAGGCCTTTCCACATAAAGGGTGCATGACTTGCAGACCTCTGTCTTTGCTAACCTCTTAACAACCTTCTGCAAGTCAGACATTTATGTTAATGTTTGTTAAAGGTTTATTCACACATAGTTACAACAATGGCGAGAGTGCCACAGTAATAGTGATATTTGCCATACAAGCATTTACCTGCATTTTTAGCAACAACGGTTGGCATCATACACCCCGCTGAATTAAGTGAAAACGACACATTTATTTGTTTAAATCTCTTACTCCTTGTGATCCCATCATCACGTGAGTGTGTGTGCTGCAGCTGCCCCGCCCCTGAGGCTCAGAAAGTGAGATCGCTCTACTCGATTGGGAACACGAAAAATGCATCATAGACAAATGTTTTAATCTTATTGCAAATTAGGAACAGCTGATGAGATAAAACATCATTATGTGTGTGTTATTGCTGTTTAGGGCATTCTCTGGTGAGCTGAGCAACTCACAAAGATACATAAGAGATGTGAACAGTCCTAATTTTGTGTGCAGCTATTTGTCATTTTTGTCTGCCTGCAGTTAAAATGTTTCTAGGTCCACCCGAATAAGGTTCAGGTAACAACTTTTACCAAAAAGTTACCATAATGCTGATTTAAAGCTGGCAGGTTTGAAAGGGGCTTTAGCTTAGCATAAAAACTGAACATGGTTGAAATGGTGAATCTGTGTCCAGCATCTCAACCCTTGGCTATATTACTAAAATTCTCGATACAAACAAAACTACTTTGTTCGAATGGTTAAAATAAGTGTTGGAGGGGGATTTTGTCTCCAGGGGACAAATCCAGGATCAATGTTTCCTTTTGCTGTTGTTTTCCGTAAGTTAAGTTGCCTTGCTGTTGCTTTTGGCTTTATATTTAAGTTAATCCTCGCTTATCAACTTGTTAAACACTAATACCTTCTGTACTATCTGAAAGCCCACACAGACATATTCTTCACAGCAGTGTATCTCAGATGACGTGGGTTTGGCTCAAGGGGAGCCCAGGTGTGCCATGGGATTTGTGGCAGCCAAATATTAGTTGAGCTGCACTAAAAATGAGTGACGTATAAATTTACCATAATGGCACACATCAGAGTTAGAGAGGAAGATGCAATTTTTGATGATGTGAAACTTATCACCAAGTTGTAGAGTAACCCACACAACACCTCTTAAAGGAAAACAAACTGACAGAAGAAACTAATGCTCGATGTCAGGTTAGAGCAACAAGTTGCCAAGCAAGCTGAAGAGGCACCTGGAAATCAGACAATCCTTTAAACAGAAACTCTGCTTTATTCGAAGATCATCAGATCACAATGAAGAGTAGCAGGTCTGTTGGATTGAGTGAAAGTGTCTGATAACGAGAAGGTGTGAATGCAGTGGAGCTTATTGCAAAGCAAAAAATATGCCTTTATCGGTCAGTAATATCAGGGGATTTGATGATATTTCAGATGAAACAGAGGCCATTCTGTGTTTCTATGAATACAGGACGTTTTGACTCTTGCGTCATAGAAACTACTGTCAGCTACCTGTGGGGTTTTTGGTTTGTCTTTTTTTTTGTACTACAACCTTGTGTCTCTGACAGTTTGGCATCACAATCACAATAAAAGGGTGGAATGCAGTCAAGCAAGGAAATCCTGCTCACCAATTAAGCAGAGCTCACACAGCATTAACTTTTCTATTGTTTAGCATTTTGGCTCAGTAGGTGTTACGTGGGTTTCTGCTGTGAGTCAGTGTCTGATCATAACTATTGTCAGACTGTGTGGGACTGTAGCGATGACAGTGTCTGGACTCGGCTTGACAGGTGGAGCAGATGAGGAATGAACTCCTGCAGGAGAGGGCTAGCAGACAGGACCTGGAGTGTGACAAGATTGCTCTGGAGAGACAGGTACACACTCCTGTCTGGAGGATAACAGCTACAGACTCAGTCCAAAACACACACTCATTTCATTTGTCTTTTCATCACATTCATTTGATTTGTCCATTTCCATCATTTTATTATCTGTACACAGACATGATTATGGTATAAACATACATTTGTCAAACACATCAGTGGTTTTCTCTCCCTGCCCTCTCTAGAATAAGGATCTGAAGGCCAGAGTGAGTCATCTAGAAGGCTCCCAGAAGTCCAACAGAGAGGGCCAGGTACCTCAGCTGGAGGAACGCATACATGAGCTGGAGGAGAGGCTGGAGGCGGAGGAGAGGTGAGATGGGAACTCCAACTGGGAATAGAGCTGAGGGGTGCTGTGGTTGAGGTGATGTAAGAGGAAACGGTGAGAGTTTAGTTTAAAGCTTCAGATGAAAGTTTATACCTGAACACATGGATTTAGGACACAGAGTCAGAAAGTTGGAGCTTATCTAAATGTATAGTTTAGTTTGCACTGGGAGATCGTCGGACTCTGTGTGATCAAACATATTAAAGAATTTGATCAGCTTGTAGGTCTTTGCGTCATAAAATGTACCTTGGTCTGAATTATTAGCTCATGTTTATGTTTAGTGATGCATCGCCTGTGTTTCAGGGAGCGCGCTAACATGCAGCAGGTGAACCGCAGGCTGGAGAGGAAGGTAAAAGAGACGATGATGCAAGTTGAGGAAGAACATCAATCAATGCAAGATCAAAAGGACCAAGTATGTAACCCTTACCTTCATGCCCACTCTAACAGTCATTAAACTCTCTTTGCTCTGACTTAGACAAATGTCAAGACTAATAATTTATCAGGCAAATAAAAAAAAAAAAGAAAAAGAAAATACAATTTGATCTTAGTAGAACTCTTTTAACTCTAGACATGTTTTTCTTTTCCCCCTTCGTGAAGTTAAATCTGCGTCTGAAGGCACTGAAGAGACAGATGGACGAGGCCGAGGAGGAGATAGACCGACTTGAGCACAGCAAGAAGAAGCTGCAGAGAGACTTCGATGAGCAGCAGGAGGCCAACGAGCAGCTCCAGAGTCAGCTCAAAGCTCTGCGAAACGAGTTGAGGTAAAAGCACAAACTCAGGAGGCTGAGCTTGGAGGTCTTTTTGGGCTCCTTCCTGCATGTTGACGTGCCTTTGGGCAAGAGTAGAGTGCTTAAAATACTTAGACTGCACACGCTCTACATAAATATCAGACCATTTACCATTATTGTATCTGAAATGAATTAGATTACAGTTACTAATTAAATAATTATGCCACTTGAGTTAAGTTGGTGGGCTCCTGCAGGTCATTGAAGGGGAAATTAAAATCTGATGTAGGAATTTAATTTGTAGATGGTCAGGTTACGTTTGCTTATTTTTTTAAAGACCTACAGTAACAATGGTGAACACTCCTGTTAAAAATGAAGTTTGTGTTTGTACAAGTCAGAGGTGTGTTTCAGGCAGTTTTTTCTGCTCTCAGATCTTTATGATGTCACACAGAGATGCATAATGTAATAATCTCACAGAAGCTCCACCTTGTCCCTGTTCAAACCTTTAGTTTATGAGGTGCAAGGAGGAGGAGCTCACACTCAGGATGGATTTAGGGCCTGCAAATAGTGCAGAGCTGCTCTAGTAATGTCAAAGAACACACACATTATAACAAGAACACTCTTAATAGTTTTGTTTGTTTTTGTTTGTTCAGACGCAAGAACTCGCCTGCTTCGCTGCTCAGCAATCTGGATGACGACGAAGACGATGACATCAGCACCGACGGGGAGACGTACTTCAGCTCTTCCTCGGGGTACAAGCGCTCTTCGAGTCAGGACAACCTCTTATCGACCTTTTCTTTATAAACAAACTCTGAGGCTGGAAGTAAAGCTGCTTTATGTGCAACACTGTCACACCAAACGGCTGGAGAGCTGTGCCATGTGCTCCTGTAAACACTGAGCTGTGAATATTAAGACTTTCCAGCTAGGTGAGATAAATAAAATCCTCACTTCAGCAGCTTCAACGTCCATGAATTCACTCAGTATTATTAGAGCAGCTCTTTGATTAATTGGTGAAATCACAAAGGCAATGATGTTTTGTCCTGTCCAGTGAAAATTTTTGTAAATACGGTTTTAAAATGTTCATTTTATATTCCTGCGTTAATCCCCATCTTCCAACATTTTTCTTTCTACTCTGAGTGGATCTTCCTTTAATGGGTTAAACATGCTTGTCAATGATTATTCTAGCATTGAATGCATTGTAAACAAATGAAACCTGTACTGTCTTTGTAACCGATATCCAGTTTTGACCCCTTCCTTTTTAATCTAATAGGTCACATTTACACACAGTATCTGAATATACATTTTATTTTTTATCATTGAGTTAAATGCAAAATATTTACTTTTTTTTTTTTTTTTTAAATGATTGGAAATCAAGGGTATATGAAGTGAAATGTGCCAGGATGTTTTTTTAAGTTATTTGTAGCTATAAATACAAAATCTCCTCTCAGTAAGAGGTTTTGTGTTTTTGTTTTTTTTGTTTTTTTTTGTTTTTTTAGGGAGCAGTAAATGAGGGACTTTGTACACATTCATTTTTATACAGTTTTATATAATCTAATGAGCAGTAAAATGACAAGTTTGTAATCAACATTCATCGTGCAGGTTTCTTTTGATATTAGTGACATCACAGTGTTACTCACATCTTCTGGAAGATGCTTTTCTGTCTTAACGTGATTTTTCTAGCATCTCCGAACAAAGCTGCACACATTAAAGCTGTTTTATACTGGAAACGCTTTGATTTAAAACATGTTTAAACTCTTACCTGTCTGTGATGAGCTGTGTCCGCTGTGTACATCAGCAGTGCCTGTAAGGACCACGTGAGGACCTTATGGGTCCTCCTTGGACCGAATCAGGGAATTTCTTCAGATAAACTGACAATCAATGTTTTGCTGCACTGTGATGATTTGCACTCTGTGAGTTGGAGAGTGGATGAGCGAGACAAATTCCTGCCACTACCTCTCTGTACACTTAAATCCTGCTGAGGCTAAAATAAACTTCATTTCAGTTATTCTCACCTGTTTTTTGCTTGGTGCAGACCTCCTGACAACTATTCCCCTCAAGACTTTCTTTCTTTTAGACATTTTTTTTTTTAAAGAATATTTTGTGCATCATGTTCTTTTTAAGTTTAAGTTTCTAGTTAAAACTTCTCCCCCTCCTTTCAGTCTAAGTGCACTCGAGGGTTCAGATATGAAAATTTGGCTGGTCTTCACTGTGCCATAGCTGTGGTGGTGAATGTTTCTAGGTTTTATATTTCACACAGAAACTTGCCCCGTTTGTTTAAAAAGTATACTGTCATCTTGTACAATGAAGCTTAAACCCCCCCCCCATTTTAGATACTAGCTGAAGGAAAAGAATAAAAAACTGTGCAGTTTACAATAAAGTGCCACATGCGCTTAGTAAGGGCCTGATACTGTGGGGTGAAAAAATTTACATGTACAACAGTGATAACACAATGCAAGCAAGTAGTGCAAATTGCATCCATAAATGATATCTACACTGTAAAATGTTTGAGAAGAGGAGCATTTAATACTCCAGAATAAATGCGTTTCTAAGAATAGGAAGGTTTTGGCAGCACCTTCATTCTGTTTTAACCATTCTCTTGTAAATCTTCTGGTGTTCTTGGGATCATTGTCCTGTTGCATGTCCTGATTTCAGTCAGGCTTTGTCTGCTGGACAGATGGCCTCACATGGAGCTCATGGTCCGCTCTGACTGTACGGTGTCCAGGTCCCATGACTACAAAACGAGTCCAAATCATCACCCTTCCACCACCGTGCTTGACGGCTATTATTGAGGTGCTTGTCCTGATATACTGTGTTTAGTTTCTCTTTGGTCTCATCTGTCCAGAGGTTTTCTGGTTTGTTCAAATTTAACTTAGCAGCACAGCTTATGTTTGCAATGTTCTTTTTAAGAGAAGAGGCTTTCTCCAAGCAACCGTTCCAAACAAGCCATCTTTTTCCAATTCTACAGTCGTAAAGTTTAACATTTAATATGCTAACTGAGATGCATAGAGTCTGATATGCAACTCTTTTTTTTTTTTGTAGTTTTGGCAAATGTCTTGAATGTTTTCCACTTGTGCATAATTCTTGTCCGTGTAGGATGATAGACTTCAAATTCTTTAGAAATGCCCTCATAACGTTTCCCAGATTTACGGTCAGCAACATTTGCTTCTTTAAGATCATTGCCAACATCTTTTCTCCAGGGCATTGTATTAACCCACTTCTGAAAGCTCCAGGCCAACAAGCTGCCAAAACATCTGTTTTTATAGAGGTGCTCACACTGGCTGATGATCAGTTAATCACTACATTTGATGATCAGCACCTGGCTGCTACTTACCCTCTTAATTCCCCCTGGACTGCACAGAGCACTGATCTATGAGAAATACTCAGGAGGATCTTTTTCAGAATATTTTGATGACCTGAATTTTTACCGACTATGCACCGGCATAAATCACCTTGTATCAAAAAACTCTAGACATGAATGACAGCTGTAAAACAACAAAAGAAAAATAATCATGAACCTTGTGAAAAAGAAAACTACCTGAAGGAGTTTTGCATGATGCAAGATGCAAGCAACCTGAGCAATCAGATAAAGTCATCTGTTTGTCTGTCATGTTAAAATATATAATTAAAAAAGGAAAATATGAACAGTCGAGTAAATCAAACCACCGACTGCATGTCCTGCAGTATTTGAGTAAATGCGCTGAAACCCCGAGGGTTTCAGCGGCTGAGACGATTTGATCAGTCTGCTGTGTAATGATCGCCGCTGACTTCCCTCGTGCTCGGGTAAAATCTGTGCAGGGTCAAAGCAGCTGTGTCAACAGAGGCTCTATCTTTAATTTCGTTCTCAGCGGGTCAATATTTTTCCTGCTGGAATGTATGAAGCAAATGCAGCCCATGTTTGGCCCAGATCAAGTTTCAGAGCACAGGTTTGACCTCCTTCAGTCTCTGGGGTAATAAAAAAAAGACTCCTGGCACGGAGCAGGAGCACAGAGCTAAAAGTCCTCTTTATTGTATTTTATTTTATTTTATTCAAATAAAATTATGCAGAGAACTGTTCTCATTTTGACATTTAAATGTGTTTTTTTTTCTTGTTTAAAACTCACATTAAACCTTCTTTAATCTCTTTTTTAGTGCTTTTATTTTGTAGAGGACTCAGATCGAAAACTTTCTTGCCACTTGGGGCTGACCACAGCACTAAAAGGAGTTGAATAGATGGAGCTTTCTTATCCTCGTTGGCTGACTGGCTATTGTTGGCAGGGCACGACCTTAGTTTGCTGCTTTTCTTTGTGGGACAAACAAATCAACCTCCTCAAGTGCCACAGTATTATCTCTCTCTCCTGTGTTAAGCCAAGCAGCAAACTAATAGGGCCCGCAGGCTGCAAGGCTTAGGGGGGAAAGTTGTGTATGCCTAACAAGGTGATCATTCCTGGGATTCCTTCATGTGCTTCACTGGTTTCAGCAGGAGCGGCTGCAGAGCAGGCAGGAGGCACAGAGGGATGTCCTGGAGGTGAACTGTGGCTGTTTTGTGACACGAAGCTATAAATTTTGAGAAGGCAATCTATTTCACACGGAGCTCACCGTTTCACGGCTTCACTTTCAAGTTTTACAAGTCTGACAGAAAGCTGGACCCAGAACTGTCACAGTGCCATGCTGCCCCCTAGAGGTGGAAAATATAGCAGAGTTCATATTTCACTTTTTCCTGATAAGGTTTTGGTTAGGAGCAAAACCAATGCAGTTACCTAAAATTTAACCAGATTAACTAAATATGAGAAAAATTTAGTGGTGAATAGGAATTAAATGGGATTCCTGCTTCTCTGCTCCATCACTTTTTCCGCTTGTATGCTCGCTTATGCTGATTTATTTCTTTATTTCTAATTTATTGCTTTCAACTTGATTATTAATATCCAGGGTTTATGAGAAATTACACTTATTTGCTGCATATAAATATTCTGTATGAAAAACTGCAGTTACTCTAGCTGCCGCTAGAGCTGCAATGTAGAGAAACCCAAACATCAAAAGCATGTGAGTGATTTTCTTTGTAGCTCATCCACCTGCAGGGCTACAGGCGTGGTCATGTTGATTAACAAGTGGCTTCTCGGCGTCATTAAACTGCACCTCTCCAGTGTGGAACGTTTTTAATAGGTTACCTGGCTAATGTTGTGACTTCTATGTTGCACACTCAGTCCAAGAAACGTGTGTTTCAGATTTGGTGAGTGTTTTTGGTTATGTCTAATATGCCAGCCACTTTATTGGGTACACCTCACTAGTTCCCCTTTGCCTTCAGGACTGCTGTAATTCTCCTTGGCATAGATTCACTGGTCCAGGCCATTTAAGTACAGGGAACTCTTTGTCATGTTCAAGAACTCAGTTTGAGGTGATTTGAACTTTGTGACATGGTGTGTTATCGTGCTGGGTGTTGCCACCAGAAGAAGAGTACACTGTGGTCATAAAGGGATGGAGATGGTCAGCAACCATTCTCAGGCAGGCTGTGGTGTTTACATGATGCTCCATTAAAGTGAGCCAAGACAATATCCCGCACTCTTACACCAGAACTGTTGATACAAGGCAGGGTGTCATGTTGTTTACTCAAAATTCTGACCATACCATCTGAATGTTGTAGCATATGAAACTCATCTCTCAAAATTGAAACTCGTCAGACCAGGAAACATTTTTTCAGTCTGCTATTGCCCAATGCTGATGAACACGTGTTAATTGAAGCCTCAGTTTATCATTCCTAGTTGACAGGTACCTGGTGTGGTCTTCTGCTTGAAGATTTGGTGTATTGATGCAGAGGTGCTCTTCTGCATACCTTTATTGTATTTGAGTTACTGCTGAATTCCTATCAGCTCAGAGCAGTCTGGCCGCTCTGACCTCTGACATCAACAAGCCAGAGAACTGCTACTCATTGGATATTTTCTGTTTTCATCAAGATTCTCTGGAAACTGTTGAGATGGCTGTGTGGGAAAATCCCGGAAGATCAGCAGTTTGTGAAATATTCATACCAGCCCATCTGGCACAAACAACTACAGCACGTTCAAAGTCACTTAAATCACCTTTTTATCCCCATTCTGATACTATATGTCCAAATGCACTGAATTGCTGCCATGTGATTGGCTGATTAGATATGTGTTAGCAACAGGGAAGCAAGAAGGAAGAGAATAATACGTCACTTTAAATTATTGTGACTAATTCAATGTGTATTTTTAAACCAACACCCACAGAGTTGTATTGTGTTTTTTCTGTGTTGATCAGCAGCAGTAACATCACTCAGAGACACTAAACAAACATCCTGTGGATGCCTCAGGCGCTGAATGTTACAGTGCAGCAGGACAAACCTGCTCTCAGGGTCTCAGGGTGTTTCCAGCACTGCCTACAGTGAAGGAACTATTCACACTCTTTACCTGCAGCCTCAAAATAATATAATCTAATACCCTCAAAGCTCCTGCTGACAGGAGCTTTGAGGGTATTAGATTATTATTAATTGTACATAATTTGATAATACATATTGCGCTATTACCTGTTATTACTGAACATTGTGTCACACCAGTGTAGAGCTATTTTGTACACGGATGTGAATGTCATCATTTGTTTCACATAGAAACCCCTAATCTAAAATGTACCCATACCTCAAAATACCTCAAAATACCTGAAAACTACCCCAGTAAGTGCACAGAGTTACTTCTCACTGTGTAATGGTGTAATATTTCATTAACAGTAGTCTGAGATATATATGAGATCACCAGATTGGTGTCAGATTAGTTTTCTCTGTTTGTTTTCTATCTAATTATTAAACGATCACATCATCATCAATCATCATTATCAAGTGGAGTCAGTCACAGAACTATAAACAAGATAATTGATTCTTGACATTAGATCAATGAATAGGTGGGTTATTAAAACTTGTTGGCCGGCTATAAAGGCTAAAGCCTCAAAGGACAGTTGTAAATGTCTTGTCCTTTATTTACGGCACAGAGGCTGGGAAAACATGTAACGCTGTGTCACAATAGGAGTGTTTTGTTTGTTTTCCATCTGAAAGAATAAACGCCCAACAGGTTAGATGGCCGCCTCAGGAACAATTATCAAGGCTCAACATTGTACTAATCTCTCAGTATACATATATATTACTTTGTAAAACAAAAACAGCTTAAACTTTCATTCCAGGTCATGCGAAATCAGGTGACATCAAATTAGCACACCAGCATTATCAGTGAATGTGAATTTTTATTAATAAAACCTGTGCATTACTTTGCAAATTTCAGTGTTCGAAGTTTAGCAAATGTGAAGTATTTCGTGCACTGGCTGTCTGATTACTCTCCTGGAGTTAAAAGTACATTTTTTGCTAGGCAGTGACGTGAAATGGAAATATGATTACCTCAAAAGCAGTGGCCTAAAGTTCATTAATGCTGGGTGACTGAACTCCAACAGCAACACCTGCTTGCTTCACATTTCTAAAAACATCATGGCGTTGTGAAACCATGTCATTTCATCACAGATGCAGCATTTGTCCGTCAACAGTTGTAAAGTTGCTGCTGCAGCTGTCAGGGAATGATGAAGTGTGGGACTGAGGACTCGATACAGGACGAGATCCATGGTCAAACTGACACAAGATGGAAGACAGGGCTATTTATACACAGAAAGTTATTTATTTGACATCAGGACTATTTATACATAAAGGGTTGATCATACAGCAGGACCGTTTATACACAGAGAGGTAGGGAACAAAGCTCAGAACAACATAAAACAAATGGCAACAATCGGGGATGCAAGGAAAACATGGCCAGGAAAGGAAAGCTAGGTAAGAACATATACTAAACATAGAGACTAGAAGACTCACATTAAACATGAAAAAAGAGATGTCGGATCAAAATCAAGACATGAACCAAATCTCGATGAAACTCATCGCTGGAATAATCGTGAAGTAGGAACTAAAGACAGAATATTACACTAAATGCACAAAACTCTATGGGATCAAACTTTTGGGGCCAAAACCAGGGATCATGACAGTAGCAGCAACTACAAGCTGAAATTCACTGCTGCAGGGATGCTGAGAAGTCACCAACTACTGTTGTCGGTTTCAACAGCTAAATCCCACACAAACAGCCAGTCCCACACACCAAAAAGATCAAACACCTGTAATCTGCACGCAACAGCAAACAATAGTCTCCTTATTACTGTGTTTAATGTGAACCTCTAATTATCTTTGTCTTCTAGTGGTGGCGAATGTGCTCAGATACTTTAATTAAGTCACAACAGCAATACACATTCCTCTACGTAAAACTACTGCAGTGGAAATAAATAAATGCAAGTATGCAGTTTGTTTTTAAATGTACTTAAAGTGTCGAAGAAAATACATTCTAATGGCTTGGATTGTAGTAGTATTATACATGACATTAGCATTTTGTTAATGTTGAGTCATTACTGTGTGATCAGGAGTTTACAGAAGTAGTCATTACTGATCAAATCTGACAATTACCGCCATCATCACTCATTCATTTCCTCGTGTGTATTACAGAGGGGCTGGAGCCTGTAGCTGTTAACGATAGGAGGACGCCCGAGTATTTAGAGTACTCAGAGAGAACAAGCAAAGTCTGCACATAAACAGGCCCCACCTGGCTGGTGTCTTCAAAACCACGATCTTCTGCCTTCGTCAATTAAAAAGAAAGACCGGAAAAAGTAAAAGTTTCCTGAGCAAAAACTTGCTTTTCCAGCCACAAATTTTGTGTGACAGTTTAAACCAGATACAGCTTGAGCTGATTTCATTTTGGTGAAAATTGGGTCAAAGTCACAGCAAATTTGAAATCAGTAAAACTGTATATTACCCACAGTTTTTTTATGTGTCATCTCCAAACCTCACTACAATATTCGGGACAGAGACTAAACTACAAAGTTTTAGTACAGCTGTTGCCCTCCGCAGGGAGTTGTGCTCTCTGTGTGCTCTTGCTACGGTAGTATCAGTTGATTAATCTTAATCTGTAACCTGTACATACCAGTTTAACCATATTTCCTTTGGGTAGAAGTAAAACTCCAGCTAATATTTTTTACATTCCTAAAACATCCTTATGCACTTATTACTAATCATTAAAAACTCAATCATACTTATTATAAAGTTAAAATTGCCATTTACATTTGCTTTAAAGAGCGTGAAATGGGAAGATCGGGTGGTGGCGTCATAAATAAAAGACTGTGTAGCTGGAGGCTGCAGGCTGTGGCCTGCTTCACTCACTGTTTATTTTTCTTTTCACTTGTCAGTGCTCCCACCTTCAGTTGACAACGTGAGAGTTTTTTCCAAAACCTGTTTGAGCAGGACAAGGATCATGATTAGTGATTAAAGTATGAGTTTGTTCTCATTAATGCAGCATGTGGTGGTTTATAGGACCACTGCTGAAACACACCTTCTCCATATCGCTGGCTTGTCAGTTGGTTTGACTAAAAGGTAGTATTTGATGCTCTGGATAGGAGGACAGACTCACACTTACGTAACATTTGTGAATGATTAATAAATGAATAAAAACACACTAACGGATGGTATAGTGGTCTACTGGTCAACACTGTTGCTTCACAGTCTCTTTAAATCTACCCACAGTGTGGGTCTGTTGTGTGGAGCAGGTGAGTCTAAGTTGGCTGCAGGTATGAATATGAGGTTGTGTCTCCCTCTCTCTTTGTGTTTACTCTTTGATAGACTGGTGATCTGTCCAGGGTGCAGGGCAGGGGTGGGCAATTCCAGGCCCCGAGGGCCGGTGTCCTGCAGGTTTTAGATCTCACCTTGGGTCAACACACCTGAATCACATGATTAGTTCGTTACCAGGCCTCTGGAGAACTTCAGGACATGTTGAGGAGCTAATTTAGCCATTTAAATCAGCTGTGTTGGATCAAGGACACATCTAAAACCTGCAGGGACACCGGCCCTCGAGGCCTGGAGTTGCCCACCCCTGGTGCAGGGTGTACCCCACGTCTTGCCCTATGACACCTGCGACAGACTCCAACCTGTCTGTGACCTTGAATTAGTTAAGAAGAAGAATGTTATTGTTTATGTCACAATATTATGACATAACTAATAGCATCGCTAAAGATGAATTAAAATCGCTATTTAGTGTTCTTTGTTTACTAACAGTATTAACAACACTGTTTACTCTATTTTGCTATTTGTCATGTATGAATTATTACTCTGTTTTCCGCTTATAAATGTACTCATGTTGCTTCTTTAAGTAGAAAGTATTTTTAGAAACTTTTTCGTCCTGTAAATCTGGTTGATGTTGTGACACCAGTACTGTGGATTTAATCCAGAGAGTGACTTTGTGATTGTGACGGGAGGTGAATATCATTATGAGAGAGAACTTCCATATGACATTGGACTTGGACAGAGTGGCTGCCTTACTGATTGCAGAAACACCATTTGTTTGATGTCTGGTTAACGATTAACCACAGAGTCCAGTAGAAATGCATCTCGTATTATTCTGCGAGCTTTTCTCATCATATTTATTGACGTGAGCTAACAGCAAAGCTTTGATGAAGCACCACGTGCAGCTGAACGAGCTCTCGCCAGGCAACTTGAGTCTTTAAACTTGATTCCTCATTCTTCAGAGACTTTGTCTCTAGTTTCTATTGAAAGGGAGTGACTGCAGCCATTCAAAAGAGGAATGTGATCTGGCTGTGCAGAAGACTGTGCTTCTGGTCCTCAAAGATAATTGTCAGCATGAATAATCATAAGCAGAGCGCATATTATGTCAGTGTAAAACCAAGTAAAACATGGAGTGGTAAGGAAGAACATTAAAAAATCATGTTTGCAGTGCGGTCTTTCTTTTCATCCCTCTCACGATATCAATAATTGATCTAGTGTAGCACCTCTGTTGGCTGGTTGGCATTCACAGTCATGTGGAAAAGCAACACCCTCGCTGTTTTCATTAGGAGGATGAGTAGCAGCCAGGTGCTGCTAATGAAAAGCACTCGATTAAGTGACAGTCAGCACCTCTATAAAAGCACAAGTTCTGTCGGTTTACTGGTCTGTATCATTCAGCTGTGTGTTAACACAATGCCACAATCTTCCCAGCAAATTCAACCCCAGGTCAGATCATGTAATGAAAAAAAGGAAAAAAACTACATCTCAGACTCTACAGGCCTCAGTCAGCACGTTAAATCTTAAAGCTTATGACTGTACGATTGAAAACAGAACAAGTATGGTTTGTTTAGAAGACTGAGGTGACGCAGGTGAAACAAACAAAAAGCGCCCTTTCATTGGTGCATAAAATTCAAATAACAAAGTCCATAAACAAATTCATCTAAATCCAGCAGGGGGGGACAGAAGGAAGCGTCCTAAGGGTAAGCAAACACTGTAACAGAGGACAAAGGTAAGACAGCGTTATTTATACTCACACACTGACCAGAGACACAGCTGGGAGGAAACAAGACACAGGTGGACACAATCAGCACAATCACAGAGGAGGAAGTAAGACTGAACACAAGACAGAAGACAACTAAGTAGCAAAGTAACACAGGAAGAAAGTAACAATAACTAAAGCGGGAAACTCGATACAGGAAAACTCGATACAGGAAACAGACACAGAAGGAAAGTAGGAGAAAGAAGTGAGGAAACTAATAAACTCTGATATAAACAGACCTTTGAAATCACAGGGCATGACATACTGTCCATTCAGACATGGAAGTCTATGAGCTTTTGTTTTTTGTCTTTTTATTCTATGGCCTGTCTTCCTACATATAACTTCCAATTTAAATTATATTATGGACTTTTGTTAGCAAATTTAAAAAAAGAATAACTCTCTTGGTTTATGTAAAGGTTTCAATCAGATGAAGACGCTTAATTTTTAAAGGTTATTATATAAGAGCCCCCATAATGCACTTGGCTGTCCTACCTGCGAGAGCAAATAATGAGAGCGAGTGAATAAGAGGGAGAAATCAGATTCCATCTCAATGAAAACCCTACCTCTGCCACTCAATGTGTTTTATTTCTCTTACAAAGCAAAACCTCTATCTAAATGTGTTTTAAGTCTAATAACTCCTGTATGTATAACAGGCCTGGCAGGCAGTTATTGTCTCACTGCTTCATGTGAACAGTGGGCTCCTCTTATTAGCCACTCCCTTTGATAAGGCGCACTCCACCTGTCCCAGCCCGAGTAAAAGGACCCGCCCTGCCTGTGAAAGTCCTGCTCTCAGGGCCAGGAGGCGCAAAAGAGCGAAGCAGGTGAAATGTGGCCCGACAGGTCTGATGGGAGTGCAGAGAGACGTAGTCAGTGCAGAGAGGATTGCTGAGTGACTGACAAGCCTGTCAGTCAGGTGGCTTTAGGAGCAGTCTGGCTGGAATTAGGACAATGACATTGTTGTGTTTGTGCTGCTGAGAGCTGGTTTGCACCTGTTCATTTCACTGACTGAGGGGGAACCTCGCAGCCCTGAGGATACCCACTGCAGACGCAGCAGCAGAAGCAGACTTAGAGTGGAATTTCCCTCCTGTTCCCAGGCTGGGGCCGGGGGCGAATGGTCGCTCTGAGAATCTGAGCAGAACTCAGGAAGGAGAGTGAGAGGAAGGGTGGGAGGACAGCCAGAGAGGGAGAGGAAGAGAAGCCAGGAGTGGACATTAGAGGAGACATGCTTCGCTACGGTTCAAGACCAACTGTTTCCACCACCACCACCACCACAACAGAGGACTCTCCAGAGGTTTTAAGGGAGGTAAGAAGCTCGAGAGAAGCGAGAACACTGAAGATCTCTCTGTCTTTCCCCCCCATTTCTCTCTGCTCTCCTCTTCTCTCTGTGTTTTGTCCTGTCCAGTGTTTTTTCCTCCCCTCTTCTGTTTGTCGGCTGTTGCTTTTAACTCTGCCGACACTTGTTTTCCTGTCTGTAAGCAAAGAGATCCATTTTCTCTCTCTCTAACGTTTTCTGACTCTGTTGTAGGATGTGTGGCTCTGTTCACTTACACGAGTGTGTAATGGGAGCTGAGCGTGCAGGAGGCAGAGCTGTCATGTTTATTTGAACAGCTCTCTGATAAAACAGGCCTTTGTACTTGCCCCACGTTTTATTTTATTCCCATGATCGCCTCATGCAGGTCAACACGTACCGTAATATTTGGTGAAGCACGCTTGTAGGGTCTGCTGAAGAGTTTGGTTTTTTCTTTGTACTAAATTTCTTATGAAAAACCTCAAAATAGTAAAAAATCAAACAGAGTTCCCACTTTCCATGTATCTGTTTTACTTTTTAACATTTTACTCTGTTTACTCTGTTTTGCATTTACATAAACTTTGTTTGGTGCCTGTTGCTGCTGTATGTGAATAAGCTCACAGAATCTTTTAGTTGACAGTTCAAGCTTTGCCACAATGTCAGAGATATTTAGATCTGAATTTTATTTTTCTTCATGATGGCCATCTGTAAATTCCTTTTTTGTCTGTGTGTGTTTGTTTTGTTTTCCAGAGGAGAATCAGACGCCTGAGACTGACTCTGTATCCTGGAGAAAATGGAAACAAGGAGCCAAAAACTGAAAAGTCAGACAATGTAAGTTTTGCGTCTCCCTCGGTGTTACCTCCACCCTGTTACTCCAGCCAGAACCGGCTTCAAATCCATACGGTACAATACGTAAAGTTACATTAAAGAGGAAACGTCATCACACTCGACTCAGTTTGACACTGCTGATCAGAAATAGTGACGTGTGGGAGTAAAAGCACCAATAAAAACCAAACAGAAACCCCTCCCACACACACCTAAATTCATCTTATAAACCATTAAAAGAAAGATGGTGGAAAAGCTGAGATTTATGTGCTTTTTATCATCTGGTCCAGTTATGCAATCATGACAGGAGGGCGTGTGTGTGTGTGTGTGTGTGTGTGTGTGTGTGTGTGTGTGTGTGTGTGTGTGTGTGTGAGAGAGAGATAATGCACACACAGCTGTTTTACATTTACTTCAAAGCTCTGCTCCATCTGTGCTCTAACACTCTTCCACAGAACAGAAAATGCTAATAAGTATTAACAGTATTAACTCCAAAGGACGGTAACTAAAACAAACAGAGCTCATGAGAAATTAATATTTGCCTACCGAGGTGTAGAATTACTCTTAGTCACGTTTAATATTTGCTGGTATGCTCTGTGATCCTGTGAATTATGGCTGAGTCGACGCCGCAGGCTGCGTGGGTGTTTGCTGTTGGTGGCTCTGCCCCGGTCTTTGTTTGTGATCGGAGGCTGATGCCAAAGTTTCAGAGTGAAAGTGCGAGAACTGAGTGCAATGCTTGGGTTAGGTTTAATCTCTGAGGAGAGGTTTTTCCTTGTATGACTGTGCGGTGTGCAGGATCCAGAAACATGATGGCTAGTTTTGAATGAACCTTGTACAACATGTCCACTCTTTCCACCGATAGCACACTGAAGTAATCTCTGAATGTGGCTGCCTTTGGGAGGGTGTGACTGCGACTATAGGAACTGATGACAAAGGACAGTCTGATGAAGTGTGAACACAGAGTGGAGGGAAGCGCACGTGTTTAGAGCTGATGTGCACTTTAGTGTTTGGGAAGGATGCAGATTTGTGCCCTCTGCGAGTGGCAGCCGGTTTGTCCCAGAACAGACATCGGTGACTCCAGCAACAGCGTCAGCATCTGTCTGTGAGATGAAAATGGCAACAAGCGATGTAACGAGTGAAGAGAAGGGTGTTTTTAAAAATAAAAACAGCTGAGTAACAGAGTAACATCACCGCTGCTGGGTGGGATTCATGGCAACACAAACTGGATTTCTGAGACCAATCCAGATGCAGATTTTTTTTACAGTGAGGTATTTCACAATCATCATAAAGCTATCATAAAGATACCACTTTACTCCACACTACCACTCCTGTTTTCTTGTATCATGTGAAAAAAGTTTTCCTATCAGAAAGTATTAGACAACATGTCGCCAGTGACTGCTGCAAGTCTGAAAGCAGTCTTATCATCCTGAACCCTAATTACCATGAAGTCATCAGCCTCAGTTTCACTGAAGTTCAACAGCAAACTGAAGCTTAAAGTGTATGTGGAACTGCAGCACAGAGTAGAAAACATCAGGCTGGAGCCAGTTAGAGGTTGAAGAGGTTAAAACTTGTGCCTAGTTCATCTGTTCATCATGTTTTCAGTGTGGCGCTTTAAGGTCTCTGCAGGCGCTGCTGTAATTACTGTGTTGTTGCAAAATACCTGCTCGTGTTTACACTGGGTACTGATGCTTGTTTTTCAGATAACTATTTGCTCTAGTTACACTATCTTAGATCTTAGATGTCATCACCATGGAAGGTCAAATGAAGGTCAGTAGGAACGTGGTAATGGGGACTGCATCCAGTTAATCAACGAGGAAGGAAATGACCAAAATATCTTTTCTCAGAGATATCCAGCGATACCGTGTTTCAAGAGGAATGCTGGTTTTTCGCTGTGAAGTTAGAAAGGGCGTGTCCTGCAACTCGAGACATCGTGGATTATATCCAACCGGCGACTGCGGCCTAGATGATATGTAGCACATGTGAATCATGACACACGCAGAGGAAGTAAACAGAGAACTGTTACCAGACGATGTTTCTATACCGGCAGCATTGGATTTCATCTCTGTAACAGCCGTAAAGTGAACACGGTTCAGCCCAGTGAGCTACAGTGAGCATCCTCCGTGCTTGTGTTACAAATAAGGAGCTAATCAGGTCAGACGGTGCAGTCATATGATAGAGGAGTGAGTTCATACAAACAAATGACAGTGTTAGATGACAATGCACTGATGCAAGATTATTTTACCGAGCTGTCTCCGAGCATTTTTTTTTAACATTTGTGAACAGCTCAAGCTCCTCAAGCAACAGAGGAAAAGTAAGCCAGAGTGCTTCTCCCACAAAACTGACAAAGGGCAGGTAAACACGGACCAGCATGTGGTCAAACATTGTAAAGTTCAAAGCTGAATGGGCAGCATGCAGGGCTTCGTGAAGCGAACTGATAAAGATGGCTGTGCTTCCCTCCCATCTGCTGGAATCCACATCCTCCCGCCTATTAGCAGGCCTTTTCCATTTCTCAACAGCAGGTCCTCTGTAGATTGAGTGGTGCAGAAATGTGAGGCTGGGCTCTGTCCACGAGACCACACTGGCGTCTTTGTTCCTCCTCGCTCGTATCTCTGTGAGATGTGGACACTGATGCCTCTTTTTCTGAGTAGTAGTCCTCAATGAATGACTTCTTTGTGTAGAGACATCTAAAAGATATCAGAATCTGTCTATCTCTAGATCTATCTCTAGATCTAGAAACTATATAATATTCACATACAGTTAAATAAATACTTCAAGAGCGTGTTTACTTGCATTTTTGTTTAGAATCCTGCACTTTAGGCTCACATGAGGCGTGCTGTAGAATATATACAGAAATGATAAAGCTTAATTGAAAATGTTTTGTTTTACACGAATCATGGGTGGCATGGTGGTTCAGTGGTCAGCACTATAGCCTCACAACATGAAGTTATGGGGTTGAACCTGCAGTGTAGTGTTTGAATGTTGAACCTGTGCCTGCGTGGAGTTTGACTGAGTGCTTTGTTTGTACTAAAGACGTGGATGTTAGAATTAGCAATGAACCTAAGAGCAGGCTCCCTGCTTGGATATGCTGTCAAGAGAATGGAAGAATCAATGGAAGGATGGTTGAATGGAAGCCATCCACATCAGTGTTCTTGACCTGTTTTTGTTTTATTTTGCAGACTGAAAATGAAAAAGATGTCAATGGGATGTGGAAGAGGAAGAACGGGCTCATCCAAAGAGAGAGTCCACCTGGCCAGGAGTCACCTCAGCAGGTAGACAAAGCAGCCACTGCTTCATTGAGTGTGCCCTGCGCATGCACCGTGAGGCTGTCATTAATATTGTATTCACACATTCAGCATGAACAGAGGCTCACAGGTGACCGTGGCAAATGCTGTGACCATCACAGTTTAAAGACAGCAGGCGTGTTCAAAGTGTTTCTATTTGTTTTTATTTGTTTCAAGTGATAAACTATGGCAAAGCTAATAAAATGAGCTGGATCATGCAAAATTTAAACTTGACTTACTTAGATATTCAATTAACATTCAATTCAATTAGAATAACTGACTGCTTAAGTTACATTTGAAGCAGAAGAAAAATCCCTGCAGCGTCTGTTTACAGCTCTTCATCATTTTACACCAAATGTGTGTATATAAGGATATATGACCGCATGCTCGACAGTGTGTTTCTATTTTGGTGCATGTACACTGTGAAGCACTTTATAAATAAAAGTTATCAAGGAAGACCAATTGATAATGAACAAAAGTGTTAGCTGCATTTCTCTTTATCAAGTAAAGCACCTTGCTCTTGAATTACAGCTGAAATACTGATTAAAATGTAGTCTCTGAGCTAAAGCTGTTTTTATTTGTGCCCAGGACTTTTGCTGTGTATTATTTAGTCATTGCATTGTGCCACACTGCTCCTGTGCTGGTGTGCATCTGTTTTCATTGGCTGTTAGAGGCACAATAGGCAGAAATGGGCAGCAGCTCATGTCCTGGGTTGCAGAAACACGACACCTTCGATGCACTCTGCACCATTTTTTAGCTGCACATTGCCAACTTCCTATTTCCACTGCACAGCAGCGTGGGCGCTGAAATACTTGATCACTTGCACATATGTATGCATGTGCATGTACATGCAGACTCATGCAGTGCATCTGTAAGTGTGCACACAAACACAGAGACACCATGCCAGCATAAGCCTGCCTCAGCGGTAGGTAGCTACAGAAACCTGACCGGCACGATCTTGTCTCCCTCAGCACCTCGGAGACATGACCAATGGGGTGCCAGAGACCTCGCTGCAGCATCATGGGCCCAAAGTGTATGGTGTAGTGCAGAGGACAGGCTCAGATAGACAGGAGGTGCTGGCACGCGAGTGGACAACCAGTCACCTACAGGATGAGATGAGATACATCAGGGAGGTGAGGAAAGACTGAGCCTTCAGGCCAATCATTCTTTTGCCATCACATCATCCATACAAGGCAGAGTGGGTTTCTGTTTAGATGATATCTGTGTTTTCCTGGTTTCTGTTTGCAGGTGAGAGATTCTCTTGAAAAGGTTAGAGAGCGGATGTACGGACAGTTTGGAGGAATGCAGCAATCAATGCAGAAGCTTTCGCAGGAACTCAGGGTAAAGATTATGACAACACCATGTGACCGGATGCACTAACATTCCTCATCAAACTCTGACCTGTAAAGCTGTGCATAAATCTGAAAAAAGCTGTGTGCCACGTGTTTCTGCAGGCTGCCAATGCACACAAGAGGAGTCTAGAGTCAGAGGTTAAGATCCGCACGGCAGCCATGGAGAACTTTGATCAGATGAACAGTTCCCTCATATCTGCTAACCTCACCTTGCAGGTAACAAATCAAAGTCACCAAACACTCCGAAGACATTTTCTTTTCTTTTTTTACTCCGGAAGCTGGATGCTGTTACAAAAAGTCTTCACTGGCTAAAATAAGTTCCCTTTGCAGAAATCCCTTCTGGAGGACTGTCAGAAGAGAGTGAGCTCGAGAGACGATGTGAAAAGTTTGCGGAGCACCTATGAGAAAACACAACAACAGCTCAGAGACAAGGAGCGCGAGCTGGCTGCAGTACAGGCTGAAAACCAAACTCTCAGGCTTCAGGTAGTCCCGCAAACACAAACTCTCTCTGTGGGAATGAACATGAATCCATGTGTGTCCACAGATGAAACCCCCCCCCAAAACTTTACAGTGGAAGTGGCTGCTTCTAATGCCACAAGGCCACGAGACCGAGATGTCAGCATGGCCAAAATAAATGGGTGGAATTCAAAATTTTCCCTCAAGTTTTGTGCAAGCGCTGTCCTGTAACAAAGTGGTCTGATGAGTCAGTAAGAGTGATGGAAGGACAGGACGTTTAGGACTTCATGACCCCTACCAACAGTGAATAAATCAATAAATGAAAGAACATTTTTCTATCTCTGCAGCAGGTAACATTAAAATCCAGCTTTACCGATCATCATCACAGTTCCTGAAGTTTTGAGAAACCATCTCCTGTCCTATTTTTTTAAAAAAAAGTTTTAATTTACATTAGAAAGCAGAGAGTCCAGCTTTCAAATCACTGTGTGATCTGAGACACAGCAAACTTTTATCGAGCAGCTCTGTTAACATATCATATTGCTGCGGAACAGAAACACATCAGCTGCATCTGCATCTTCTACCCTGAGCAGAATGTGGCCTAATCAGCTGAGCAAAGTGCTAATTTTTGCTATGCTGTGGACTGTCCAGGCAGAGTCTTCACGGGAGGCCAACGATAAGGCGCTAAAAGAGCTCTCGGAAAAGCTAGAGAATGAGTATGAGGAAAAGCTGCTGGAAGAACAACGCAGGCACAGGGAGGAGATTGAAAACCTACAGGTCTGCATTCTTTGGTCCTTATTCATACATACATCACACTTTGTTTTTGTTTTTATTTTGACAGCAGAAACCAAACCTATTGACGTAGATTACCTAAGGAAATAACTGTACACAATTTACAAATAAAAAAGTTACAAAATTCTTGACAATGAGGCAAGCCTAAGCTGAGAGAAGAGTGGCAGACATATTTCTGTTTGCACAGGCCCAACTCGATGAGTACATCAGACGACTGGAGGAAGCGGAGAGAAACATCAAAATCGCAGAAGCCAAGATTGCAGAGAGGGACCAGAGGATCATGGAAGTGGAGCGTCTCCTGGACTGCATGGGAAAGGTAAGTCAAAAATGTAATGTATGTATATGTCTTCCTGTTCCCTTGACCCTTGAACAAAATTGTGTAAAACAAAAATTACACAGTACTTTGAGGGATCTGTCATATATCAGTCAAATGTTTAGGAAACGATGAAAATGATACTTCTTAAATGTACAAAAGCAACCTTCTGTAAAAGGTTATGACCGTATACATGTGCACGTAGTGGAGTTCAGTCCATGTTTACTGCAAACAACATAACACTTGGCCAGCTGCAAAAACACCTAGGACCCACTACTTTAAAACCACATGCCTGATACCGAGGTTTCCCTACAGCTCAAACCAGTTGGGCACGGGACCACTGGGGGTGCCAGCAGTCAATCCTTTGACTCCTGTGGACTGTGGGGTGGGGCCTCCATGGATTGGGATTGTTGCCTTGCTTTAGTTGATGCTCAAACTGATAGGGATTGTTGGAGTTTGGAGTGTTTTCCTGCCAGGAGAATCTTTTCAGGTGGATGTTACGTGCCAAAGTTCCCCATCAGGACCCTGTAATCTAAGGAGACGACCGATGTCAGTGATTTTACTTCCCAAAAAGACTCAAACTTTTGAGTATTAGGATTTTCTTTCAGCCACAGGAAAACAGATAAAATGTTGTGATTTCCACAGGAGAAGAGCCAACTGGAAAAGCAGCTGAAGGACTGCGAACAGCGCCTACGCCTGATGGAGGTGACGGACAGAACTGACGAAACTGTAGCCAAAAGGTACAAATTAAAGTCCAGATAGAAAATTTAAGCTGCGCGTGAATCTAAAGGCTCTATTACAGCCCTTTCTCTAAAAGTGGATAGAACTTCGCCAAGACTGCATTAGATGTGAGGAAGTTCTTTGTCTTTAGTTTGTTTTCTCAAACATCAAGGATAAACTTTCATTCTTGGTGCAGAGATCTTAAACAAGGAGCTGCAAACACAAAGGATGCACGATAAACCCCACCTCAGACAGCACATCCAACAATAATACTGAGAAATAATTGAATAGGATGGGATATTAATAAAAAAAAAAAACATGTTAGTTTTTGTGTAAAAGTTCAGCTTAAAATTCTTTCGTACGTTTACCTAAAGTGCAGACCTGAAAGGTTTTTTCAAGTCAGCTAAGAACCTTCATAAACACTTTTTCTTGAAGCCCGAAGCAGAGCGGCTTACGCTTGGCCCTTTAAACCAGTTGAGCAAGATGCACTTTGGAGCAGGATGTTTATAGCATTGCAGGCAGATTATTTACCTACAAGGGAAAAAAGCACATAACTTTTTCATCGATGTTTGCAAATGAATCAGGGTGCTAGAGTCGTATTTCCTTCATATTTGGGACTACATCGTGGTTGTTTTTTAGGTCCAAAGAGCTGGAAGGTGAAGCAGGTGATCTCCGCGAGAGGATCAAACACTTGAACGACATGGTGTTCTGTCAACAGAGGAAGGTCAAAGGAATGATTGAGGAGGTGAGTAGGATTTATTTATCTGTATGTAGACCATGGATTCAACTCCTCTGTTCCACTGTTTTGATAGTGGGAGTGTCTCATACATTTACACAAGTAGCCTGTTTACCATTAAAACCATGGATCAATGTCAATGCACACAAGGAACGGAGAACTTCACTGCACACAGAGTCAATAAAGGGCGGGACGTCATGCTAACGGGGTGAATTCATGTTCATAATTTTGATGGGAAGGGGTTGGAGATAAAGGGGCATTATTTGTCTTCACTGAAGTATTTATAGCTCAGTTATTCATTGCCTTCATTTCTATGTATGGAAAAACAGATTAGATAACGACTCTAGTTAAGTTTGCTGTGAACTGGATTTTCCATTTCTGTTTTCCCTGTAAATTATATAAATAATGTTTTTAAAATGATTATCTTTTTGAATTTGTGAAGGTCGAATCTCTGCGAGCTCAAGTTGCTCAGAAGGACATGTTCATCTCTGAGCTTCTGGACAGGATTGCAATAGTGGAGTGTGAGGTAGGATGAGACTGGTGTGCTTTCTGTGTGTTTTAATAACTGGTGGTGGGGTGTGATAATCTGCTTCATGGCTTCAGATGATCACATGGGCTTCTGACCACTGAATAACTGAATAACTGTGTTAATCCCCCTCTACTGCTTGTTGCTGCAAGCGTCAGGTCATTTTTTTCATGCAAAGTGACGATAGTCTTTTGCATGTAACTGACCTGATATTTCTTGTTTCCTGTTTTCCTTTTCCTAGAATAATGAATTAGAAGACAAGCTCAAGTATTTTATGTCCACACAGAATAAGACGCGAGAGGTTTTGGAAACCAGAGAGAAAGGAGTAGGCTGTGATCTGCTCCCCAGGTAGGATTGTGATACTAAGTAGCATTGGGTTGTGTTTTCTTGATTAGGAGGTGTTTTCTCACTCTGGTTTCTGACTGTGCTTCTGCAGACATGAAGCACAGAGGTATGATGTTGAACCTGTTCAGTGTGAACCAACTCATCTCTTTCCCATCCAACCCCCATCACCTGATCATCCTCTATCACCTGTGAAACTCCCATCACCCACCGAACCACTGTCACCGACACAGCCTTTGTCACCCACTCATCCTCTATCACTTAGACCAAGCCCTTCCTCCATAGTGCCCTCATCCCTGGCACAACCCTCATCATCACCTCCCATTCAACATCCATCGATCTCTCTAACACTGCCCACTCAGCCAAGGACGTTTAGGCTTAATAACCCTCCCCCCAGCAGGCTTCATTCAAGTTTACTAAGGTACACTCCTGTCCAGTACAGCCGCTTCCTGGATTCCAGACCCTCACAGGAGCATGGGACATTCTCCTACATCCACCCATCTGAGTCTGAAGCTGGTGTCAGTCCGGTCCAGCCTGGAGAAGACGAATTGGATGCACAAACAAGCAGAGGCACACCCTCCATACAAGAAGAGTCCACTTCATCCCCGCCCTCTTCTCAACCACGATCAGGAGTGCGAGTTTATACGCCGTTCATGAAACTCATGGAAATGACAGCAAAGATAAACATAGATTAAAGTTAAGTAGCAGTCCTGGAAAATGCATGAGCCAAGACTTAAATAAGGAGAGTCAATGAAGCTATGAAGCCATTTAACTTAGTATAATTACTGAAAACAGGGTTAACAAGTAACGCACAAACTTCTTTTCATAAGCAACAAAATCAAAAATAACATTTTATCAAACTGGGAGTGAAAAAAAAAAAACCTGGAAATTAAAAGAAACTCACGGAAGTCATTGTCCCCAGTTACAAACTAGTTTGATCCAGATTCCCTGTCAGATGATAGCTTAGTTTCCATGTGGATGACAACATGAGTGAACAGTTTAATTACTTTTCTTTAAACCTGTTGACAGTTGGATTTTATTTTGTGTTTCCTCTCTCTTTTTGTATCAGTGCTAAGTACAGAGCTAACCTGTATGTCAACAGTAAGTATGTAGCTAAAGCTAAATAATAGTATCCTCTAACTCAGTCTGCGTATGCTGGGAAAGAGACAAGCGTATTAAAAAACTGGTTGGAGTAGTGCAGTAGTAACATCCTTTATTATTCTCTTACTTGAGCTTAACATTTACGTACTATATGGACCATAAAATTGTCAAATTGCTCACAGCAAATTGTAAAAAATAACAGTCTTAAAAACAAGTTTTAATAATGTAATATGATAACATACTCTGTGTTGGTATTTAACATAGAGTAACGTTAACTTTAGGATTGAAAGTGAAAAAGTGGTGATGTAAAGTCAGGTTAGCCATTAAAACATCAGCTAGTGTGCTTCAAGAATACCGCTGACTCAGAATACATATGCAAAATAATAATATGTAAATAAACTACGTGAACAGAACTACCGACCTAGCTGCACATTACTCACGGTCTGATATCCCCGTGTTGATGTTGTTATCATCATAATAATGTTGATCCAGCATCAACATTACACCTGACCAATGACGTTGGAGCATTCAGTGAGCCAAGCATTAGCTTAGAATTTAGCCACATTCTAAGCTAATGCTAAACGGCATTAGCCAACCTAACTTGATAATGCCAGTTGGCTAACAGCCAACCTAACTTGATAATATATTTATTACATTGCATAACTTTATAAAGAATATAGTTAATAAAACACACAATAACGTTTTATATAAACAAAAGAATCCCCCCCTCCTCTTTTATCAACAAAGTGAATGGTCAGTTGCAATGTTGATCCTGGACCAAGATTATTATGATAATGCAGGGACAACACCAACACTGGGATATCAGACACAACACAACACACAGCACACCTGCAGGAGCTGCTCTACCCATGCAACGGGAGCATTAAAGTGTGCTCTTTGGAACAACCAATTCTTTGTAAATACAGACTGCCTGGCCAGGCATTTGACTTTATACAACTGAATTCTAGTATTAATAAGAATTGTCCAATATTTTTGTCCATATAGTGAAAGTAAGAGGGTTACTTATGCAATCAGAGCTGTTAATATTAACTAGACCAAAGACTGGAATTTTTTCCCTTAAACTTCTATTGTCTTTGGTCATTTTTTTTTTATTTTTTTATTTTTTTACAAATATTCTTTTAAAAATGTACTAACACAAGAATCTGTTTTAAATCATTTTAAAGCTGGCACATCCATGTCAGTAATATCTCACTCATTTATGTCGGAGATAATGATTTTTGGCCAGTGAAGCAAAAGAAGTCTTATGTGGGTTTCTGTCCCATGTTTGCACATAGCTCTAATAATGATAAAAGTAGCTTGATGTAGGATGTAAATGATGTGATGCTATGTAAAAAATATTTTTCTAACTGATATAATATGGAATATATTTCTTTTGTTTACAGTGAATCTATTCTATTCATGTTGCTCACTGAGCTATGAGCGTTCAGTCCTATATGAAGGTCGATATGGTTATTGCGTGTATTTTCCTATCATTTTATATGTGGTCTGTACAAATTAAACATATGATATTTTGTTACTGTCAATAATATAATATTTATTACCATGCTTTGTGCCTTTGTGACAGCCTACTCTGTGATCCTGGTGGTGAAAGGAAAGCTATTTTAATTGGAAGCAGGGTAATGTGGTAAAATAGGACGTGGTAAATTCTTGAGAAATCTGTTATTAACGATATTAACTTTAATGAGGTGACTGCCGTTCCTGAGCCACTGGCACAAGTGTTATCCAGGTGTTGTCTGTACTGCCACAGCTGTGTTTGAAATAGTTTTATGATGTGCCTTTTCCTCGTTGATACATATAATACTACGATTAACGATGAGAGGCCAGAATCTGTTTGGATAATAAAGACTGTGCAAATGATCCTGAATGTGTCACAAGATGGCTGCGCTTACAAGAAAGAGGTTTTGTGTTTTCTCAGCCAAGAACAACTACAATTTTATTTTCTGTTTTTGAGAAAGGAGAATTTAAAAAATAATAATAATAAAACAAACAAAGAGTGATGTTTTGTTTAAGTGGTGAAGAAAGCTAATACTGCAAAATACCATCTAGTGCATGATCTGCGAGCAATAAATGAAATCACTGAAATGATGCCACCAGTAGTAAATCCCCACACTATACTGAATCCAGTCACTCCAAAAGAACAATGGTTCTCAGTGATACACTTATCAAACGCTTTTTTCTCAGTGCCTTTACACCCTGACTCATAACACATGTTTGGCTTCACTTTTAAGGGACAGAGCCTTCACCTGAGAGGGTGTGCCTCTCAGGTGAGGGCAGACAAAGAGCGATTCAGAAGACCCTTATGAAAAGAATATCGAGGGAACAGTTTACCCTGCCCGGGATAGGGTTACCGGGGCCCCGCCCTGGAGCCAGGCCCGGGAGGGTGCCCGAGGGCGAGCGTCTGGTGGCCGGGCCTTAGTCCATGGGGCCCGGCCGGGCACAGCCCGAAGAGGAGACATGGGCCCATCCTCCCGCAGGCCCACCACCCGCAGGAGGCGCCATAGGGGTCGGGTGCATTGTGTGCCGGGTGGCGGCCAGGAGCGGAGGCCCTGGCGGACTGACCCCCGGCTGCCAAGACTGGCAAACCTATCTAATAAATCTAATTATTTTCACATTCTTTTAACTCAAAAGTATGACTCAAACTAAAACTACATACTGATTATACAAGAAGTATGATGTGGCCTACAGCAGTATCATGATTCACTCATTTTGATTACAGGTACAATGTAATATATAACGGCATAATAATCTCACAACTGCTACAAGCACATTTGCCTTTCTTAACACACGCGAGAGAAAGGCAACTGTTAAGAAAATGCCCTTTTGGGTGAGACAGGCCCACAGGCCCTGCATGCAAGCGTACTAACACACATGCATGCAATGAAGAACAGCTTACACTACAGCACACACTATACATGCGCCTATATCTCTCATTGGTGTTAAAGCAGGGAAAACTTAACAGAGTTTTGTTATCAAATGCTGAATTTATCCACTGCTGGCATTTAACTCTTCAGCTTGACAATAGGTGAAACGTTTGTGAAAACAGAGAAGAAAAAATAAAGATCGAGAGAGTCTGGTATGACCAAGCAGTAATCAGACAATAAATTTAGTTGGTAATACAATAAATTGTGAGATGTTTTCTGTTTGATTGATGCAACACAAATAATTTACTGTATGAAGGAAATTCTCTTTTGTGATAATATTTTGAATGTGCATTTCAGTTGACCTGTCAACTTAGTGCATTATAAGTTGATGCAAATTAGTTGGTTGATACTAGATTTGGAAAAATGACTGGATTATAAAATAAGCGAATAAGATGTGACAAGGGTTGAGATTAGTTTCTTATTTCTAGTGTGTGGAGGAAGGTTTTATCATGGCACACATCTGTTTACATGAGAGGAAACTCCTTATGTGATATGACATTTAGCAATTTGCAAATGTGCAGCACATCAGAAGGATGACTCTGAAATTACAAAGGGAAACAATTTTGCTGACAAAGCTGCAAAAGCAGCAGCCATAGCAACCACAGTCTTATTAACAACTCATGAAAGCCACACCATTCCACTATCTGTACTGCAGGACGAACAAAAAGCAGCACCACCAAAAGAACCAAAACAATGGCTGAAACACGGAGCAGTACTGGACACTGATGACATAATGAAAATAGCAGGAAAACCCATTCTTCCCGAATCATTCACACCGAATGCGATAGACGCACATTTGCACCTCAATGCGTGTCCAAGAAAAATCCATCGCGCCTCAAAATTGCATATTTTGACACGCGTGAACCGGAAATGTGGGAGGGATGTGGGAGGAAGTTGTGCCAGACCAGTATCTTTGCTAGATGGCAGCTGTCGAGCTAGCATTTGAAGAGAGAGTCTACGTTCTCTATTTACTGTGGAGAGCAGAGCAGCGGTGTTAAGGACGTCCTCGCCGTACCTGGGTCCATCAGGTCCTCCAGACACGTGAGCAGTTTGGTGAGTTTCACCACTTGCTCCAGGAGCTGCGCTTGGATGATTTTTGTGATATCACCGTCTTTCACTCGTACAGTTTGAGGACCTGCTGTCCTGCATCGGTCCTAGAATCGCCCGCCTAGACACCAACTATTTGTAAATGATGTGATCAGCAAAGTATCTGAAGCACTAGGTTTCAGTTTAAAACACCATTGTGCCTACCACCCACAGAGTGCAGGATTAGTGGAAAGAACAAATGGCACTATAAAACAAAGGCTCAGGAAAACAATGGAAGAAACTGGCAGACCATGGCCAGAATGTGTAGTCAAAATGTGGATGAGAATAACACAAGGAAATAACAAACTGTCCCCATTTGAAATTATACATGGGCGACCTTTTCCACTACCAGTTACTAGCGAGCCACTAGATAAATCAGTCTGTGAAACCACTCTGGCAGATTGGATGACTCAATTGTTGACAAACAGAGATGTTGTTTTGAACAATAAACTGCCGCAAGATTCTTCTTCTATTTCCTGCAGGTTGAAGCCAGGTGACTGGATCCTTGTCCGAGTACTCCAAGGAAAAATTGGAGCTCGCCATGGTGGGAGGGTCCATACCAAGTGCTTCTGACCACTCCAACTGCCTGCAAAATAGCGGAAAGACCTTCCTGGATACACCAAAGCCACCGCAAGAAAGTTGAGGTCCCAGAGGATTCCACTTCCTTCACAGAAATCAACTAGTAAGGGAAAGTTTCACCCTCGCTTGGTTGCTTCAGTGTTGAGGGTAAAGTGCTGATTGAGCATTGCTCGCACTTCCACCTCCAGCCATTGACCAACTCTAGGGTAACCAAGTAGTAGAGTGTGTAGTACGCAGCCATGGGAAGGTGGACCCTCTTGGTTACCTTGACTACGACGCTCACCCTTACAGGCCCCCAGCTGATGCCGACAACAGCTGAACCACGAGGCAGACTGAAAAGATGGATGCACGACAACTCCCACCTAAGAGACATGACACAAGACCACATCCACCCTTGGATGAATAATGCCTGGTACCGCTATATCCACGACAGGACCAGGGCAGAATCTGAAAATGCAGACTGTTATGTCTGTTCTTATATGCCCAGCACGTCGACACACCCTACACTATATGGAGGGTCACAAGAAAATCACCATTGAAGACATTGGACTTGATAACGAGCATGTGATCAACTTTTCTGGATCAACTTCAATGTGACAACCTGGAATACAGCCATCCATTTCCCAGTGTTCTTGGACCAAACTCCAGGGAAGAACCACTCCATGTGCTATAAACAAAACAAAGGTAACAGGCCGCTTGGAAACATCACTAACTGCAACCGGACCGCTGGAGGAGGAGAAGGTGCCCCTGTGAACACGACTGGACCATCTAATGGCACATACTGAGTGCAAGGCATCGCCTGGCAATGTGGACAACGGGCATGTTTCATACTGCCCCCAGGCTGGACAGGAACATGTGCTCCCACATTCCTGTCAAACCACACTTTTAGGATGACCGCAGTAAACACCACTTCTACAGTACGCCGGAAAAGAAGATCAACACTCCCTGAAATTCAACCACATGACCCAATATGGGGGAGCGACGTACCCGAGGAAGTCAAATTATGGACTACCGGACAGAAAGTACTCCATTCATTGTTCCCCTGGGTGGGAACCGGAAAAAACATGCTGAGGATTGAAACTCTGGACTACAGTTTTGGACTTTTCTTGAACGCTTCGTGCAAGATTAACAAACAGCAGAATCAGGAAATCAATGCATTACGAATTGCAGTGATGCAACATCGAGTAGCTCTGGACGTGATACTAGCAGAAAAAGGGGGGCTTTGCGTCCTCTTCAACAACACCTGCTGCACTTACATACCAGACAATGTACACTCATCAAACATGACTGACGCCCTGAACGCCTTGAGACAGATCCAGCAGGCCCAAAATCAGGATTATGTAAGTAATGCAAGTGACTGGTTTTCTTGGCTTTACACTGGCTCCTGCTACAGGTGCTAAAAAGACTACTCATTGGAGTTGGAACATTTTCACTTTTATTTTGTGTTTTTGTAACATGTATCCTGCCATGTCTAAAACTCATGATTAACCGCATAATTGTATCCACTGTTGCTGCATACACAGCCGTGACAAATGATGATGATGATGATGACCCCGACCTGTTAGAACACGAAGACTTTGTGTGATTAATGATGATGTGACAGAAAATGTACAACAAGATATTACATACTGATATCTCACTTAAAAGTTATACGTGACAACGGGAGGGAATGTCAATGGAAAATTGTACTTAGTAGTCAGTATAAGCTTTTAATGATATAAGTGTACATGTGATAGAATACTGCATGATGACCTTTTTATTACTTAGAACTGATTGGTCTTTATAAAACCTGTTCATATATTTTTATCTGAATCTTCCCACAGTGATAGTAAGAAGCTGAACAAGCAGTTCTGAGCTCTTACCAGGAAAAAGGGCTGCTTCCCACATTCCAACACACACACACACAATCACATACGCACATGCTCACGTATCAACATTCCACTGAACAGATGTATTCATTATTGTATTACTTTTCTTGTGTATAAATAAAGACAAGTGCAAGAACAGAGCGCACATCACAGGGCCCCCACTCTGGTGTGAGCGCTCTGTGACTGGCCTTGCAAGTAGAAACTGCAGCGTGTGTCTTTCTACTCTCTGACTCTCAGCTGAAGAAGTGTCTTTTAGAATGAATCTCTTGTCAGGACTAAAAAAATAAAACTTAATGTTTACTTTAATTACAATTGATTAACAAAGATAAGCGTGAAAAAAGAAGCATTTCTCTTTTTGACAATATCTGGGATACTTGAGAAATAGGTCTTGGAATAATACATTCAGGAAAAAATGGAAAACTTTAAACTTTGACTTAGAGTCTGAACTCTAAAGGTAAAGTCTGCAGAGACTTTGTTCCAACGGCACAGCTGCAACCAAAACTGACTTTGAACTTTGACACAGGCTGGAGAGGACACAGCTGTGTTTGGGTCATTCATTGTCAGTTGAGCTGAGTGAGAAGTGGATCGGAAAACATCCGGACAGGAAATGCAGCTGTGGAAAATCTGAGACACCAGCCCAGTCCAGACTGTCTGTACTGATCGCGCTGCTAAGAGAGAAAGCTCTTGCATCCAGGCTGGTTACCACGTTTGACCGGGAGAGGGCAGCAAAGAAGCTTCATAGTCTTTGTAGGGAAGAGTTGTGTTACCGTGTCCCGTACAGTGGGGGCGATAGAGGGCTATTTTTTCCACACAGGAAGAAGAAGAAGAAGAAGAAGGGTCCCACTTTGAAATGTTGTTGTGTCATGTGTTGAAGAAGTGAATTTGTCACTTAAAGAGTTTTTTGAAGCTCTCTAATAAAAAAGGAATCAATCAACCGTTAGATTTACCGCAAACCTTCGTGTTTACGCTGAAGTTTAAAGCGGGCTCGTGCTGTTTGTGGATGGCTGTAGTTAGCTTACTTTAGCTAACAGTGATGTCCTCGTCGTGGACAGAGCGCCAGGGAGAGGTGGGAGACCTGGGACACCTGAGTAAAGAAGAACTACAGGAACTGCTACTCCGACAAGAAGGGATCCTCAGTAACAAGTAAGTTTAACCCTTAGGTTGTATGAGAGAAGCGTGACACTTATGCGCACGGCCATCCCGTTAGCTTTGATCCGGTTTGGTAAAGTGACTTCTATGTGTTCAGGAATATGCCCTAAAACTAAGACAGATGATCTACTGACGACGTGTTTATATAAGTCCACTTTGGCTCAGGTGAAAATATGAAATGCTTTTGTAAAAAACGATGCACGGGCGACACTACTCTGCTGTAACATGGGGTAAAAAAACAAACACTCGCGGTCACTTTAGGTACACCTGTTTCGATTTCTGCTGCAACAGACGGTGCGATCAGACATTGGCTTAAACATGAAAGTATGGATGCATGCTGCTTTGTATGAACAGTTCAGGGAGCTAGTTGTGGTAACAATAATGATGATGCTGTCAGGGACATTTTCTTGACACGCTTTAGGCACCCTAGCACCGGTTGAGCATGATTTAAACTCTGAAGCCTACCAGGGTATTGTCAGTGACCATTTCCATACTTTTGACCCATCTTCCTGTTTTCCAGCAAGTTTGTTATAGTTAACTAAAACTAGATGTAAAAAAACAAAACATTTTATTTAACTAAAATAAAAATAAAAAGTAGACCATTTGAAAACTATAAACTACCATTATTATTAATACCATCAGAAACACAGAAATCCTCTTTCTGTTTAACTAATATGGGAACACCTTTACAGATGCAGTTAACCTATAACAGCAACTGCTGAGGATACTTAGACATTTACACTGCCAGATTTAGTCACTGAGGCCAAATGGCATTAATAGGAGTGTTCAGTTTTAAGGGTGATTTACAAATGTGGGGCTGTTTTCTGAACACGGGTGCAGTCATTTCAGAATAAGGTGCAAATTTATTTATTTATTTTTTTCAAACCTCAAATATGTAGTTAGTAGTAAAACACATGTTGCTGGCATTGGTCGATCAGTTTATATGCTTTATTTAAATGTTCTCCTCCCTATATTTCACACCTTGATAAAGAAACTCTTTTTTTTTTTTTAAATACTTTTTTTTTTAATGCCAAAACCCACTTGTGCTGGTGCAACATGCTGGTAAATCTGGCCTTAGGTTTTCATCACTGCATGAGATGCGTCATAGTGCCTCCATTTGTATCTTTCTGCCAATTTACTCAGAAAATTATATATAATTTGTTGGAGTGCATCAGTAGTTTTCTGTGTTACACTTGCACCACATATTTCCAGACAAGTTTTCCTGGATTTTGTTCACATAATGTAACATAATATGTTTTTTTTAAAAAATATATATATTCTTATCAAAAATGTGATTATATGGGAAGTAGGACCATGAAGTAGATCAGTATCAGCTTTGGCTGCCATTATCAACAATTAAGAGGAAAACATGGCATGAAAGACTTTTATTTGGGGTCAGGGAGGGGTTACAGACATGTATGTGTCTGACATTTATTGTTGCTCTCGTTGTGTATTGAAATATTGCTTGAAGTATACTTTTTACAATGATGCGTTTGTGTTGTTTGCAGGAAGTTATTGCAGACGCTACCTGACAAAGGGAAAAAGATAAAAGACTTTGCAGATAAAGTGCGTCTTGCCATTGATGACCACAGTGAGGAGGAGAGGAGACGAAGCCTAGTGTCTGTTGCGAGGACAGAGTTACAGTCCAAGTACCAGCAGGCTTTTGCTCACCGGCGTGCTGCCTCCATCACACCAGCAGCCTCGCATCAAAACAGGCAACATGACGCTGCTGCAGGTGATGCTGCACAGGAGAGCGAGACCTCACCTGCCTCAGCTCAAGTGCAAGAAAACCACACTTTGGATGAGCAACGAGAGCCGTTTGTCTCCGGAGCGACTGCTGTGGAAACCATGGAAACGGTGGCTCGTGGGGCCTCTCTGAACTCTGATGAAACAAAAGAGGGTGACCTTGTGGAGGCCCTGGAAAGGGTCACGCTGTCTGGAACTACTACTGGTGGCAGCAGCGTATCCAAAGAGCCATTAAACAGCAGTGCAAGAGACAATTACTTTCTCAGAAAGCACCCACCAAAGAAGCCTCACTATATAACTGTCCTGGAAAAAACAGAGAAGTCTGCAGCTCCCAGGAAGCAAAAATTTAAACCAAATCAGTGAGTGGACTTTATTTACTGTTTTCTGAACATTTCCAACAAAAATGCTCCAATAATCCAGATTTTATTCAGTAAGACATTTGACATAGTTTGCCATTCTGCCTTTTTGTCCTCTGTGTAAGTTAACTGAGTATAAATAATATGCACCTTAATGTGTTTCCAGGCTCCCTCATAGAAGTGGCATCTCTCCATCAGGATCCTCGTCACCCAGTCAGTCCTCTGAAGGCTCATCGCCGCTGTCTGTGCAAGCCAGGAGGGAGCGGGACAGAAAACACCTGGATGACATCACTGCTGCCAGACTCCCCCCTCTCCATCACAATCCAGCCCAGCTCCTATCTCTGGAGGAGTCAGCTGCACTGCTGAAGAAGCAAACCAAGAAGCAGCTGGTTAGTGAGGCCGAGTGCCCTTCTAAGGAGGCTAAACAGGCTGGGTGGAAACAGCCAGTGCCTCACTAGATCACTTAGCAATATGGTTCAACCAAAGCTGTTCTGAATGTCTCCTTTTATACAAGAAATACATTTTTAATAGACATAAATTTTATTTAATATTTGGTAAAAGAAAATTAAGTAATTATCTGAACAACAATCATGTTTATCCTCTTGTCTTTTGTGCCATAAATTCAATCAGCATCTTACACTTTGATTCTCACTATTTTTAAAAAGTCAGGACTTTTATTGACAGCTGATACAATGGTGGGTTAGCATCGTCACCTCACAGCAAGAAGGCTGGTTTGTGGAGATTGCATGTTCTTGTGTCGTGCGTGGGTTCTGTCCAAGTACTCTGGCTTCCTGCCTCAGTCCAAAGACATGCTGGTGATTCCAAACTGAGTAGCTACTGCAGAAAAGAAAACTTTAGTGCAATAAGTATTTATAAAGGGATGAAGTCTCAGAGAGCTCGTTGATGCTGTTAATAGCGAACACTTAGGATGCTTTAATTTAATTAAGAATTAAACCTTTTAACAGTTATTATTAGAGAAAGCTGAACGAGAGTATAAGAAGAGTATTACATAAGACAAACTTAGGCGCTCCTCTATGCTTGAAACTTGAAATCATATAAAACATATTTGTTCTTCCACATTGTCCTAAAGCGTCATTAATGGAAATGCCATCTCTCATCTTCTGTTAAAATATTATCACAATCAGTTCATTGATTTCTTTTTTTCTTCTGATGGAAATCTTCAGGTAAAGGCTGCCCTGCTTGAGACGCTTTCTTGTCTCTAGAGGGCAGCATTCAAGCAGCGTCGGGACCGTGTACGTCACACAGTGTGCTGTTGTCAACTTATGGAGGCGGTTGAGCTCATTATCAGTCCTACTTTTGTTGAGAGTTTAATAGCAGTGGCTGTGCTGCTTTATAATAATGTGCTTGTCTTCTGTTTACCAGCCTATTCATGTCAGCTTTTTCTCTGTCTGGTGTTTAATTTCAGGAGTTGCAGGCCAAGCTGGCAGCCCAGAAACTGTCTGAAGGATTGAAGATCTCTATGGGGAGCTACACTCCTGACGGTGGCCCCATGGCTACCTACAGAGAGGTTCACGATGAAGGAGCACAGCTCTCCTCAGAGGAAGACTGATCCTGGAGGGCCAGCTGGGGAAACCAGTGTGACCTTGGCCCTGAGGGAAAGAGGCTTTGGACCTTGTGATCAGGACCCATCAGACAGGATTTTCACTCCAAGGGCAACAATTCTTCAGAGAGGAAAAGGGTCTTTTGCATGGTGTGAAGGAATAGTCGGTATCCCAGACTCAGCTCAGGAAATTGAATGACAGGTTGAGAAACTAGCTTACTTAATTGTCATTCAGTCTGTAGTGGGTTCAGTTGTTTCAGCGTCCTGCAGGAATAACAACACCTTCCGCTGACTACGACGCTTAAGTGCTAAATTTGAAACATGTGTCATGTGGGAAAGTGTTTCTTGTCAGCATGCTTAGACTGATGACATCATGGCTTTCAGATCCTGGGAGTGCTGAGGTTTCTGTTTTTAGTATTTTTAATAATTCAATTCACTTAAAGCTCATCAGCGGTGACTGTTTACAGCTTTGTGGAGAAGCAGACGTGAGCCTGCAAATAGTTATGTCAAACTTCAATGTTACAGAATGTGTAACATGAACAAATAAATCATGTGATTTCCTAAATGCCTGTTTGTTGTTGTTTTTTTTAAAAATAACATTCAGCGTTTTCAGGGCATCAGTTTTCTAGAAAAAATTATATTTAAGAGATAAACTTTATTTAATTAACCTGACCTGAGTAGTCTCTTCAGTATAAAATTTTAAAAGTCAGGTCAGTGAAATAAAATACAGGTACTGATGGAGTAAATTGTATGTTGCTTGTATTGTATACATGGTGTAATTGCTGTCTCAGCTTCATTGGCTGTAGTGTGATCAGTGTGATACACCTTTTCATCTACTTAATGTAAATGTAAGTCCATGCATTTAAATTTGTGGACATAGTCAAGATGATCTGAGTATTGGGGTGAAGAAGAAATGTGACTTAAAGTGACTTTGAATGTTGCAGACAGGCTGGTCTGAGTATCTCAGAAATTGCTGATCTGATGGGATTTTACTACACACGAGACTGCTTTGAGCTGGTAAGAAGGCAACAGTACCTCAAATAACCCCTTGTTACAACCACGGTGTGCAGAAGAGCATCTCTGAACGCAAGGCACATGGAACCGTGAAGCAGATGGGTTACAGAAGCAGAAGACCACAGCAGGTGCCACTCCTGTCAGCTAAGAACACAAACCTGAGGTTCCAGTTCACACAGTTACACCAAAACAGGGCAATAGAAGACTGGAAAAACTGCAGCATTCAGATCGCATGGTCAGAATTGGTGTAAACTTGAAAGCATGACTGTATCTTGCCTTGTATCATTGACTCAGGCTGGTGGTGGTTTTGCTGTGGGGACTATTTTGTCACACTTTAGGCCCTAAAGTACCAACTGAACATCATTTAAACACCACAACCTACCTGAGTATCGTTGCTGATCATTTCCATCCCCTTTATGGTCACTGCCGACCTGCCACCAGATCTTAATCCAGTAGAGCACTTTTGGACGTTGTGGACCGAGAGATTTTCGTCATGGATGTCCAGCTGACAAATCTGCAACTGCGTGCTCAACTTTGTGATGCTTGTTGAATCTGTGCCATGAAGAGTTATAACAATTCTGAAGGTGAAAAGGGGTCCAGGCTGCTACTAACAAGGTGTACCTAACAAAGTGTCCAGCGAATATATATTCATTCTGATAACGAGAACAGAAAAAGCATTAATGTGGTAATGTTCAGAATGATGTTCATGATGTTACGAGAGTTAATGTCTGGGGACTAAATGTCACATTACTCTTTGCTCAAATGTTAAGTGTAAAACTCCACCACAAAATTGTGATCAAGAACCGCAAAGAGATCATTCAGGGTTAGCTCATGCTTATTTTAGCAAGAAAGCGCCAAACCACACTGTATTACAACAGCGAGCCTGCCTGCTACACTGGCCTGTTTGTTTCACAACAAACCACTTTGCTTTCAAAACTACCACAGTGGATCTCCACCATTCCCAGAATTCCAAGAATCTCGAATATGTGATGCAGCACAGAGGACACTGGTTTTTTTTTTTGTGAATTTGGACATTTATTTGCTTTTCTTGACACCACTTTTTTTCATTATTATTATTATTTTTTTATTTTGTTTGGAAAAAAAAGTTGTGTATAGTGTGTATTTTCCATAATCTTGATAATTGTGAGATGAAGGGTGTTTTCTTGACATTTTTATCTCCACTTCCATATGAAATACAACCTTCTACTCTGATTAGGTTTCACTATTTTCCGAGTGTTAAAAAAAAAAAGATCCTAGCTATTTTATTGTTAGGCTTCCAGCACATTGGTTAATTTATGTGCAAAGGAGATCTGCAAGGTGATATAAATTTCAATTTCTAGTGAGACTGTGGTCAGCTGCAGGCACTGATAGACTGAAATGCTGTGAGATGTTATCAGGCAGGGATCTGTCTCACACTTGATAAGATTAATGGAGGGTAGTGAAATATTAAAGCTTGATGGCTGAGACATCTGGAATGCATTTGGATCATGTTGTTGCTGAGAATGGCAGGCGATGATGGGACGGCAGCGGGCTAATGCAATATGGCAAACACCATTTCTCAACGTTGCTAATATGTGGCAGATAAGAAGTGCCAGCTACGTTCAGCATCTTTCCAAACTGCCTTTCCCATCATCTTTCTTCCAACTTGCTGTGAGGACTGCAGACCATCGTAATTTAAACAGTCTGATTCTGGGATTTTAATGAGGAAGAAAGGGGGAAAAAGGCACAGAGGCACCTTTTTAGGGGAACTGAGGGCAGGTTCATGTAGGTCAGAGACTGGTGGTCGATGCCCCTTGATAACCTTTTGTAATTGCTGCTGAGGCATTGGTGGGAGATGTTTTAGGAAAAAAACCCTTCCACATCTGATTGCTATGTATTTAGACACTGTATCTGATGGGCTGCAGAATGGCCCTGTGGTGATGTCCAATAACAAAGACATATGCACTCCTCCACAGAGGATCCTCATTGTGCTGGGATTAATTACAGCCTACCTTGCTTACATAAATTTAGAGACTGTTACCAATTACAGGGCACATTTTTGCCGTAGCTTTTCTCTGTGGTATCTGGCGTCAAACCTGAGTCTGCACGTAGGTTGACGTTGTTGAGGTGGAACCAAGCTCACTCTATAGTCAAAGCTTTTTTTCTCTTCTCTTTTTTTTTTTCTAAACGTTGCCCATTGATGAGGAGGTTGTTTATACTTCAGCTTGAATCCCAGACCCCTTGACTCAGATTAATAAGCTCCTCATGAAGTAGTCTGCAAGTGATTTGCTCCAACTCCGAGTCCGAAATCACACGTCCTGCGGGAATAGAAATAATTTGCTGTTTGGGAGGGGAAACTGGAATGTGATTTCAAAACTGCTTCTTCAAAGAGCAGTCAGCTCGGCCTTAAATTAGATATACAGTATGATGTATAGACTGGCGTTAAACACGAGTTAGGCCCTCAGCAGAATGATTTGATTATATCTGCCAGGTTACGAAGTCTGAGCTCATAGTTTTTCCATTCTCTGATGCTTTTGTCATATTTTTTCAGGGCACACGAGGAGATGAAATAATGCAGCACACAGCAGCTTTCTGTAGATAAGGTTACAGCCTATCTTCCTATCCCAATTAGAACCAGCTCTCCCTCATCTAGTGCACCAAAACTGAATCAGCGTCATGGCTGGCTTGCCAAAAAGGTGGATGGAGATGTTGGTCTGCTTGTTCAGAACAACTGTTTGCCACTGATATATGCCAATCAGCCTCACCAAAGGACATATCCATATTACTTTGTGGTTTTGTAACCTTCCCTATAGCAAATAAATTACAATATGTACAATTTAAAAAGGAAGGTAAAACCTTAAAGAATGAGAAAGAAACAAATGCATTCATGTTTCCTGTGATTGAGGAAGCAAGCTTCTGATATTTAAACCCCAACCGACCGGCTCTGAGCCTGGTTCTGTTGGAAGTGTCTTCCTGTTTTAAGGGACTTTTTCCTTCCCACTGCCACCAAGTGCTTGCTCCATGAGGTGACTGTTGGTGGTATATAAATGAAATTGAACTGAACTGATGACCACCTAAATGTTTAAGTAGTATTACAGTTGGCAGAACAACAGCATGAACCGGCATTGTGCTGCCCCACTGCAAAGCTTTAGCTCGTTTGTAACCTAGCAACTGTGATTAAGACAGCATAAAGAATGATAAACACAGAAGAAATAACTTTATCTAAGAGTGAAATTATCATATATGTTTTATATGTTGTTACAGTCATGGAACAAAGAGAGTTTTCACAGGACAAAGCAAAGTACACCCTTACTTATGCAATTAAAAGGGTAAGTAGCTGCCAGGTGCTGATAATCAAATGCACTTCATTAGCTGATCATCACCGAGCATGATTGCCTCTATAACTGCAGAAGCTTTTGCAGTTTTCCCGTCTGGAGCATTGTGGTCTTCCCAAGAGTCCCAGCAAAATAACCCCAAGGTCAGATGAGGAAATGCTCAGGGGAAGTGCCAAAGAACCCTAGAGCTACGTTTCTGACACTTAGCATGTTAAATGTTAAAGTTAATGACAGCGCAATTAGAAAAAGGCTGAAAAAGTATGGTTTGCATGGAATAGTTGCCAGGAAAAAGCCTCTTCTGTCTGAAAATAACATGGCAGCATGGCATAGGTTTGCAAAGTTGCATGTGAAAAAAAGCACAAAACGTCTGAAACCATGTCTTTCGGACAAACAAGACCAAAATGGAAATATTTGGCCATAGTATACAGCACCACGTTTGATAAAAAAACAAACAGCATATCAGCACAAACACCTCATAACAGCTATCAAGGACAGTTGTGGAGGTCTGATGATTTGGGTTTGTTTTGCAGCCACACCTGGGCTCCTTGAGGTCACTGTGTTGACCATGAACTTGTCTGCATATCAAAGTATTCTAGAGTCAAACGTGAGGCTATCTGTCTGAAAGCTAAACCTTGAATTATGCAACAGGACAATGATCCCAAGCACAGCAGCAAAACAGCAGAAGGGCTGAAAATGAAAGGAATGAAGGTGTTGCAATGACCCAGTGAAAGTCCAGACCTCAGCCTGATTGAAAAGCTTTGGTGGTACGTTTAGAGAGATGTGCATAAATGAATGGTAAAAAACTTAATGAGATGAAGCAACATGTAGGGAAGATTGGGCTAAAATTCCTCCATAATGATGTGAGAGACTGATAAAGTTACACAGAAAATGATTAATTCAAGATATTTCTTTTAAAAGTTGTTCTAAAAGCTACTGAATCATGGGGTATTCTTTCTTCTTCTTCTGTTTTTTTTTTACAGAACTGCAGATAGCTATATGAAAACTTTTCACTGTATAATTTGACTGTATAAAATTTGGGGATTTTAGCTTCATATGTCAAACAGTAGATTGATTTTAATTTTAATTTCTATTTTTCAAAAAGGTCCATGTAACTCACTTTCAGGCCTCCATTTTTCTTGCACACTATGGCAATATGTGAAGACAAATATTATAAAAGCCATTGCAGATAAGAGCCTGAAAATCGTACTGGATTTTCTTTTATCTTTAATAATTTTTGAGATATTCATGTCTAAACGCTGCTGGACCAGTTTTTAAAAAATAAAATAAAATTTATACATATATGTTGAAAAGTCTTTGACACATGAAGCTAAAATCTCAAAGCACTCATTATATATGTCCAAACTTTATACCATAACATTTTTATGCAAACTGGGGCAAACTGGGGCAAACTGGGGCTGGCCGAACAGAAGATGTTCTAAACAATGGCTGATCTGAGATGGACTAAAGTGTGCTGTGTATAACATCAGGCACAGATGGCATGCTATGTAGCCACATATTGAGGCTTTACATTATTGCATGATGTCTCAAAACCACTCACAGCTTCTCAGTCATGGTGTTGTGTCTCAGCAGTTGTGGATTGGACTGAAAAAACAAAAGACAAAAACATTCATTTTGTATGGAATTGTAAAACGTTTGGTGGTGTCCCTCCAATCAGGTAGCCACCAGATGGATGTTTTAATCAATCTTAACATGTGGAAGGCAATGCTTCTCATTGGTGTTTGTCTCAAGTGTTAAAGCTAAACAGATGTTTCATATGCAAATGGTATTAGCTGTGAATGAGAACCAAACAAGCTTGCATGTGTGACTGTGCTGTGTTATGTGTGTGTGTGTGTCCTCCTGACAGGGCAAGGAGGAAAGAAAATACTTTCCTGACAGCACAGAGGTGCTGAGGTCTCCAGTTATCTCACCATGAAACGTGTGTGTGAGAGGAAGCTTGCACATAGTTTGTGTCATAGCTGCTGGCTGCCCGAGGAAGTGTGATATGTGGCCGTAACACTCAAGAGAGTCCTGCAGCTGTCTCACCAGTAATGTGGATAAAAAAATGTTCCCCTACTGGTGGGTTATTCTACTGCAGGGGAAAAAGAAAGACAGAGGTGTCTGGAAATGAGTGGGGGTTGTAAAACATAGTCATGGGAATGATTTATTAGATTTTTACATTCTTAAGATTGTTTTCTTTCTTTCTTTCTTTTTTAAACATACAATAGACACAGCTAGTTCATTGCATATAAATGCAATCAGGACAGTTTATTTATTATGATTGCTTGGCATGCAAGCAGTCGCTGGCATTGCAGTATATTTCATTCATATCTGTTGAATTTTCAGTTGCCTGATGATTTCAAGGTGTTTTTATGGATGCGATACATGTTGGTGTGGAGTATTATAATAATCATGCTGCAAAACCTTTTTGCCATCCATACACACCATTTCTGTATCTATTACCAGTTCATACATAATGGTGTTTGTAGCCAATTACTGCATATTGGTACAGTCTTAGAAATTTGCACTAAACTTTATCATCAATACATTAAACGATACATCTTTTTCCAGTATTCACCAGAAAAACTGAGATTTTTTTTTTAATCCATCAGCTATTTCTTAAGACAGTAAAAACTACTTTGTTCCCCCACACATTCAAATGTTGTTGCACATAGTTTAAGAGAAATTATTTCTAAATGTATTTAGGTTTTGATGACGTTGAGGTCTCAAAACCTAAACCTCACAATAACACATGTATCAAGTAAGATACATTTGGCGTTACGTTGCTGTTAATAACAGCAATCCCTTTCTGAGAAGAGCTGCCTCAGCCTCCTCCACCTATATCATGAATAAACAAGTATAACCGATAGCAAATTATCACTTTAATTCAATTTTCTTCCAGTTTCAGGAAGATGACATGCTTCTAATGTTTGGTGCAGCATAATGAAATGCATGTGTGCTGTTGTTTTATTATATACATGGCCAACTTTATTATAAAGCAGAGTTATATTCTTATGTTTCCACTACATCCTTTTGCCTGTAATTAACTAACTACCAGATTTAATGTAAGAGAAGCAGTCTGTGGACTTTCTGCGAGATAAGAATGTCACAACACAAGCATTATGTGTTTCCTTTTCCTTGGAACAATGTTTACAGTTCAAAAGCCATAAAACTGACCACAAATGGAAAAGGCATGGTATAGCTGTAATGAGTTATCCTTGTGTAGTCACATCTTGTAGCAGATGGACTGTGTGTTTATTTTAACTCCGTGCAGGTAGTACTCAGAGGTCAACACTGGATGGCAGTGGTGTATCTTCGGTGTTGCACATTTATGATTTTATGCTCATATCACATTTTCACAATACAGCTTTAATAACAGCCAGCTTTGCCGATGTAAGGTATGTCATTGCGGCTTAATTTCTTCTCGGGAGGTTTTAATCTTATCATCAATAGCCATCTGAGTGCAGGGAAGCTATTTCCCTAAAGACTGTAAAGCCAGAATCCCCATCTCTGAGGCAAAGTGGAGGATCAGCAGCCTCAGCGTTTACCATCTGATTCCAGATAGTCTGTACACCTGGCTGCTCAGCTTCTTCCCGGATCCCAGCTCTCAGTCTGGAACTCCTTTTCTCACTACAATGGAAGACTATACAAATATGATCTGGATACATCTGTACTTGAAAGCACTCCCACAATCTCTGCTTGGAAAGCTTTGCATAACAATCCTGAGGCACTAGAAAGACAGGGTGGAGAGAGAGCAGGAGGAAAAGGGGGGGGGCGAAATGGGTTGAGGCCCGTGATGTGTAGTGTGGGCCAAGAAGCTGCCAGCATCCCAGCCGCTCCATGTCTGGCCTGGCACAGTATTAAGCGGGCTGTTTTGGGGCCTGTCAAAAGCTCATCACGGCAAGGAAGCCGTCTCTGTGGGGATGCTGCGGGGGTGCCAGGGCACGGCAGGGGGGAGAAACCAGAGACCCTGCCCAGCAGCTTGGTCATAATGAGGAGGAAAATTCTTATTCTTGTATTCCCATTAATGTTACAACAACAATGCACTTTTGTCCAACTTTTTTTTCCCCCTCTCTCGCTTTTTTTTTCCTTCAATGCTTCACATTTGTTTCATTTACAACCCCTTTAACTTATATTTGATGAAACTCAGGAAGCCCTGCTTATTATCTCAGAAGTTGTGGTAATTAAATAGTTCTGTGTTTTAAGGTATCATTTCCTGGCTAGTGTTGTTTGTGACACCAATCTCACAACAAGAGCGAACCGACAGGCACATCAACATAATATTATTATTTTAAAACTGCGAGTGAAATCATGCCACTTGATTTGAGGAGATTTGAACCAGCAAACACTAGAAGTGTAAATTTATTTGTGTGCATGACTCTCAGATGAGAGTTGATGCCAGAGCATTTCTTATACATGCATTTTGTAGGTGTGAAAACATTTATTTCTGATATTAGGCCGAGTCTCACAGCATGTCATACAGCTCTCTGGGAAGTTGCTATTTATTTGTAAAATTATGTGCATAAAATCTGTGCTGGATGGTGAAATTTGGCTTTGGTTCTCGAGTGTTACAACAATAGTAAAATTATGCACTAAAACACACACACACACACACACACACACACACACACACACACACACACACACACACACACACACACACACACACAGAATCCTCTTCAGTCCAACAATTATGGGGCCTCTATATGGAGTAGTTGGCTCGTTTATATGCTGTGATGTTGTGACCATTCCAAGCCCTGAGGCCAGGTGTTTTTGATTGCAGTATAGCACGTTGGAGCGCGCACTCTGCAGCACGGCTCTGGCCCCATAAGACGGTTGGATACGAGTATGATAAAACAGAGGAGACCGAGTGGGAGTATAGGGCCCAGACTGTTTTCCTTATTTATTTATTAATGTTTTGTTTTCTCAGAGAGAAGCTGACAGACAGACAGGCAGCTACACCCTCTTATTAGATGACTTCCTTTGCTGAGTAAATACATTCCAGCTGAGATCTAACATGTCAGCGTGCAAAGTGTTTTGGATAAACACCTACAGACATAGACAACTTTTGGATTTTATAGCTCAAAAGGGGGGACAGTCTGGATGAGCTCTGCTGAACAGACACAATAATGACTTCACTTTTATTCTATTATAAACAACTTACATCTTCTACATACTGTCTGCTTCAGAATGGCGGGGTCTGTCCCTTCATCCCTGAATTTCCCTCCCAGTGAATATCTGTCATTTCTTCTACCTTCAGTGACATGTGAGTACTCACACACTCCTCAGATGTCACTGCACCAATTCACTAGATGCAGAATCGCCTGTCATCAAAACAGAACTAAGAAGTTCCAGTGAATGGTTAAAAGTTCAGCAAACACAACAGCCGGTAGTGTTGCCCTCTGGTGGTAGTCTTCCTACCTCAAAGAGAATGCCTTTAAACCCTTTGATGTCCAAGACATCATCAGTAATAATCCCAACCTTAACTGCATACAATCACACTATGTACTTTTTGTTTTTATTAAACAGTTCTCCAAAGTCTTTGCAATCTGGGGACAAAGATAATAACCGGTCTGACAGACACACGGCAAAAACTTTGCCTTTCTCCTAATAAAGGGTTAATGTACGGTTAGGGTTACCACCAGTGATGACTTCGATGTCAGAGGGTTAAAGAAATACATGTAATTGTAAGAAGCAACAAACACATGGGTGTTACCGCCACAGTTTCAGCCATTCCTCAAGATTATATGAACTTCTTCCTGCCAAGTTTTGCAAACTGTGGCGATGCAATGCCCAGTACAGAAAATACACCCAGGTTTTATTTACTTATTTATTGTCATTACATCGAAACCAAAAGCTAGCGCACAAAGTATCTGCAAACACCTCTGCTGCAAAAGCTGTGCATATACCAAAGGTTCAGTACAAAAGCAAGCAGCATCAGAGATGAACTGTAAAGTAATCGTCACGTGCCATCAGTTAACCAACACAATTGGTTAAAAGAAGTCGAACCGCTCCATTATTATGCAGACTGTGGGTGTCGTTTTACCTTCATACAGCATTACACATTTGAAGTGAATTCATTGTTAAATAAAAGAAGAAATAGAGTGTAATAGAGATCAGCTTGTCTGCATTTTTTCAGTGTTCTGCAACTAGAGAGAAGTAATTATGAAGGGCTTATTCGACTCCTACAGCTGACGGTAATCTCACACTAAAACATACAAATTATTTACTTTAATGCCACTGAAATTACACACCCAAACTAACTACAGTAGAGACAAAATGGTGTGATCTGTGTGTTTGAAATTCAACATATTAAAATCACTTTACTTGTTCCAACAAGTCACCAATCAGACCCCGAAATTCAAAACACCCAGACCTCATTTACATTTCTACTGGCGCATACGTACAAAAGCCGGTAGGAGAGATTTTCATTTCTATTGTTGTTCTTTGCAGCGCCTTAACTAAGTTCATAAAGGCTGTTTGTCTTCCTGTTATCCTTTCTTATCTGTCAGCATGAAACCTACAACATGACAGCGCATGACCAATGAAGAATGTATCACACTCAGACAAACATTTACAAGCTGCATCTGGTCCTGGTTCGCTTCTGTACACATCCATGTCTCAGCCTCTACAGGTGCCACTGCACGGGGTAATAAAAAGCATGGGTGGAAGTCCTGTTTGCACAAAGATGTAGAGGAGAGAACAAGGCTGCACTCCTCTGTGACATGTTTTACTCTAAGCATGGTGCGCTTCCAGGAAGGGCAGAGTGAGCCTGTAGTGACAATGTTCATGCTAGTTACTCATAATGATTAAAAAAGGAGAAGAAAAGAAACAAACAATAAACCATAACAGCTTTTTTGTAATTTTTTGAAACCGTTTTTTGTTTGACCTTTTTTTCGGACCTCCTTGGCTGAACACATTAGACTAAGCCTCAGTGTCAGATATCACAGTGATGAAGTCAGACAGAAAGCTGGAGCTCAAGTGGAAGTGGGTTGCAAAGTGGCTTGCAGATGTGTAGTCATTGTGGGCAGTCTTTTAATCAAATCTAGAGATGCAGGCTGGCCCTGAAATTAGCTGATCTGTCAGGATTGCATTAAGTTGTACAGGTGTGCCTAATAAAATGTTCTCTGTGTTGATTTGAACATAGGAAGTTTTCAAAGGCCATGGCTTTGGTCTTAGTTTTATTTTGGGTAAAGGAGGTTTCTCTAACAGTCATAAATGCCAGGCCGTGACAAACTGGTTTTATTAAGTCTGGTGTATTGGTAATTTTCAAAGGCTTGTTTGCGTGAGCCTCATCATAGAGCAGGTGCTCTGTGTCATGTGTCTGAGCTGGTGAATGCCAGCTCTGACACATGCTGGTAAATAAGCAGAGAATGTAGCATGAATCAGCTGTGTAATCACCTTGGTAATTTTGGTGTCACTACTTAAAAGCTAAATCTCTTTTTGATGTGGTCGACCCATCATTTTTCCCCCCTTGTTTCCTTTTGCCTCACACACTGAGCGAGTTACAAAAAATATCCTGCGAGTAATTTCACCAAGTGGAGAAGTCTTCTCTGGCAGATGTTTACCACGATCAGTTCATTCTCTGAGACTGAAAGTTATCTTTTGCTAAACCTTCTTTTAAGTCTAACAAACACCAAGATAAAAAAAAAAGATAATTCAGATACATGAAGACAAGGCCATTTGATTACTACGTGTTTTAAATTGCAGGCACATTCCCACAGGTGTTTTCACTTGATTATCCTGATTAGACTCCAGTTCACAGTGAAAGTAGGTGGTGGTATGATATGATAGGACTTGCATGTTGTGACCTGTCTTTGTGTATTTGTTCCACCTTGGAAGAACAGACTGTAAGAGGGATTCAGACTCTTTGACATCACCAATTGGTTTGGCAGGACCAGAAGAATTAACCAGATAATGAAAGGCCTATAATCTACTGCAGTGGAGTATAGCTTTTTTTCCATTAATCACAAGTAATGGGATGCAAGAAAAACTGGTTAAGAGAAAAATTGAATAAGTATTTCCTTAAAGTATCTTGTAGTACAGGTGAGAGGCATCTACACATAGATCTGGCTATAACTCAGTTGTCAGAGCTGATGTTGTCCACTCAAGACAATGTTTAGGATGTAAATTTATTTGGAAGCATCTAAGGAGCACATCTCCACTCTGTGCTGCAGAAACATGAGCGCAGACGTGTCAAGCTGCACAGAGCAGCAAGTCAGATATGGGACCAGCATTGAGCATCTGGCCAATTTCAGAATATATCACCAAACACTGTATAGTGTGGTCTGAAGCACTGCAGCTGAAATATGGCAGAAACCCGCACTTGTCAATTCGCTGATTTACAAATCTGTTTAGCTCTGCATGGGATAATACTGTACAAAAGGAACAGCATGACAATTCACAGCAAGTGAACTTTTTGTTACAACATGAGTCGCCCCCTGTTGGTCGTTAGAAAGAATACAATACAACAAAGGTCATCTTGGAGCTCTTTATATTTTAAGGTAAAGACCAAACAGTAATAGAGAGAAAATACCAAATAATCAGATGACCAAGCCCGTGCTGCCAGTGGGAAGGAAAAACTCCCTTTTAACAGGAAGAAACTTCCAGTAGCACCAGGTTCAGGGAGGGCCAGCCATCTGCCAGCTGACCATGAACCACAAGGAGCTTTCACATTGGCTTCAGTTATCAAACTTTGAGGTTAAATCTACTTCATATAAATGCAGTGATTGGAAAAGAGAAGGTCAACTCGAGATTGAAAAATTTTCTCATTTTGTTCAATTCACAAAGCTGGAAATAAAAATATCAATGTATTTATTGAACTAGATTCGATTTGAATATTTATATTTAGATCTGTTTACACGAATGCTGGCTGTTTTGGGAAATTGCCTAAAATGAAGAAGTCAGAGTTGAGAAATATTACCAGAATTACCGAGTGGATTTGTTTCATGGTCAGACTTGGGGAATTCTGAGTTCTCGCTGTAACAGGTGAGTCAGGGATAGTGTTCAACACTGTCCCTGACTCACCTGTTCATTTTCCCCTCAGGAAGGACATATGCTACATCAATGCCAATGAAAACTCATGACTTCCTCTGGAGACTCCCTCTGTGACTCTCTCTGGAGACTTCACTTCCAAGAATATGAATAAAAGTGTTAGAGCCGTAGCAAGCCCACTGTGCTCGTGGCTGTGAGTGTGTGGTATGGCTCACTGCCCTGTCTCAGGTACTGCCCGATTTCCTGTGGAGCCAGTAAAATGCGCACAGCTCACTCTATTCAACGATTATGCCTGCGAGTATTTAAGGTGAGGAAGAGAAGCGCTCTAGTGCTGGAGAGCCTTTGTAGTGATTATGGCTGAGCTGTGTATCTGTGGTGGCTTATTCCTTTGTGTGTTTTAGGTTGACCTACTTCCGGTAATTATTGTTTTTCTTTTTGTTGCAGGTGGCTTGGCCGTCTCTTCAATATATATATAATATATATATATATATATATATATATATATTATATATATATATATATATATATATATATATATATATATATATATATATATATATATTATATATATAATTAAAGATAAATAAAAACCTTTAATTTGTTCTTGATTGTCTCCTTTTTCTTCCAGACACATCAGTCTAGCTACAACAGGAGTCTGACACCAAGGTCACAAATCTGGTTACTCAGAATTATGGACAACGCACGGTGGAGCTTGCAACTTTTTCAGCTTGCTTGTTTCATTAACCATCAAGACTTTCCTTGCTAACATGCTAAAAGAGCTGTACACACTACAGTGTTACTCCTCTATATTACATGTTGGCCAAGGTGATCAGTAAACAAACAACTAGCCGTTAAGATGATAAGTTCAAGCTCCTTTTCTTGCTAATGCTATATTTTTGATCATTTCAAGTTCCCAACTTTGTGAGAACAGTTTGGGGAGGATGGATGGATAGATTGCATTTTTAATAGACAGTATAATCTCCAAAAATGGTTTTCCCGAGGGCAACCAACATACATACAACCATGCAACCTCCTGTCTTTAAACTAAAGTAGTGATTGTAGGGGCCTATTAGAGGTCTGTGATTTGCCTTGGTATAACCGTGTGATTTTGCTGATATTATTCAAATTTGAGAACTTCAGTTCTCTGCTTAAGGCTGTATTTGTCTCAAAATTGTAAGCAACTAAAACTATAATTTTATTTTTAGTGCTTTACAACAACAAAAAAAACCCCAAAAGCAAGTTTGTGTGCTATAGTTTTCAGCCTTTTATGCAGCATAGCCAGCAAGGCCCTTATCACAAAAATATACCTTATAACACGGTCGATGTTTTAGCATCAACACTTTAATTAATGGAAACAATGATCTCATGTGATTTCTGTCAAACTGTTTTAATGAACAATATGTAACTGGTCTGCAAGCAGGGGTTAAAGTGGGACTTGGCAGGTGTATGAACCCTGTGAATGGGTAGTGCACCTTGGAGAGAAGATCACTAAGAAACCAGACTCATGATAATACTGTGAGCTCCAGGAGATTTTTGTTTGTCTACAGGCAAACACACAAGTGCCCACTGACTCCTGCTTCACCTTTGGAAAGTGTTTGCACAATACCATGAGTATTTTTTCCAGAAAATAGTTTCTTATAGTAATAAAATAGGAACTCTGTCAACCATACAGTTGTTAGCTTTTATTCTTTTCTTTTTTCTTTTTTTTTTTTACACCTGATTCCCTTCCTGATGCAGCTCTGAAAGAATTTGTCTTTGGCTGGAATCAACATAGCAACCTTTTACTTACCAACCAAATGTATGGACCAAAAATGAAAAGGTCAATCCTGTGTGAAGCTGCAGAGCTGGGCGATAATTCCCATTGGGTTTGTTACAAGTTTTTTTTTTCATATACACAAATGGTTCAGTGCTAGGGTAAAGCATGTTTAATTTAAAGTACAAATGTATCATATCAAGTAAAACTATGAGAAATATGTGCTTAAAAAACAAACACTTGGACCAAAAGGCATTCATTGTGAGGAATGTATCCTCAAGGAAACCTCATTCCCATCCTGTTTAACTCCTCTGGGCATCCAGTTTCCATTTAGCCTTGCAGGAGTGGCGCTCATCACTGCCCAGCAACTTCACAAAACTCCCCACAGTGGTTTTGGACTCAAGGTGCAAGGTAATAGTAGTCATAGCTTCGTCGCCCAAGAGTGATAAAAGCAGAGAGACACATTTATTTTACGTCAAAGTTTCACGTCAAGTGTGGCTGGTACGTGCTTGGAACAGCTCTACACTATACACAAGTGGTCCAACAAACTGCTCTGAGCAGCCTGATCTGCACAAGCTCATTTCGTTGGCACACCAAGCCCTCTCGACAAATTACATTTCCCTCCCATCTCGGTGTCGGTGAGGTTTCGAAGGAAATGTTCCCTCAAGCCTCGCTAATTAAGACTGATATAGTGTTTTTTGCTTTATACAAAAACAACATCATTATCCAGATTTAACTGTGTTTTAACAGTTGAATAGTGTTTTATTTTTTGTGGTCATTGTTATTCCACTGATGTTTCCACAGCCAAACACAGGTGTGGTTAATAACATTAACGATGGCCGTGTGAGATCTAACTGCTCTGGTGCCAAGCCCAGGCCTCTTCTGTTGTGCTTGTTGGCTCACCGTCATGGCTTACTGGGCCACCTAAATGGAATGGAGCCATCACATAATATTATTAGTTACACCTGACAAATCAAAGTGACCGCTGTGAGAAATGTCTATATTAGTGGCTGGGAACATTTCCAGTCTGAGCTGCATGCTCACATAGCTGAGTAAAGCCCCATTATCACCACAAAGTCTCTGTTTGTTTGTTTGTTTGAACTCCTTCACAATCAGGAGTTAAGCAATCGAGATTGGCACACAGGTACGTCTTCCCTCAAGGTTCTCATCTATGTCAGATATTATGATATCATCTTGTTGCCTAGTAGCCACCTAGCAACAGGCTAAATGGAACCATTTGTTTATTTTATGAAACTATTAACACCTTGTAAAAGCATGATATCGTTTTAAGTTTAACAACAGCTACATCTATTTTGTTTCCACAGAAGTTGAATTATACATCATATATTATGACGCCATCACGTTACCAAGCAACCACCTAGCAACGTGTTCAAATCACCCATTTTTGAGGCATTTGTGCACATTAAAACAACTTAAAACTATACACACAAGTATTTTTGGTATTAAATTAATAACTGAAGCAACTGACTTTCCTAATTATTTGAGAAATAAGATAACTTTTTTCATATTAATGATGATAATTGAAAATGTATTATCATTCATAAAGCAGAGAGCCGTATTGTAGTCTTAAGCATTTAGTGGGATTATGGAACAAGACTACATAGTAAGTATAATTTTGAGTTTGATTGATTGCAACATATTGGCATTATGTCTGCATTTATATATTAGAGAGAAATTATTTGCAAAAATTCACCAGTTTGCCCAAGAGTAAGTGCAGTCACTCCAAGATGGGACACAGTTTGTTGAAGGAAGTTTACTTCCCACCTGGTGAACCTTGGAGTCAGAACAATAGGACCTCCGACAGCAAAAGAACATTGAATGCAATCACTGGACAACCACCAACTTTGTCTTAGTCACAAGGAAGTTTCTGTCCTATTTTTATTCTAGTGTGACTGACTCATATGTAATAATTATGGTGAACCTAAAATTTGTTGAAAGAAGTTTAATAAAGATCAAACTACTACAAATAACTATCATTATCCAGAGTTTACCGGTGATTAATGCTCCAAACTGCTTGTCAGTCGCTCCATCTCTCTCTTTGATACCGAATGTCTGCTGAGTTATGAAATCATGTTCAGAATGACCACCAGCACTTTGATCAAAAGAAGTGTGTTAGCGAAGGGTGTCATTAATAACTTGTGTAGTACCAGGAAGGGCAGTTAATTTTCCCAAGGGGCCACATGAGAAACTGGAACTGTTGTTGAGGGCGGTCATCCACAACACTCGCAGTTTCTCATCTGGCCCTCTGGGATAATAAATTGTTTTTGGAATCTGCATCAAATGACCTGCAGTATACTTTAGGATATTAAGGGTGAGCTTATTACAAATGATTCTTGCTGTTTTTCATCTTCTGTTTATCACTAATTTTATTCTTAGAATATTATACCATGTGAAGAAATCATTAAAAAAACAAACTATTAAGCCTAAGGAGACATCATTATATGTCAGATCTTTCTGGAAATATAACAGTTCTTCATTGATGCAATGTAGGTTTTCCATTTTCCATGTGCAGACAAGAAGACTGCAATGCTGGATTATAAAGAACAACAAAACTTTACATTTGAATAAAAATTTAATTAAGATAAGTTGATGTTCATTGAAAGGAAACACGCTGCACATTAGGATGGCTCCATACTTTCTCAGTCATTAACATTATAAGACTGGTAAGTTATGCATACACACCCTGTGGAAGTTGTCGTTTGGTCCAAACCAGCACTGGTACTGCAAGACCATCATCACCCTAAACTGAAAACAAAATAGCAATAAAGGACCTGGCAAAAGGACGGCAGCAGCTGTGTCTGCGTCTGTGGCCCAAAGCCCTTCAAGAGAATTCTTTAATCCTGACACCTGCAAGTCATTTTATCATGATTTACAGTGGGGAAATGTGGGCCGGGGGCAGGGAGGCCACCAGAGGAACTGTTTTCACAACAAATGATGAGGAACGCACTGTTGTTTAGGCCAGGCATTTGTAGCTTGTTGTCCACTAACATATGGAGCTTAATTTGACAATGAAAGCTTAGACAGAAAATGGGCTGCGTGACTGTTTCTCTGTATTTCTGCTCATACTCACTGTCTCGTGTTTGAGGGGGCAGGAGACATGAGTGTGGAGCACAGTGTGAATGAATGAAACTGTGTCTTTGTGTGTGTCAGAGGGAGACTGAAATCAAAGATAAATAGGCTGGAGGTTTTGGGACAGGATACAGAGTTCCCTTTAATGATCATGAGTGGGATCTCTACAGGCCAGAGCAGTGCAGCGTCGTGGCTGAAAGTTGCCCAGCTGTTCCCCCATAATGTCTTCACATTACGGTATCGTTCACATCCTTTCACTTTCCAGTGTGTCATTAGTTTACGTGTGAAATTACCACATGCTGCACATAACTTTGGATTTGGATGTACTGGTGGTGTTGCGTATTGTGTAATGCAGCAGTGGCAATTGTCTGCGGCAAACACTGTTCACATGTGGTGCGAGAGTTTAGCTGCCTTAAACAAGGCTTAAACAAGGTTTGGTGTTGGTATGTTAGGCTTATAAACAAAGTTAATGCCTAAGACTGCAGCATTTACAGATCCTGTTTCAGCTTGGGAAATTCACTTTAACATTATTGCTAATTTCTTGTTTATTGCATTTTTTTCATGTAAGTATTATCCTCTACATTTGATACATGTAGCCCAATTAAATCAGAAACAGTGAAACGGCATGAACACAAAAACTGGAGCAAGAAAAAATGAACTGAGCACTTTCCTTTCCTCTTAGCAGAGTACCCTGAAATTCCTGAATTTCCTTTGCATCATTTGCAGAAGCTTTTTGGCTCATTTAAACCAGAGAGGTTTAAATGAGCTGCAAGTTAGGGCCTCTGGTTTCAGTGGCATCTCCACTTGTTGAGTGCACAGCTCGTTGTGTGTTTATCATCTTGCCGGCTTCTTCCACCATGTCTAAAACCCCAGATCCCACTAAGTTTTGTCTCTAAATCATGCCATGCTGCATTTACAATGATCTGTCAAAGCAGTGTAACATTTCGATGCATGAACAGACCACTAACTAAATTAATTTGACCTCATGTGGCTTGGCAGTGAAATATCAGCGAGAGGGATAAACCAAAAACATCTCCATGTTTTTACCTTTAAGTTGAACTCTTAAGAGTCTTTTCCCACATTTTTACAGTTTCGTTTACCCACTTCCACCCACACCTATAAATCCAAAGACAAAAGCATGTGGAAGATTATTGCTGTATGCAGATGATGCGTTTCTCTAACTATCAACTCACAAAACTATAGAAAATCTTTCGTGAGGTCCATCACATTGAACACTGGAACTTCTACGTGGAGTAAAACACTACACTTTTCATAAAGGGATGTTACATCCTCTCCCCATTTTGTTGCCCTGCATTACTTTCATACTAATGATCGCTTCCGGTTACAGTATCACCTATTTGTGTGGTCCAATGCAAAATAACATCTGTAAGAGGTCGTGTTGTATTTTCATTCATCAGTGCAAGTTGATATCTGCTTATGCATATCGAGAATCTGTAGGCATCATTTTTGGTCATGGAAGCTTTCTTGTCTCTGTTTCTACTTGTAATGTTTCACTTTGTCTCTATCATAAAAGGCAAAGTCAGCAGAGTAGTTTATAGTCTCAGCGTGTGTTTCATTGATGCAAATAGTAGATGTACAAACTGTAAAAATGTTTACTGTAAGATAAAGGCCCTACCTATTATGGAGATGAAAGGTTTTCCTATATTTTTATGACAGGGTACTGTAAACTGTTTGACTGCAACAACTTGGCACATCTGTATTTCATCATCGTTGTTGTGTTTGTCTGAGACAATGAATTGATTCTAAGCCAGCGTTTGGCACATTAAATGCTCAACATTACACTAACATATTGGGGCTTATGTTGCCAGCTCTTAGTTGAGACATTTATCAAGGAGGTGTAACATGGTCAGAGGTTGTGCTTTTGTCGTGTTTGTTAGTTTGTGTATCTTTCTGGTTGTCAGCAGACTAAAGTAGCTAAGCCCCTACCCGTGAAGAGGTAGCACCTGGGCAAAGAAAAAACATTAGATTTTGTTCTTTAAAACTGCAAACAGGCCATTGGCCTTGGCAGTTGACTGAGCTCTGCCATTCCACTGGGCAGTATCTCACTAAACTGCACTGAGTGTGTCTGCTGTTGCTGGTACGTGTCTTCTGATTGCAAGAATTATGTTTCAAAGCGCTGATGTCCTGGTGGCTGAGTGATTACTGCATATAATTTAGTACATGTGCAAAAATACACTCAGGAGTTTGGCTCTAAGGACAGTTTGCTCACCGGACCTTGGAAGCCGTTGTAATAGCAATAATATAAACAGTACTGACTCACATATTGGCACTTTTGGTAAGGGCTATAGGGGCCTTTTTTGATATTTTCCAATGAATATCTGGCATTTGTGAAAAAAAAAAATAGAAATGCCGTTGTGCTAAACAAACATTTGATTGTAATTAAAATAATAGGACTGGCTGCAAACAGCTGCAGATAGCATCAAATGAATAGTTAAGTGAGGCTCAGGGGTAGTTATGAATGTACTCTAACTTAGCAGAACCTCAGCTGTAATAATGGGGGGGAAAGAGTTTAGAGGGCGACTCGAACAATCATCATGCCCTGCAGATCATTTGTTTTCCATCGCTTATCTTTCCTTTCTATAATGTCATGTTACGTAAATCACAGAAGTGAAGCTGGTATCATTCAGCCATCAGAGTAGTTCCCTAACACAAAACACATTCAGTACATCGGATATCTATCCCATGACCTGGAGATCGTTGTCTTTAAAATTCCCAAAGAGCACGATGCCAGTGAAAGTTATTTAATATCCATCAACTGACACATAAATCAACTGGAAACAATCACAAAAGACCGCAAAATACACTGGAATCACTGCAAAAATGTCAAGCTGTGAAAGTGTGTGGCAGAGCACCACAAAGTTCCCAAACATTGTGACAGTTTTACTTTCCATTTCTTTTTTGGTTTGTTTTTATTTTTTTGAATAATGAATGACTGTACAGCTGTTTATAATTTTAGAGTTTATATTTTTAAATTTATATTCATATAGTTTTTTTTATTTTTACAGTTTATAATAATATTTTCTCATTTATTCTGTGAGAAAAATTATATACTTTTGATGTAAAAACAAACGGGAGGATTCTTTGTTATTTAGTGGCCTAAAATCTCAATAAAGCTGCAGGTGCAATCAATAGTTTAAGATGAATTGCTTCCTGTTTTTTGGCATTTGGCAAAAAGGAATATTTCATATACTTATTTTTCATGTAACTCCTCTTGTTCTCTTTTTATCATTTATACAGATTTTGTTTTTCTTTTTTAATCAGCTGAAGATTGAAATCCACCTCACAGTAAATTTACCACGGCTCCAGTTCAGCATACAGCTTTTCTTCACACGCTTCTTTCTCCACTCTCGTTTCCCTTTTCTTTGCTGCGCACTCCCCTCCCAGAGATGACACTGTCATATTTTGAAACATCTCTCTCTTGGTTGGCAATGCTTTGCTTCCCTCTGTTTCTCTGTTTCTATTTTGTTGAGGACCACACAGAGGGATGACATGTTGGTGGCACATCCAGGCTGGGTGGCCCGGCTGCAGGAAAGATGTGGGTGACAGGATCAGCCTTCAACAGACTATGGGAGTAATGCGTGTAGACAGTGTAAAACCAGTCCTTTGGAGACCTGTAGAAAGAGCAACGCTGGCAATTCTGAATAAATGCACTTTGAAAAAGTGAAAAAAAAAAACGTTCTTTGGGAGCCTTGTTTTAGCTGCAGCCCCATGCACTGGACTCCCATGCATTACTAATACTAATGCCTTTAAACATCCACAAGTAACTCCAATCTAGCTGTAATTCCCACCACATCTACCAAGTAAACCTCATCATACAGATTTTATAAATAAATAAATAAGTCAGTGATAACAGGATGAGGAGGAGGTGTGTAGTGTTAAACCCCTTAGTTTCTGAAGAAAATTGAGATCAGGTCTTTCCTGATAATCAGCTTGTAGCATTTAGCAAGTACTTAACAAAACAAATGGCCTCTATGTGTGTGTGTGGGGGGGCAATGATGCTGGACTTTGTCAAGGCTGGATCAGGAGTGTCATCACTAACAGGCCCCTGAATCCCAGCGGCCCCTCAGCTTCTACATTCTTGCTCCGGATGAAGAATGGTGCGACTGGTGATTGTTTATTTTGTTTCTCTATCTTGTCTTAGCAACCTCGTTTTAATGAGAATGTGCAGTTGCACGTTAAGGTCTGGTTTCCTTTTCCTCTTAAGTACTTCTGAGGCTACGAGAGAGAAAGATAAACATGAAAAATACCTTTCTGATGTTTGTAATATAACAGCAGAGTTCATTATTTGCTCCAAGACTCCCTACTTTGCGCCGAAAAATTATTTTAAAGTTTTCCTTAACTGCTGAGATAATGTGGGTCATGAATATCCCAGAAGTAAACAAATCAATAGGAAACTTTTACACCCAGAGGCCTTCTATTCGAAACATGTTACGAGTACACAAAACATTCAGAGATTATCACCACATGCCAAATGAGGTGGATGTTTAAGGGTGTGTTGTCTTGCTATAGAAAAAAGAAGTATGGATGATTAATGTGGAGGCTTAATAATGGAAAACAGCTTTAACTTCTCAAACAAAACTTAGAATGAAGCCTGTAGGTTAGTGTTTCAAATAATCCTCTAAGCAGGGACCAGTTAGTTGGGACATGTAAGAGCCTATTGCACATCATAGCGTATGCGGTTTTGTATGTCAAAGCAGAATAAAGCATGTTAACTCACTCTATAGTAGGGGGAGGGAGAGAAAGAAACTTTCAAACAATCTGCTGTCAGTAGACAGATAAAGACACAATCACCAGTGTGTGTGTGAGAGAGAGAGTCTGTGTATCCTGGTCACCCATAGGCGGCCAGGTGGTCCTGCATGCGAAAGCGTCACCACCCCACCAACCGCCCCAATGCCATTGTGTGTCAAAGAAGCTGCATGACCGATTCAACAAAAGCCGAGACGGCTCTACTCTCAGCGCTCTGTGCTGCATGCTGAAGGAAATGAGCTGATCCTCTTGAGCAGACCGCAACTAAGCTTTGCCTTTTTTAAAAAAAAAACTGTAGTAGCACTTAATCAACGGCACAGAGAGGAGGGAAAAACAAAATAAATTTGTGTAACGGGCCTTGTACAAACCAACAAGACTGTGGTAAAAGTCTATAATAAAACCAGATAAATTATTTTTATTTTTATATTAGGATCTTGTGTATCAGAAATCTGAATCTCGACTGCCAAGTTTTTTACATTTCAGATCAGTCAGGTCAGATCAGTTTAGTTCCTGCATACGCACAACATTTCATAACCCATCCAGCTCCCAGCACTGACAGGTGTGACATTTCTGAGTTGTGCGTGGTACTTGAGCCCACTCATCACTGCTTAATTCAATTGCTCCAATAAAACTATCCAGCTGCATAAACACATTACAGAATGTGTGAAATCTAAAACAAAGACCATCTTTAATGCTCCCCCGATAACACTGTATGCTACAGGGGCCAATAAATCATTTCACTGTGATCTAACGATTTAAGAGCTCAGTGTCATGTTGTCAAGTGGCACCATGATGGGCCGAGGTGTCGCCTTCTTAAGTGTCCATTACTGTGAAAGTCTATTTTCCCAAATGGCAGAGAACGAGGCCCCATTTGGGGTGGCTGGTTGAAGCGGTGACAGTATGAATCTGTGCTGAAGGCCTGGGCTTTTACACCTGTGTGTGACACAGGGGAGGCTCAGCAGAGAGTGGGAGAGTCAGCCAGCTGTGCTCTCTTGTGGTAGCTCTGGGGATAGCTTGGAAAATGGCAATGTTCACTTTGTTTAAAATCCTTTCAGCTGGTATTTTTTTTCCTTAAAAAGTCTTTACTGCTTCTGAAACACACATGATGTTGTGACTCAGTCGTCCTGATTTAGCTGCTTTAGATTTTTTTTAAACTTTTTTTTATGCAACAGCAGATGTTCGATGCAAACTTCAGTTCTTGAGATGAGGTCACATGATGAACAGTCCAGCTGGTATTTTGTTGGAGAATAGGGTGGGGTGGGGGGGATCATTGCTTCTCTCAGTGCTGCGAGATGTAATTGCTCACTAAATAACAATCTCTCAGGGGTGGCCACGCTGCCATTCAGCACGGGTCTGCACAGCGTCCTCTCCCTCTCGGAGACCGGTCCGACACGTACAGTGGCTTTCCCTTGTCTCCCAGGACAGCTCCAGCATCCGCCTCATCAAGGCTGATTGCTGGAGACGTTCTTCTCCCAGCGATATATCCACCTGATGTGAAGCAGACCTGTGCCTTGTACACTCACTCATAGAGGAAAACTCTTTATGTCTGCTGGGGAAACAGTCGAGAAACACCAAAGCTCAAGGCAGTGAGGCTTTTGCTATACCAATCAACTGATAACTACATATGCACACCACAGTGTAACTTATGGATACACATATACGATCTGTCCATGAAGTGCTACCAGCTGCTGCCAAACAATGAGCGAGGCCTCCTTGTGTTTACCCAGCACCTAAAATTTTTCTATTATTTATACAGAAATTATTTTATTGGGGGGGGGGGAATCTTAATTTATGACCTCGACAGTGACACCCGAATAGGTTCAAACTTCTCTCCATCTGTTTGCAATCCCAGTGTAATGCTATCATCACCTGTTTCCATGGTCCCCGGTCACATCTGGCTTGCATTACCAAAGAGAAAAAACTTTTTTACACAAGGTGCATTTTTTTCTTTCCCCTTTGTGCTTTACTTTAGAATTTGGCTCATATTTCTGAAATAGGCTAGAACAACAAATTAAGATCTGAGGCATGAGACAAAAAACAAAACTTATGAGGAGCAGTAATTTGCTTTCAGATTTCAGAACTAGACTCTCTGGGGGTCTGAACATATCAAATCCAAGAATTTGAAAGCGCTGCAAAGTTTATTACAATATAAAGCTCTGTTTTACAAAGATAACAGAAGCCTTTTTTCCTCAAAGCTGGCAAAGAGTGACTCAGATTGTTTTGTAGGTAAATACCTTTACTTGTAACAGGTCCCAAGTCCCTAACAATTATTATCAGATTTTAATTTAGAGATGTTTTGCATATAGCAGCTCCAGTGTATTTATTTAGGGAGTAAATAAATACACATTTCTGTTCTAATGCTTACCCAGCTGGGAATGTCTTCAGTCGCCCTCTGACCCTAAATTGGATAAGTGGTTAAGAAAATGGATGGATTGAAGTAAAATGCACTGTCACTAAGATTTCAGCAAGCAAGAGTATTCCTGATCAAACTTTCATCAACAAATCAGCACGCAGGACTTTTCCATGTTTTTCATGCTTTAGATGTTTATATTTTTTTATTTTATTTTCATCACACCTGATTAGTCATTGATTCTGCCAACAGAGTGCCAAGAAGTCACAAGTCTTTGAAAAACTGACTGCAAAACACTGATTTCATTCAGCTTTCTCTGTCAGCTGCACTCTGTTAAATGAAAAAAAAAAATGAATGAATGCACCCAGAGTTTGATTTTAGTTGCTAAACGCGGCATTTGCAATATTCGGCTGAAACATCATGCACATGTTTCTGCGTTTGTGGCGCAGAAACATGTGCATGAGGTAACATTTGCCATATGATAGCATAATAGTTTGGACACACACCACAGTGTGGTGTGCCGTAAGAAAAATCTTGCCCAAGGAAATGTATTTCCCTGCCTCATAACAGTCTGGAATTTGTGTATCCGCTCTGTCTCTCCCATGGACACCAGCTGTGCAGCTGGTGCTCACTGGAAACTGCAGTTAGGCTGTAGTCATGTGGGATTTTTAACACAATTCTCCCATGTGTATTGAAGGAAGCAGTAATGTCATGCAGTCGGGCCGTGTTATCACTGTGTGGATCCTGGAGAGTGATGTCAGAGGAAAAAGGAAACTAGCTAACTCCCAAACTAAAAGAGCAAAGGTTAGAGGCAGGCTGGCAGAAACCCAGATTGGCTTAAAGACGTTCCTTATTCTCTTTCCATTTTCCTTTCCTTAAAAGCATAGTCACTCCGTCCAAATGGCTTACATGGACAGGATGTTGCCTCCTTTAGCATATCAGGCACAGAGCTGTGATTTATCATTGTGGACTAATAGTTGTCATTTTGGGGTTAAATATAAAAGCTTGATTAAATGGAACATCCAGTGAGATGGCTGCGCATTGATGAAACACACTGTTGTAAATGGATGAAACTGAGACAAATGACTGGATGGACAAACTAATTCATTCGCTACATTAAAGCAAGCCTTTCATCACCAGTAATGAAAAAATCAACACCAGCCGATCTATAACGTGTAAAAACCATTTTGTATCCCCCAAATGTTCCCAGTGTGTGACTCCTTTGGAGGGGAGGGATCAGAGAAGACTTTTTAAAGTTTAAACTCTTCTGGAGCCTCCTGGAGAGATTGCATGCAGCATTTCTGCATCTGAAAGAGTTTGCTGATGTAAACCGTCACTGCACAAATCTGTGACATGCTCTCACAGCACAGCTCACAAGTCTCACTGTTGGAAAACTGACAGTATTGTATACAGTGGCATCATAATTTATTTGCTATATAACATGTTAGGATAGTCCTCCGCTTTATTAAAGACAGTTATTTATGCTTGAATCGATTTAGTGGCACTCCTGCATTGTTTTGCAGGAAGCAGCACTTCCTGGGTGACCACAGATCAGATGGTGGGGTGACCACAACCATTAAAAACAAACATTGCAAACAAATACAACTGCCACACATGACAAATGAGTGAACACAACATCCAGTTTATACATGGAAAAAGAGCTGAGGCAAAAGAAGAAGAAGGAAGAACAATTTACCCATATTTCAGGTCTAATTAATCCAAATAGTGAGTGTGTAGGACAGCGAGTCTAGCTTCAGTTGAATTCCTGGCAGAAGCATCAATATCTCCAGTCCTTGTCGCTGAGGTTTACAAAATGTGCATATTTGAACCAAAAAGTGGTCCCACAGTATTTTTCCCACCCATCAGAATCTTTATCAGTCTTGATCTGTGCAAGAGTGGTACAGTTAGTCTTGAGATACTGGATAAAATGAGAGATTGGTTTGTTTATGGAAATGTGGCACAAGCTGTTGCTACATCCAGTTCACTCAGAGGAGGTGCACCTGTGTTGCATTGGTTGCATAATGTTGCTCTCAGTACCAAGAGTGGATTACTGACAGAGCCAGATGGCCTGAAGAACCCAGGCTGGCAGAGTGTCAGTCAGTTTGGGTAATTTGATTAAATACAAATTAGTCTACAGTATCAACTGAAAAGGGATGGCTAACGTTTGGTTCCTGGCAACCTGCAGGCAGACTACATTGTAACTTTGGCATCTTCTTATCTGAGCCTTGTCTCATAAAAGCCCTTGGATGCTGTGTGAGTAAGTTAAGAGTGAGCAAATGCAAACGTGTGCAGATGTACAGTCTGTGCTTAAGCAGTGATGATGAATAAGAATCAGTTATGGATGCTGGGCAGCAGTTATGTAGTTTGGGCCTCCACAAACTTAATTACATGCATGTTAATTATTTCCAATGTATTTGTGCTTTTCTGTCATCAGAAAGAAATTTCAATAAAGTTTCTTGTGAAGGCTTGTGATGGCTCACAGCTTGTTCTTGTGCCATCCTCTCTGAGGGAGGTGACAGAAAAAAAACTGTTATTTTTATTTTATTAAATCCAGTTTTACTATTGGATCACATGTGGATGGAAAGGAGAGCTGGGGATGGCTCGTAACAGAAGACAGAAGGATAGCAGCCTGAGTGAAAGGGAAGGTTTACCAGATGGTGCTGAGACATGCTATCAAGTGCGGTTTGGAGACAGTGGCACAAAAGAAAGGCAGAAGGCTGAGCTGGAGGGGGATGTTAAGATTTTCATCGGGAGTGAGCAGGATGGACAAGATTAGAGCTGATCACAGCTCAGGTTGAGTGGTTTGGTGACAAAGTCAGAGAGGCAAGGTTGAGATGGTCTGTTGAGGTCCAGAAGATGGACATGATTTTATTTATTTATTTATTTAGGACAGTGCATGTTAATGAACATAAATGTAAAAAAAAAAAAATTACATGAATGTAAACATACCAGATTATAGCCAAGGGCTAATTTCCATCTGTTGTCCTTAAGCATAAAAAATAGACATAATAATTCATAAAAATTCATCATTCATTCATAATAAAAACAACTTACACATACACACCATTCTGTTCCCAAATAAAACATTAAAACTATACAACTCATACATGATCACACACTTGATTTGTCCATAACCAGTTTTTAACCTTTGCCTTAAACAAATTGAGTGTAGAGCATTCTCTAATGGGTTGAGGAAGACTGTTCCACAGATGGCCTCCTATGACAGAGAGGACGTTTAAGATGGAGCTGCCAGGCAGGAGGAAACAGGAAGGCCCCAGAGGAGGTTCATGAATATAGTGAAGGAGGGTTTATAAGAGTGCTCCTTTAAAAATGCACAACTGGGTTTAGAAGCACAGTGTCAGAAGATTTAGTTCAGAAAGGATAAGTGTTTTTGTCCTTAACCTGTCCGGGAAACCGGAAAGATACAGTCCTGCTTCTCATCTCTTCTTCTGGGAACAGACTTGAAATTGGTCAGTTAGTGCTTGTTTAGACATTTGCATTTGCAAAATCACTGCAATATTATCAACAGAAACAAACAGATCTGTGTAGTATGATAAAAGCTGCTGAAGATCAGCTCCTACATGAAGTCTTTTGCAACATTAAAAAATGTTAACGAGACCGATATGATGTAAACAGAAGAAGTTGTTTCTGTGTGAATCCGCAGTTTGGTTTGCAGACCCTGCTTTTTTTCTACACTACCATAAACACTTTTGCTTTGTTTTTCATGACGATGCAGGACACGTTACACATGATATTTCAAATACAATAAAGCCAACAGGCTAAGAAGGCATAAAATGATTTGACTGGCTGCGCTGGAGTACTGAATATTTTATATCAACAGCCCCTTTTTAAGATAAAATACCAGGAATATTTTTTTAAATCAACCTTGTAGCAAACATTTATTTTTTACATTGTGCAAAACAATCCCTATAATCAATATAGTGGCAAAAAGGCGTTTGGATGCTGCATGCATAACCTTAAAAAGTTCAACTGTACTTGCGAGTGGATTTTATTTCAAGTCTTTGCTGCAACGTGATAAGTTCCCACAAAAACTGTAAACTCTAAATGTCTAAAAATGAGAGAATAGTTTACAACACACGCATGCACCTTACTTTAACTCGTGCTCAATCAGATCGGCAGATGGAAACTATTTCAACATCATCAGTGAGCATTATGTTCATTACACTGACATCACACTGGACGCAAGCCGGTGGTTATTTTTGGAATTCCTTTGTGGACAAATTAACACCCCACCCAGCTTTTACAAATAGTTCCTGATGAAGTGAAATATAATCCATGAGATATATTTGCTGTTACGCTGGTAGAACAATCGGGGAATATTTCTGAATCAGCCAAGCTAAACAATTAGCCATCTCTGCCTTGAGGACTGACCCCGTTGGGCCTCTCTGCCACAGTTTTATTGGAAAAACACTACTCAGACTTGATCATAGACATGTCAAGCACAAGTTTTATGATGACATTCAAAGCTGCAATGTCACTATCTCATTAAAGTCCTTATGGTACAAATGAGTCGTTTCATTAGTCGCAAAATGGATTTGGCACACCATGGAAATGCAATAGATCACCTCAGTAATTCTGTTCTTAAAGAAGTTATATTTCAGTGTTTGAATCTGAGAAATTGTTCTTCAGAATTGAATCTTTGAGGCTATTGAGCAGATGGGGAGATTTCCATGCAAATGGCTCCTATAAATCATCTTTCTGACTACAGGGTAATGGCTGGTGAATGATACTTATCAAGCTCTGTAAGTGCTCCTTCCAATAAATACACAGTCCAGGTCATTTGTATTGAGATTCACGTGTTGATGGATATGGGATTACCACTTAACCTTGGAGTAATTCCAAGGCACCGCTTAAATCATCCAATACATTATCTATCCCATAACGGCTGACCAGTCTTTAAGGATATCGCTTCTTAATGTAAAATATGTTTTATGTGATAAATTAAACCGGAGGTGTTAGTGACCTATTCATCACCTAGATGTACTCATGACAGGGCACCTCTATCCTTTTATTTTGTGAAAGGTTGCTACTGTATGCATGTTTCCCATATTATGGTCATGCGATTATTATTATTATTTTGACACTTTGACGTGTAACAGCGTTGCTCAGGGGATCGCAGGCAGTAGCAACACACGTAACCTGCTCCAGAGACACGTTTAATCTCTGTCAGGTTAAGCAGGTTCGAATCTGCATAAATGCACTAACAAAGCAGGACAGTGATGTATGAATGCTGATTGTGGTCATGTGCTTCTTGTTGAAAGCTGGCTCTCTTGACCCTGACCCTGCCTGCCACAATTATATCTGAAGACTTTCACGCCACAGAATCATCATACAGTAGAGTAAACATCACTGCTTTTCATGTAAACATTTAAAGCTGCGTTCGGAAGTTAGTAGTTTCTCACAACTGGCTTAAAAATGCTGACACGCATGTTTAGACAGTTAGTTTAGAAGTCGATATAATCCTGACCGGTGCGTTCATTCATAGTATGAATCTGGAAAGTCAGCGGTCTCTGGGGCAATCCTGAGATGTTTACATGTTTCATTCTGACAGTGCAGACAGACCATGTCGCTGCTATCCACACATAAGCTTGTCTAGAAAACGCATCCTTTTTTTTGTCTAAATGTGGAATTAATGCATTTTTCAGCAGAACATCAACTATGATTCCCTTCTGTCTCACATTTACACAGAATCTGTTCATGATCACAACAGATAAGAGGTTAAAGCAAATGAGTGGTGCACTGATACGCACTCACAGGCCACTTCATTAGGTACATCTGTTCAATGGCTCATTATATTCAGTCAGCCGAGCAGCAGAACAAGGACACAAAGGTGATTTAACCCTTTAAGACCTGAATTATGAAATGATTGTGAGGACATTCTTTTTGTTTTTAAAATTAAGTGTTTATTGAACCTTCTGAGATTAAAAAATTTTAATTTGCACATATGATTCTTAATTTGTTAGAACCGGCATTTTATTTCTTTATAATTTATGCTTAAAGTATATAATTTTTTAGGTTTTTGAAGATGAATATATCACAGTGATGATGTAGAAGTCTCAAAACCTCACTCACAAAAACTTATGTATCAAACATGATACACTGTACGCTAAGAGGTTAAGTCAGTCTGAACCTGGTAAGGTTGCTGGAGCTGGACGCGCTCCTCTGAGAATTTCAGAAACTGTTGATCTATTGGGATTTTCCCACACAGCCAACTCTCGGGTTTACAGGGAAAAGGTCCAAAGAAGTAAGCTGCAAATCCCAGGGTGAAAATGCTTTGTTGTGATGTCAGAGGTCAGAGGAGAATGGCCAGACTGCCTTCCTATCAGCAGTCTGATAGCAGTTACAACTGAAGTATGCAGAAGAGCATCTCTGAATGCACAAGACATCAGATGGGCTACAGCAGCAGAAGACCACACCAGGCGCCACTCTTGTAAGCTAAGAACACTAAACCCAGTCTGTGCTTCACACAGGCGCACCAAAATCGAACACCAGACGGTAGAAAAATGTTGTCTGGACTCATGAGTTTCTGCTGTGACGTGCAGCTGGTAGGATCAGAGGCTGGCATAAATAACACGAATGCATGGACCCATCCTGCCTTGTATCAATGGTTCAGAGTGTGTTGGTGTAATCGTGTGAGGGATATTTTCTCAGGGATACTTCACCACCGCCTAGCTGAATATTGTTCTTGATGATGTCTATCTCACTATGTATTTCTGATAGCTACTTCCAGCAGGATATGTCATAAATATCAGATCACTTCAAACTAGTTTTGCGATGCTGTCATATCAATCAAATGTCTGAGGAATGTTTTTTATGTTTTCAGCACCTTGGTGAATCTGTACCAGGAAGAAGTAAGTCAGTTCTGATGGCAAAATGGGGTCCAACCCGGTACAAGCAAGCTGTACATAATAAAGTAGAAATTCTTCATTCTATCTCTGTAGTTTTCAAGTGTGCAGTGAAGGGCAGTAGCAGTAGTAGAACCAGTATTCATTTACAGAACAAAGTACACTTCTGTGTTTAAGAATGCCCCTTTAACTGACTGCTACCCTGCAATGATCCCTCCAGTTACACTAGCGCCAGTTCCATCTTCTGTGAATGTTGAATTTATTGCTTTAATTCTCCTAAATTAAGGACAAAGGCTCCCCATCCAGGGCTGTTGTTATTTTCTGTAATGTTCAACAGCCATTTCTTCTTCGCTCGCATGCACACATTAACTCATCACAGCATCGCTGGTGTGGAGGAGTCTCTGTTCGCTCAGCGAGCCCTGACTCACACTAAACTGGAATGAGAAGCATGCAGAGAGAGGCTTGCACAATGTTTCTGTGAGAAGAATCAGACCACCTCTGCAAAAGCGCGCACGCACACATACACACACAATCTCTGTCCTTAGCTACCTCTCCAAAGTGTCCGTAAATGTGGAAATCGCTTTTGTGACAAATAAAGAGGACCGGACATCACAAAGACACATCTGTTTGTTCCGTTAACTCTGTGAGAAAATATTATGAAGGAACAGATAATAGGAAAAGCAGCGCTATCTTCTGGAATATTAACTGAAACTATAAACAAAGCTTGTGAAGGATAAGGGTTTTTTCTGGACAAAGGGTGAATGTCCCTGTCAGTGTGTGGTCTGTTTCTAGGCTGATGTCCTTAACTGTGGGGTTATGCACGTGCACGCTGAGAAAATGAGATGCTCTGAAGCGTCTGCATGAAGGAAATACTGAGTCTGTTCATTTCAAAATCTCTTAAAGAAGAACAAGATGAATAAAATCCCCTCAAAAAAAGGAAATTTCAGTTCTTTGTCTTTCTCATTTGCTCATTGTTATGTTGTTGAGTGCATGTGAGGTTTTTCATTGTGTGAAAAGTGACAGAAACTTTTCACAGGGTAGTGTTAACGCTGCAAGGGTGAATTTAAATTGATTTAAAAAGAGAGCAAAAAAGGATAGAGGTTAGAAGTAATTTTTTAAATAAGTCAGAAGATAAACAGGTTCATAAATGCGTTTTTATCTTGAGAGTGTAATCTCCTGGTCTGCACTGACATACCCTGTAGTGTTAACAGAGTGCTGCAATAAGGAGATCACTTTTTCATCTTGTCCTTGGAAAGACTGATATAAACTGGGAAAGGAGTTGTGGGAAACTGTAGCCTGGTAAATTAAAAGCTATTTGCCAAAGAAACACTCCAGCACGGTGTCTTCACCTCCAGCATGAACGCCGTCACCAAACAGACTCATATTTCTGCTGTAGCCTCCCTCAGTGGTCACTTCTGTCTTTAGGGCCCTCTTTCATTTAAAAAAAAAAAGGAAAAGTGTTTTTTTCTTTCTAAATGGCCATTTTTTAAAAAGTATGCGTGCTGCCTTTGTGGTTTAGTTCTTGTGTCAGACTTTCCACATGTCACAGACAAAAGATCTTAATAGCAGTTTGTTGTTTGTTTTTGTATTTAGTCCCATTAAGCTGTGATTGAGTAACTATGAGCCAGCATGCACGACACCAGGACCTGAAACTAAACCAGCCTGTGTTTAAGTAAACAAATAGTGTGTAAAGAGGGCAGCTGAGGCAAAATCTCATATTTAATATATGTGTTTTTACTCCTTCATGCAATGTACTCAAATGTTCCACTTCTTTGACATTCCTCAGTTGCTTTTAGAAGTCTCAATTTAGAGACAGATGAAGGTGTAAGGTCACACATGTAAATGTCAGAAGTTGTTATTAAGCAGTTACTTCCTTGTCCCACCCTACTTCCACTTAATAGGACACAACCATCACTCATGCTGACAAGCGTTCTATTATTTATAGTAAAACAGCAATTCACACAGCGAGAGGATGTGTGTGACACGCTAACGTTATTCTTACTTTTCTTCTTTGGAATTGTGTCAGAGCTAGCTACGCAGTTTTGGTGTTCTCATAATAGAAATAAACAGTATTTCCATTCACCTGGTAGGCTTAACTTTACCCGCTGCTACCTGCCGCTGCTCCCACCACGACTTTTTTTTTACTGGAACACTTTGATACAACTTTAATATTTTGCAACACTGGCCAACTAAATAAGGAAGGAAGAGGATAAGTAGTGTGTTAAATGTTGTCCCCAACAAAATATGATTAATAACTCCCACAATGACACCTCCACCTCCTCTGTGGTGCAAGTAAAAACTCTAGCGTTTATCACTATGCAAATATTTCCAATTTCATAAGTTTGGAAACGGTTTTTACCTCAGAGTTCAAATGTTCACATCAGACTTGTGTAACTTCCCTGCTGGACCTGGATGGGCTGATTTATACGTCACAGATCATTTTGGCTCGGTAAATCTAAAACTGATTTTTTTTTCCAAACACTGACAAAAATACATCTGAGTGGATGGAGATTTTGAATTAGTATTCAAAGTATAATAATAATGAGTAATACTATTAGTACTGTTCAACATGTGGATCAATATAACGAGCTAAGTATAGATATTTAATGTAATAATTAAATAGTCAGATTTAGCCTGAATTAAAATGTGAGACTTTTTGATCGGCAAAGACTCGAAACACTTTTTCCAAGAAAAAAAGATTTTACTGAAAAACAAAACAAAAAACAAAAAAACAACTATAGTCATTTTATAATTTTATAGCATATGATTGTATAAACATAAAAATAGATGGACATCAATGAAAATCAGTTACATGTATTTTAAAACACATCTACTCCTCTTTTAGCAGGTGAGAGTAAAATGCTTTTAAGAGGTTAAAGTTTTTTCACGTTTACATCAGTCAAAGGTCGACATACAGTGTTAAGTCATATGAGCTAAAATACAAACAAAGACAATTAGAAATCAATCTTAATTCAGAATTAACATTTCATCCATTCGTGTCTGAGGCTGACGACATCAGTGGTTTTGAATGAGCGAACGTGCTTGCACAAATTCTAACAAGACAGTGACACATGAGGTTTTGACGATCACACCGCACAGTACAGAGAAAAACTGTCACCCAGCGGGTTACAAGCTGCTAAAGGGCTGATTGCAAGTGCGGCAACTGAGTCTCTGAGCATCCAGCATCTGGTGGTGAGAATCGGGGTTGTAACGGCTGGGACGGGCGTCGTTATTGGGTTTTGAAGTCAGAGCAGCCTCCCCCATCGTCTTTGTGAGTGCTTTAGTGTAGTTAGTGGAGGAGGTATGGAGTACTGTGGGAGGGGGGCAACACAAGTGGCGATACCTGGACTGGAAGCGGCTGAATGTCCACGGAGGGACGGGAGGCAGTGAGTGGGTACAGCCTGGAGTTATCATGGATATAAGTAGCTCTGATGGGTCGTGGTGTGACACCATGGACAGACTGACAAAAGCTTGTCAACAATGAGGAAGACACTACCTCCCTCCCCACTCCCAAAAAAAGTGTGGCTGCCTTAAGAGTTCTTGGCGACCATCTTTATTGTGATGGTCTTCACTTCTGAGTACTCCTTCAAGCCGTTTTCTCCCCTGAAAGAAGAAATAGAAACATTTTGTTTAAACTCGAATGCTGACAGCAACATTGAATTACAGTGTACACACTGCTGGAGGCCGTTGGAGCAGGAATATTTCCTCTTAGATAGAGATTTACATCATGTTAAGCTTTTTTGGAAAGTCGGCTTTCAAAACACTAAGTCAGCAATACTAGTGTTGCAACTAATTTGTGTGTATTCAGCGGGCAGACGACCAAGTCTTACTCACATTTCACGTCCATTGCCAGACATTTTATATCCTCCAAATGGACACTGTGTGCTCAGAGCGTTGAAGCAGTTTATCCTGTGAAATACACAAAGCATTGATCACTCTTGATCAGTTGACTTGCAGTTTACTATAAAAATTTTGCACAACTTTATCCAAAGCGTCATTTGGGAAGACGGATGTAAAATTACATTCTCATCATCACAGCTATTTTTAAAAACCCCTGAACTCAATAACAATTATTCTTTTGCTGTTTAGCAAACACAGTTAAAAAATGTCAGGTTCTATATCTGTAAATGTAGTGATTACAGCTGCTGTAGCTGCCGCAGAAACAATGCTTTGAAGTAACTCGAAAATATGAAGTAAAATTATTAAATATTTCAGCGATTTTTTTCCTTCTCATCCTTCTGCTGAAAGACTTTGTTCTCGTGCTTCATCACTTATGTCCTTGTTCTTCTCTCGCCAGTTTTTTGAACCACATTCAGCTGATCGCTCTGAGTCTTCATACACCTCCTGTACAGTACCCCCCAATTTCTAGATTGTCCTTTTAGTCTCAAACATTCATGCCATTTTAATAGTTGCACTACTTGTGTTTTCTTTTTCCTTTCTAGCTCAGGTTTTTGTATATTTGTGTGCCTCCTCATACATGACTTTTCTCCCCTCTTTTGGAGTCTGTGTCTTTGCCTGAGTTGACCACCTGCTGAGTGAATTTCTCAATGTCTATGATTAAAGTTCTGGATCTTACCTATTACTGATGTCTTGTGATTGGACTCATAAATATAATGTTTATAATTAAGAATGGAGCATATAATATCCTTTCTTGGTTACAGAATAATTTATGTGGCATTTGTTATGAAAATTGCCCGATGGTGATTAGGTCAACATCATTGATGAAGGAAGAGTTATTAAAATAGCTAAGCATAACAAGTGACGCAAGATTTCTGGCAGCTATCTATACTTCTACTCATAACCATTTGTAAGTAATTAAAAATGGAAACTATTGCAGGTTAACTCAACAAGTAACATTTACTATTAATTTCATTTCTACCAATCATAAAATTGAGTTGTCCTGTCCTGGAACATTATTTCTGATATTTTCTCATCATATCTGAGCTTATGGGTGGATAAAAGGGAAGAAAAGCTTTTCTTTGTTGCTACTGTAATGATTCTAAATCAGCACACTGTTAGTTAAAGCTTTGGGAAAGTGGCTGATATTTCTCACATGAAAAATATTACTGAATGGAGCTGAAGAAGCACGGCAGATAGAGCTTACCAGACAGTGCCAGCCTGCATGGCTGTGGATATGGTCATGGCTTTGCTGATGTCCTTGGTGAATACAGCGGCAACCAAACCATAATCTGAGTTGTTGGCTCTTTCTATCACTTCATCAATTGTTTTGAACTTCATGATCTGCTGGACTGGCCCAAAAATCTGTAGAAATATGGTAAATGGTAAGCTAACATCACACATCAAAGAAATGAGAATACACAGACTCACTATGAACTTCAAAATTATTAGTTATTCTTAGGTAAACGCATTTAATTAGGGACTTAATTTATGTATCACCATCCTTTTTGGTACCTTTTTACATTTTTTGACAGCTTTAGTGACTCTTTTTTTCTCCAGGTTAGAGAAACAGGTTATTAACAGCCTCTACATTTATTCATGAACTGTTTTGCTACCTCTTCTATTGCAGCCAAGATGCATTAGTAGTGCTGGAGTCCTTATCACTATACCTCTTCTCTGGCAATGCGCATGTCATCTCTGACGTTAGAGAAGACTGTAGGCTCAATGAAGAACCCTTTCAAGCCCAGAGCTTTGCCTCCACACTCCAGCTTGGCCCCTTCGGTAATGCCGATCTGGATGAACTCCAGCACACGGCTCTGATGCTCTCGGCTGATCTGTGGAGGTGGAGGACAGACTTACTCCTTATGACAGAAAAAATGAGCAATATATGAAATTTACAGAGCAAATGATAGAAAAACCGATCACAGCTTCTGATTCTGTGCTCCTCACCTGTGGTCCCTGCTCAGTCATGGGGTCAAAGGGGCTGCCAACTATCCTCCTCTTTGCTCTCTCCACGCTCCTCCGGACGAACTCGTCATATATGGGCTCCTCCACATAGACGCGAGAGCCTGCCGTGCAACACTGGCCTGCGTTGAAAAACACACCCTGGTGGGCTTCTTCTACAGCCAGATCCACTGGGGAAATGGAGAGATTTGTGCTGGTTAATAACTAAACAAAAGTAGTATAGAATTATAACCATGAAGCTACTTATTAGGTAAAAAAAAGACCTGACTGGTCTTTAAAAGTGAAACAACGCACAAATTAAATATCAATAGAGACAGAACAAATTTATCTGTTTATAAAAAGCAATGTGTGCAATGTTATTGGAGCTATCCCATGCAAATCTGACACCTGACACCTGAGAGACAGGATCCCGCTGTTGTGCACAAAGGGTTAATGGACCCCTGTGATTTATGGGTCTCGGCCGAGTCGGGGTCCATTCCCTTGATTTACAGGCCCTAGTGTGCCCCTCTCACGGCTGCTGAAAGCATTTGAGACGCTCTGCAACCCCAGTTTGGTGAGACACTTGGAGTTTATATGAAACCCATCCATCCAGAGGTTTTCATAGCACTGCTAAGCCCCGAACATTTTAAGGTTCTCAGTAAGGGTGAGAGCTGTGAGTGCTTTTCTAAGAATATGACACACAGCTACAAAAAAAAAACCGTGATTGTGACAGACAGACATTGGGTGTGAGGGGGTCAGGTAAATGAAGTGACAAATAACAAAATAACAAAACAAAACTTACAATCAGCATCTGCAAATATTATGTTGGGATTCTTTCCTCCCAGCTCCAGCGTCACTCTCTTTAGGTTACTCTTCCCAGCTGCCTCTTGGATCAGCTTGCCGACCTAACAGAGGAAACAGATCAGAGGTTTATTCGTGGCGATGCAAGGCTCACAGCCAGATCAGTAAATCAGCTGGAACCATTAAATATCTTAAAAAGGCTGGTTAGCTCCTAACAAGGAATATACTGGTAGGCCAGCTGAAACATGAGTTCTGCAAACACACAGAAAGAATATCTGTTACAGGCTTTTGGCGACAGCGAGAGGAAAACAAAATGATGTTTCTGCCGGGAAGAGTATTTGATATGTGCCGTAGGACAGGAAGAGGCAACCACAAGGTGTGTGGGTGGTGTACTGTGATATAACACCGAGATGGGATATTCGGTATGAGTTGGGCCTGGTGTGACGATATGAAAGACGGCAAGGGATTTGTGGTGTTTTATCTCATCCTTCTATTGCCCTAATTTCCACTTTACTCCTTATCAGGAGCGATGATATCAGATGACCTAAATGAAGAATAATAAATTACGGATTGAGGAATAACATTCCTTGATAAAGATCTATTGCTCAAGAGAATCATGTGTAAAATTCATCCTGGGGGAGAACGTTTTAGTTTTATTTAGTACAAATCATTAAATCTTTGAAAATGTTTTGAATACAAGCCATGAATATTTTTTTACTTGAACCTTGTTTTTCTCTGTAATACATCATTAAATAACATCCACACTTCTTTTTGCTACATTACAGGCTATGCATAGTAAGATATTTTAGAAGCAGGCTAAGGTAAGAAGACCAAGCAATACCCTTGTACCTCCACCAATCACCAGTAAGCCAGTCAGGGAAAAGATATTTTTCTCTGGTGACTGGAGATTTAGTGAAACTTGAAGGCGATGAGGTTTTTGGAGGCACGTGACCATTAACCACATAACATTAATATATTCACTGTTTGGATGTGTAGTAAGCTTGGTGGCAATGTAGGATCGCTTGAATAAGGCATTAGTCTCATAGACCAAGAAACTAGTCTGCAAACATCGGAGAACCACTGGTCATGAGGAAAAAATTTGTATTCCCTGACTGCTTAGGAGTGGTTGGATGCTGATGGCAGTCACTGGGAGATGACTGATAAAATCCCAGTAATGCAAGCCTACATGCTCCCTAGCAAAAATATGTATTCTACAACTAGTTAGCAAAAACCTCATTGTGATTGCTTTGGCTGTTAGCATTTTCCTGCAGTTGTAGTTTAAAAGAAAACATTGTACTTGCATATAAACATTGTCCAGCTAGTCTCTGAGCTAATACTGAAACTGTGAAAAGTATGACACAAACCAGAAAAAGAGATGCTTAAATTTGTGTCTTAGCATTGCAGCCAACCTTGTTAAAAAAGCTCAAATTAATTTTTCTTGTTTACAATTTTCAGTTTGTGACACACTTTTTTAAAGTTTTACTAGTGCTTGGCTAGTGGTCAAAGATATTTTGAAGACAAACATGATAAAGCAAAGGCAACACACTACTGCGTTGCTAGCAGATTGCCACTAGCGCTGCTAGCAGATTGTTAGTGTTGCTGGTAGATTGCCACTAGAAGATTGCAATCACTAGGAGGTTTTTGTTGCATACTGATTAGTATGGTTTTCAGTGTGATTATTTGTCCA
>NW_024582411.1:326351-337247 GCF_018398535.1 Haplochromis burtoni
TAAGATATTTTAGAAGCAGGCTAAGGTAAGAAGACCAAGCAATACCCTTGTACCTCCACCAATCACCAGTAAGCCAGTCAGGGAAAAGATATTTTTCTCTGGTGACTGGAGATTTAGTGAAACTTGAAGGCGATGAGGTTTTTGGAGGCACGTGACCATTAACCACATAACATTAATATATTCACTGTTTGGATGTGTAGTAAGCTTGGTGGCAATGTAGGATCGCTTGAATAAGGCATTAGTCTCATAGACCAAGAAACTAGTCTGCAAACATCGGAGAACCACTGGTCATGAGGAAAAAATTTGTATTCCCTGACTGCTTAGGAGTGGTTGGATGCTGATGGCAGTCACTGGGAGATGACTGATAAAATCCCAGTAATGCAAGCCTACATGCTCCCTAGCAAAAATATGTATTCTACAACTAGTTAGCAAAAACCTCATTGTGATTGCTTTGGCTGTTAGCATTTTCCTGCAGTTGTAGTTTAAAAGAAAACATTGTACTTGCATATAAACATTGTCCAGCTAGTCTCTGAGCTAATACTGAAACTGTGAAAAGTATGACACAAACCAGAAAAAGAGATGCTTAAATTTGTGTCTTAGCATTGCAGCCAACCTTGTTAAAAAAGCTCAAATTAATTTTTCTTGTTTACAATTTTCAGTTTGTGACACACTTTTTTAAAGTTTTACTAGTGCTTGGCTAGTGGTCAAAGATATTTTGAAGACAAACATGATAAAGCAAAGGCAACACACTACTGCGTTGCTAGCAGATTGCCACTAGCGCTGCTAGCAGATTGTTAGTGTTGCTGGTAGATTGCCACTAGAAGATTGCAATCACTAGGAGGTTTTTGTTGCATACTGATTAGTATGGTTTTCAGTGTGATTATTTGTCCATGTTTGTACTCCACTTTGGTGATTGAAATTTTTGTATTTTATGGGCCTCTGCTTGTTAACTGCTCGCCTAGCGGTAGTGTTGCTAAAACTGCTAAAAGTGCGACACCAACCAGGAACAAAGACCATCAAAGTAAAAGTTGAGCACTTTTTGAAATCTTCTGGTTCCAGTGGTAAGGTACAGCTTTTACTTTGAAGGTGAGTGTTCTGCCTTCCCAGTTTGCATTGCATTTTTCCCAGTTTTACTACCACTTGGAGAGCAGGTGGTAAGAGTTTTTGTTGCAGCCTCCAGCAACCACCGCCAACCACTCAGGGAATCCAAATAAGATTTCAGGTACCAAACAGGCGACATCACAGTGGCAACGCCCACTCATCATACCATCTATGAGCTTATGAGCAGGAGAAACTAGCTTGAGCTAAAGGCAAGAGAACTTTGTGCTAATATGAGATTAAAGTCATGGCACATTTATTTGTTTAGACACTTTTTAAAATTCAAAGGGAACTCAACGTGTTTTAAATGAGACACAAAACAAACATATAATGAGGCAACTTAAAAAAAATAAACATGACATTTAAATGAATAATTAAATTGGTAAAATAATAAATACATGGTGGGATTCATCACTTTTGGACAGAGCCAGGCTGACTGTGCACCTCTGGTTACAGCCTTTAATCTAAACCTGCTGCTTTAAGACTAATAAAGGCAGTTGCAGTAATACGTACTCGACATGAAAAGATACAGGTTAAAACTGCCGGACGCTATTTGACCCCCTTGCCAATTTCGGTAAACGTGATTTTAGGATGTGAGAATGAGTCACCAGTTTTTATCAATATTTTTCACTGTTCTGACACGTTGCAATAACTGGACTGATAACAAGCCTGGAAAATCCCATACACCACCCTCACAATCCTACACCCTAAACAAGTATTCATCTTCCTGTTACTCATACTGTGTCTTTTATAGATAAAGAAGAAGAAAAAACCCCTTAGTGTCCAAGTCTCCCCCCCCCCCCCTTCTTCAAACCACCCCTAAGAAAAACATCTTCAAACATGTTAAAGACTCATTCTCTTGCTCTTTTCTTCTTCGCTCTACTTCCCATTATATACTGAAAGACTAAGATCAGAACAGCTGGGCTGCGGCTGGTACCGAAGCTGCCTAAATACAACACAAAACTTGGCTCGGCTTCATTTTTCTGATGTGTTTTGTCTGTCTTTGATCAGAAACATAAAGTGGCTGACTAAGGGGAGTTTAGCATGTGTTTATTCAAGGGTAAAGGAAACACACTGGGCTGCTAGACTCCTCCGCCACATGTGAGTCAGTGAGAGATGAGCTGAGCTCCTAAAATCCACCTGTAGCTACTCCAGCACCTTCAATCCTGTCTGAGGAGATGAGGTGCTTGCTAGGATCCCACCATTGCTACTACAGTGCAGTGACTCACTGTCTGGGCATCAGCAGTCTCTGACAGTGCTGGCTCTTTTCTCAGTAATTGACTCCAGTTCACACGAAATAACAGGAAAACTAGTAAAAAAAGAACCAAAAACAACAAGAAACCCCCCAAACTGGACCACTTATAAAGGAAATGTTCAATTGGGATGAGATGTTAAACAAAGATGTTTATAATACAAGTTAAACAAGATGCCACAGGATAGATAATTTCTAAATAGATAAATACATGATTATGGTTTAATCATAACTAGATCAATATTTGAAATTATACAGTAACTAATATAGACCGTTAGCAGCTGCTAACAGTTTTTACCGTGGCTTATTCTAACAAAGTTTGGTGATCCTAGTGAGGTTGTGCTTGAATTTGAATGTTTACAGAAAATGTACTAAAGATTGAAGACACTGTAGACATTGAACAGACATCCTACACACACAAATAAGTAAGCTAAGAACACAAAGGAGGCTGTGTCCACAATAGCGCATTTCTGTTCTGAACTTTTATTTTAGGAACTATTTGCGTTTGCCTAGAAAAGGTCAAATCATGTGACGATACATGTACGACTCAGGGAAGGACACATAGTTACTGTTATCAGCCAATCAGAAGCCTTGGAATGAATTAAGACAATGCTAAAAAAAACAAACAAAAAAAACAAAAAACAAACTGCAGTTCCTCTAGTGGCCACTTGAGGCTGGCTTCAAAAGGGAGTGAGTCTCATTAGACTTCCATGATAAAATGGCCATGTACAGCATTACAAAGCACGTTTAGCTTGACATAAAAATGTCCCTGTGCTTTACAGATAGCCATTCAGATCAACTATAAGTAGAATGATTTATTTTTTTAATAACTGATCTACCTGCTTAACTGAGTTAGGGGTGTGGCCTTATTAATTAACAGACAGCTTTCCCAACACATTTAGCTGGAGCTGACTAGCATCTACGAGGCCTCACTTTTGTTACATCCAGCCATTAGACTGGGCCAGTATTGCCGTAGGTGAATTTTTAATTGATTATCTGACTAACAGGGCTTGATGTGTGGTCAAATCATCCCAGAAGTTATGTGCTTTGGTGAGTGAAGTTCTGGTGTTTTATTAGTTCACTACTTGGGTTGCTTATTCACAAGACACCACAAAAGCGGATAAATCAATAAGTTTGATTTGCCAGATTTTTATGCCAGATTCCCTTCCTGACACAACCCTCCTAGGGATTTGTGTCCCTTAATCATTTGACATGTGTTAACCAATACAGTATGAACACTACGCTTGTAAATTGCCTTAACATGCTTTGCTGATATGTGCTTCTGTGTTTTGCACTCGAGTTCATGGATAGGTGATAAATTAGCACGCCACTTGTTTATTCATATAAAGTAACTTCTTCCTCCCAAAATCCAACATGGCAACAGCCAAAATGCTAACAGAGTCCACAATACAATTTCTGAATGTGGGCACATCCATGCTTTATACAGTCTCTGATCAAGAACTACTCATGGGTGTCTGATCGTTTCTACTATCAGTGTGGTCTAGTCTCCAAAATGTAGCTAATGCAGTGTTGCTGAAAGCTGCTAGATGCTGGCTCCAAAATAAATGTGTCTCCTGCTTCAAAATGGATCCGTTTTTTCCCGCAAAAACTAGATCACATTAGTTTTTGATGATTTCAGCTGTACAATCTAATGTGTGTGCCATTGGTCATTTTATAAATTACTGCTGTGTTACTAAGACTGGTAGCTAACGGAAGGCTGTAACGCCCGCCAGGAGGCGTTGATTTACAGCTGGCTGACAGCTGTTTCAGAGTTTCTATTTAAAGAGTAAACTTTTTTCTCCAGACGCACACTTCTACTACTCTGTTTGTATTTAAGGAGACTTTGATATGATGCAGTCATGCATTGTTTTGGTAATGCTTATCTTTAACACATTGTAGTTAATGTAACTAATACCAGCATGGGCTAGCCCAAGGTCCTGGCTCCACACAGACAAACTCTGCAATGCTGTGGCCATTTTTAGGAACAATATGGTCTACAGCTGTGGTTTGAGCTTAATGCTTATGTCAGCATGGACACACACACACACACACACACACACACACACACGCACACAAACACACAATATGATATTAACATGCTTAGTTGGGTTGGGCAATATGTAAATATTTTCCAACGGCCTGCCGTCAGTCCTACGACAGGCAACTGATGATATATTTGTTAAGGGTTGTCTGTGCAGCAAGTGCAGGGAGCAGGGCAAAAGACTCCCGACACCCTTTCAGCAAATGGAAGCATTTGTTTGTGAAAATATTAAAAAATCACTATTTTGGGAATATTTTGGTTTTAAAATGGAAGAAACTAAAGGTCCTGAGGGAGTGATGCCTCCGCTTTGCAGCCTATAAATGAACAGAGGTAAAGATTACAAAGGCTAATAAATGAATAATGTCATTTATGAGACTTTTCAGTACTAATCGATTGGACAGCAACCACTACCTGCAATTACTTCAGTCTGGTCCCTGTCATGACTTTCTAAAAGTTAGAACCATTGGTACGAACACCAACTGTTTCCATATCACGTAGACAATAAATTTACTGGAATTTTCAAGAGGACAGACATAAATCACACAACATAATAATAATAATTATTATAATAATAACAATGAACCCCACAACCAACTGCATAACCCCAAACCTTAGCAGATATAACTGTAACCAACAGTTCTTAATATATCTGAAGCTGAATTGTTCTCCTGCCCAGATGCTAATGTTGATTTTTAAACTGAGACATAAATCTGTGTAACAAATTCAGTTCTGCAAGTTATCCAGATATTTAAAAAAATAAAAAAAAATCCACCATTGTTTCATAAAAAGAAAAAACCCCAGCATATCACCAAAGTCATTTAAAACCGTTTTGGGGAAATTTCAGTGTTGAAGCAACAGACTGGTCAACTCTCACAGCTGTTCCTCGAGTCCATTAGCGTCACTTAAAATCTGCCTCATCGACATCCAGGATCTTTGAAATGCAAACAACGGCGTACACTAACGATGATCTCTCCCTGTGACATTCACGTTTACATTTTACAGGAATATGTCTGCTCATGTGCCACTTAATTAGGTACACTGGTTCAACTGCCCCTTGCTCATACTGAGCATCAGAATGGGGAAGAAATGTAATTTAAGCGGCTTTGAAGGGCGTATGGTTGTTGGTGCCAGGCCGGTGTGACTATTTCAGAAACTGCTGATCTACTGGGATTTTCCCACACAGCCATCTATTTTACAGAGAATAATCTGAAAAAGAGAAGATATCCAGTGAGTGGGAGTTCTCTGGGTGAAAATAAGTTCAGAGTGGAATGGCCAGAATGCCAGCGCAGAATCGCTAAAGCGCACAGCACACAGATTGGCTTCAGCCACACCGGGTGGCACTCCTGTCGGCTAACAGCAGTTAAAAACAGGAAGGCTACAATTTGCCTGGATCTCAATCCAGTACAGCACCTTTGGGATGTGGTGGAACGGGAGATTTGCATCATGGACGTGAAGCCGACAAATCTGCAGCAACTGTGTGATGCTATCATCACATCAACAAAACCCTAAATCCCTGAGGAATGTTACCAACACCTTGTAGAACCTATGCTATGACGGATTAAGGCACCTCTGAAGGCAAAAAAGGTCCAGCGAGCGAATGTCTCATTGTTCCAGTCGGTTTTGCTTTCATTGCTTTTATCTGTGACATCTGTACCTGTATGGGCTTATCAGGGACTGCTCCAATTACACATACTGTACACATGGCGCCTCCAACACAATGCAGGAGTCAAAACAAATATTACATAAGGCCGTGTTATTTGCTAAAGATAGGTGTAAATTACAGGATGGTCACATAAAAATATCACTACAACATCGGGACTACTGTAAATGGTTTTAATACAGGGGTTAGTCAACATGGAAATGACAGATGTTTATAAATGATCTGTAGAAAGGGATCTGCCGTCACTCTGGCTGTTCTCGCTGACTCCAGGAATCTGTTCAGACCACAAGGCTCAACACCTAACATGGTATGTCCTTTGTCTTCCTATTAACTGCTTCCCTGTTCTCAAGAGCTGTAAGGGTATATCCTGATGGTGAGCTAAATGAAAAGCGGTATGGAGGTGCATTAATACCTCAAAGACAGCTGAGGGAAAACAGACGAGAGGCAGTGTTTTCAGAGAGACCTGTTTGTATACTCTCGACAGCGCAAATATGTGCATGTGTGTGCGATAAAATCAGAGCCCTGTCATGAGGAGTAATGACAGGGTGCGCGGCTTATGTAAGACCCCATTTGTTTGTCATTTAAACTTCAATACAGGCACACAACATCCCCTAATTACCCAGCCTGCTCTTATGCTCTGCACATGTTGGTCACTGTGTCAACTGTGTTCAGTGACAAAAGCTAGCAGTAGGCAGATGCTGATCTGAGCAGTTCCACTAGAGAGAAAAGTACCTCGGTTGATCCTGTGAAAGCCACTTTGTCTATGCCCATGTGTGAAGCAATTGCAGCTCCTGCTGTTGGCCCGAATCCTGGCAAAATATTGATGACTCCCGGTGGAAAGCCGGCCTGTCAAAACAATATGAGAGGAAACAAGCTTTAGCGGAGATGACAGCAGAGCCAAGCAAAACCACAAGCAGTGTGGGGGAATCCGGACCCAACCCAACCTCCCTACAAGCAGAGAGCAGGGAGAACATCAAAAAGGCAACAGACAGATAGTCTCCAAGAAGAGGCGAGGCCGGAGAGGACAGGGGAAAAATAGAGGGGATGTAGACACTTAAATTTGTCCATTATTTGGCTTCAATACATTGCCATGTCAGGCTGTGTTGTTGAACTTACTCATGTGTTTATCCTTATTGTACACAGCTGCACTCACTACAAAGAGCTCTGGTTTGGAATTTACTCGAGATTTATATCAGCGTGTTTAAGATGTTCAGATTTTATTTTATTATTTTGTGGAGTTTTCGGCACTATTGCCAGGAAAAACTGAATAAAGAAAAAAGAAAGTTGACCCAGAGCATCCCTGAATTAATTTTTCTAAAGCATTTTTATGTTGACTGTCACATCCATACTTAACATATGAAACTATGTGATTATATAACATTTGTTCTTGTGATCTCTCTGAATCCATAATAAACTGATATCAAATTTAGAAATAAAAACTTAAAATAACTTTCCTTATTAATCATTTAGCATTTTAGCTAGTGTGTGCATCATTAGGCTCTCATCACTCTTCATGCTATCGTTAAAGTGGGATTATTCAATGTGGTATGATAATGCTGTACTTATTACTGCTAAAATACTGCCTGTATTATTCTCAAAGGTTGCCATCTTAGCAGAAGGTTAGGGAGTACATATTTTAAGTCTGTACGAGGGAATGCTAATTCTAATTAGCAACCGAGCAGCAGGTGATTTTTAGCAGACCTTGACATTATGGGTGTTTTTTCTTGTCTATGTATTAATGTTTAAATATTGTTAATAATGTTTCCCGTGGAAGAATTTAGTATGAGTGGTTACATGTTAAGTTAAGCTGTAAATGTCTACAAAATGGCACAGCTAGCTTGCTAACCACTGTGAAATGCTTCAGTAGCCATTTCTGCTAAGTACATAACCTAATTATCATGAGACAGCAGTACTGTATATACTTCATATACTGTTTATATATATATAGACAGCAAGGTAACTGTATATACTTACATTTAATACTGCTGTATATATATATATATATAATATATATATACTCATAATCACTAAGTTATATATCAATATATTATATATATATAATATTATTCACTATAGTAGTAGTATAATATAAATTATAAAATCAGGATGATCTCACTCATACTTGCTGAAGGATGTGAGACACATATGTATAAATGGCTGCTCGAGTGCATTATACGAGGTACCACATGAAACAATACATTATCTATAATATTATTAAAATGGTTAGCTGCGTACATATATATATATATATATATATATATATATATATATTGGGGATGCAACGATATTCGTATCGATATTGAACCGTTCGATACAGTGCTTTCGGTTCGGTACGCATATGTATCGAACAATACAACATTTGTAATTTATTTTATCAACTTTTCCTTCTGACGATGCTGTCTGTGTTGGAGCGCTCAGTGAATCTGTGTTCGACTACTCCGCCTAGGCTGCACTGTCCAGCGCAGATCCACTGAGCGCTCCACACAGACAGCATAGTCAGAAGGAAGAGCGACAGGGCAAGCTAGCGAGACAGAAGTTAAGCTCTCCTTGCAACAGGCAAATTGAACCTCATTCAGATCTGGCGTTTGGAATTATTTTGGTTTTCATGTGACGTATGACCCTGAAGGTAAGCGAGTCATGGACTAAAGTAAAACAGTATGTTGGATGTGCCATGCAATGCTCAATTACATTGGTGTGAACTAGTGTGTTAGCGCAGTTAGCTCGTTAACGTGTTGGCCGTCTAGCCCCATGCACGGAGCGATCGGCGGTAGCTCGTTAACGGAGATTTGCCGTGTTGTGGCGTTAAGGTCATTTCAACGAGATTAACCTGAAAGCACTAGTGGGAACACAACGAATATGACTGCACATTTACGCCGACATCATCCTAGTGCAAAGACAAAAACAACAAGCATGCTACTAACTTTAGCCGAGTCATTTAGACAGCTGTTAGCACATGATTCTCCTTATGCTGCTGAGAATATAGCCCAGAAGAAGCGGATAGTATAGCTTTTATTTTGGAAAGAGACATTTCTCTGTAATAAACTCTCTTTTCCAAAGATGAGTGATTCCTCAATCAGATACAGGGCTCGCAATATCGCTAGCCCGACGTCCCGGGCTAGCGATTTTTTCAGTCGGGCTACCAAAATCTATCTCTGCCCTGCCCGTCGGGCTATTGTAGGAAGGAAAAATATATGTCAATGCTTTTGCATTCTTTCGGAAATGTAGCTGGGTAATTATGTCATTGGCATCGGTCATTCAATATGTGACATATTGAAATCGCGTTTGAATTTGCGCTTGTTTTTTGCTTTCACTTTGCAATCGTGCAAACTGTGTATAGAGAGCGACAGCACTGATCTGTGAGTGATGATAATTTGTGCACCAATTCCTCTGACATCGTCTTATTAATCGTTAGCTTACTATGCAAACATGACAAGTGAAATCTCCCGCAGCAAGCTTAAACATGTGAGAGGTTGATCGCGCAGAGAATCGCTGAGCTTATGTGAGTGCGTGTGTAAAAGCATTTCAGTTCTGCTGAGCCAAATAAGACAGGTCAGGGTGAAGAAGTGACAGCCAAAGAAAAGCTTACCACAAAACGGAGAAGTTATGACAAATCAGACTATAAGGCAAAAAGAAAGTGCAGCTTTATGGTTTATATGGACAAAAGAATTTCTGTGGCTGCAATATGATGAGCTAAATAACCAGGGCTGCACATAAGTGGTCCGCAGGTGCGCATTCGCTGTCAAAATAAAAAACACGCACAAGGGTTAGGGTTAAATTTAAAAACTGTACTTTTGAGTTAAAATATATATTTATAATTTTAATAAATGACAAATTAAAAAGGCATGAACATTTTATTTTGTATCGAAAAAATATCGAACCGTGACACCAAAGTATCGAACCGAACCGTGAATTTTGTGTATCGTTGCACCCCTAAATATATATGTATCATTGTGTTGTAATTGATATATATATATATATATATATATATATATATATATATAAAAACACACCCAGCACGCCCCTGCGGGCGGTTTATCCTTCAAGCTCGGGTCCTCTACCAGAGGCCTGGGAGCTTGAGGGTCCTGCGCAGTATCTTAGCTGTTCCCAGGACTGCGCTCTTCTGGACAGAGATCTCTGATGTTATTCCCGGGATCTGCTGGAGCCACTCGCCTAGCTTGGGAGTCACCGCACCTAGTGCTCCGATTACCACGGGGACCACCGTTACCTTCACCCTCCACATCCTCTCGAGCTCTTCTCTGAGCCCTTGGTATTTCTCCAGCTTCTCGTGTTCCTTCTTCCTGATATTGCTGTCATTCGGAACCGCTACATCGATCACTACGGCCGTCTTCTTCTGTTTGTCTACCACCACTATGTCCGGTTGGTTAGCCACCACCATTTTGTCCGTCTGTATCTGGAAGTCCCACAGGATCTTAGCTCGGTCATTCTCCACCACCCTTGGGGGCATCTCCCATTTTGACCTCGGGACTTCCAGGTTATACTCGGCACAGATGTTCCTGTACACTATGCCGGCCACTTGGTTATGGCGTTCCATGTATGCCTTGCCTGCTAGCATCTTGCACCCTGCTGTTATGTGCTGGATTGTCTCTGGGGCATCTTTACACAGCCTGCACCTGGGGTCTTGCCTTGTGTGATAGACCCCAGCCTCTATGGATCTTGTACTCAGGAGCTTGTTCTTGTGCTGCCATGATTAGTGCCTCTGTGCTGTCTTTCAGTCCAGCTTTGTCCAGCCACTGGTAGGATTTCTGGATATCAGCCACCTCCTCTATCTGCCGGTGGTACATACCGTGCAGGGGCCTGTCCTTCCATGATGGTTCCTTGTCTCCC
>NW_024582411.1:337272-458999 GCF_018398535.1 Haplochromis burtoni
TCCTCTTTCTTGGGTTTCTGCTGCCTGAGGTATTCACTGAGCACTCGGTCAGTTGGGGCCATCTTCCCAATGTATTCTTGGATGTTCGTTGTCTCATCCTGGACTGTGGTGCTGACACTCACCAGTCCCCGGCCTGGTGAGTGCACAAAGTTTTTGTGCTGATGTTAAAGCAAAAGGAGGTTTTGCTGTTTGTAATTTGACATTCAGGGACTATTTTCCCTTAGCACTTGGTGCTGCTGCTCTATAACTTTATGTGGTCTTTGATTTCATGGCTGAGTTGCTGTTCTTAGTAAAGCCTCCCGCATTGCAGTAATTCCCCTTTCAGTTGATCGTGTAATATCTAGGAGGGTAGAAGTTTCACAAACTGACTTGTTGCATAGGTGGCATCCTATTACAGCAAAACGTTCAAATTTAGTGAGTTCTTTGGAACGACCCAGTCTTTTACAAATGTGTGTGAAGGCAGTAGATGAAAACATTGGAATTCAAAGATTAATAGGTTTGACCCAGTACTTTTGTCCATACAGTGAATATTGAATTGAGTTGAATTAGCTGTATTAATATTAATATTTGGATTTTATTTTGACTAAACTACCAGAGGTAGTAAACTAGAGACACTAGACGTGTGTTTAGTTCTGCATCAGATAATTATTTTGTATTTCTGACACTTAATTATGTGACAGAGACCAACATGAAGGTTTTTAAATGCAGCGTGAAAGCTCAGCAAAAATAGATATTCACAATATTAATCTCATTATTACTGTTTCTGCAGCATTTCCCACCAGACAGATGCTAATTCTGAGCTTTTTTTTTCATTAAAATAAAGAAAGATTTTAAATGTTTCATTTTTATCATCCTAAATAAATTTTATTGTTGTATTAAGAGACTAAAATCTGTATGTTTTAGACCATTAAAAAGTTCATTTGCATAATTGAGGCAAACTAACCATTTCATTTTGGCTCTATATTGGCTGGAGATAACATAAAGGCCAAGTCCTACTTCACTGACTCTGAGATGATGCACCAAATCGATGTGACACTTCGCTAAACATCTGTTTTTTATCGCCTTTTGGTTACATTAACATTGCACTGTCTAAATAAAGTGTTGGCCAAAGTCAAAGTGAACACTGTGTCCTTGGCAAAATAAAATCTATAAGTGATTCTGTTTCAGTTAGTTCAGCACTCATGCTTGAAACTGTGCGTGCGAAATGTTTGCCGTCGTCATAGTGACTCTGTCATTTACCTCCTTGATTAGAGCTGCCATGTAGAGGCAGGTGAGCGGCGTCTCCTCAGCAGGTTTCAGGACGACAGTGTTTCCACACGCGAGCGCTGGGCCCAGCTTCCATGCTGTCATCATCAGAGGGAAGTTCCACTGTGTACAACACACACGCGCACGCACACAGAGACACACACACAAACACCGGAAAAAGACATCATGCATCTGACACACTGGGTGGTCACAAGTCAAGTTCAATAACTCATCGCTCTTAAGTCACTCACTCTCATTTTCACTCTGTCTAAACATAGTCAAGTGAGAAAATGTTCTCGGCACTTGTACAGTATTTTCTCTTCCCACAGTATTCTGAGAAAGTCGGGAAATTGCAACACATGTGCAATAGACCCGTATCACTGTTCAACACACAGGCCTGTGTTATTTCTGCTTTGCACAGGAGCCCATGGGGCTCAACACAGAACCACACGCTTTCTGCACTCTTGCACAATCAACAGTGTCTCTTTCTCCTTGATCTTTTCCTCCTTTCTCATCATTCTTCTTTCCTCAAACACACTCTGTTAAATCCCTTAGCTCATTCTTCTGCTTCTCACTTCTTGTTCCCTTTTCCTCAAAGCCACCGGCACACTGGAGGGGGTGGGGTTTGGAGTGGTTGCGGGGGATTACCGGTAAGATTTAAAAACTGTGGCTGACAGGGAATTACTGGAAAATTCTGAATGTAATTCAGTACTTTTAGACGCAGCTAACTCCATCTTTTTTATTTTTTCTTCACACTTCCCTGTCATGTTTGCATGTCACTTTTCAGAAAAGTTATACTCACAGGGACAATTTGTCCACAAACTCCAATAGGCTCATATCTGGTAAATGTCAGATATTCTCCATCTGTAGAGGAACACACATGAGCAAAGAGAGAACTGGGTTATTTATTCCTAGCTTTAACACTTTAACAAAAAAGCACTTAATAGGAAATACTAAAAAATCCCTCTAAACACATGAAAAACGTCACCACCTGACTCCCCTGGTGTTGTTGACTCGACATGTTAATTTGCAAATGAATCCACATTCCTTGTTCCTTGTTGCTTTACCCTGGTGAGAGATTACGTTTCATGTGTGTAACTGTTTTAGGTCATAGAGATGGGTGTTATGCTGGAAAGGTTTGCTCATTCCTCTTGCATTACTTGAGTAAAAAGGAGGTACTTGCTGAGGGTGTGCCATGCTTGTTCATTTTTCAGAAAAACAATTCATATTGAGAAATGTGTGTATAAATTTGTTACCACAGTGGTCAGCTGATGATTGCTTAATGTTGCACTTGGACTGGAAGGATCAGTGGGGGGATGACAAGTCAAACAATCACGTTGACAACAGATACAAAACTTCAGTAAGATTCCCATATTTCAACTTTTTCTTTTTTTTGTCCGTGTATTCCAGTGTGGATCTTGCAAAACTGCTATTGTTTGTGGAATGAATCTATAAACCCAGTAGGCATGACATTTTCTGGAGGAACTCGAGTATCTGAAGCCTTGTTTGAAAGAATGACGCCTGCACATGAATTATATTTCAATTTGGCACAGGCGGTGTAAATGATACCAAACTGTACTGCCAAAGGTGCTGCACATAATGACACTCCCCATTCATTTCATGCCGTCTCTGATATAAATTTAACACCACAGTATCAGCATAACAGGCAAGACAAATAGCTGCAGAGGAGCAGCTCATGGTAGCTGTGTTGCGCCTCATTCTAACAGGTGAACAAACATGATTACTTACATCATACAGGCTACAGGAATACCCTTATTTATTTACTCTGAAAGCCTACAAGTGGAATAAAGCTTAGACCAAAGCCCTGGGAAAACGCTCGCCGTGGTTGGTTTGGCAGCAGCGTACAAGAGAAGCTTTGAGAGGGACAATACAGTGGTATCAGGATGTTTTCCATGTCCTCTCAGTCTCTCTCATTCTTTTTTTTCTTCCTTTTAAAACACACAGCCAACTTTCTTCTCTTCCACCCTCAGATTCAGCTGCTTTAGAGGGGCAACACTGGCAGCTGGCTCTAATGTGTTTAGATTGATTACCAATTTGTTACCTTCACCCGCTGAATGTAAGCTTAGCTTTCTGCAAAACTCTGAACACAATGAAATAAAAAGAGTGTTTTGTTTTACTAAAAAATTTAATAAATGGTGATGTCAATAGAGATGCCCCCCCCCCCCAAAAAAAAAAGATTTAAATTTCCTGTACTTGTAAAAAGCTTTGTAGTAAAATATTGCAAGAATTTATGCAATGATCCTAGTCAAAGGTCTCTAAAGTAGCTTAAAAGCAAAAAAAATTAATGTTGCACAACTTAAATCCCTATATTAATTGTGCATTCTCATGCTCCTCTACAGGGTTCCTATATTATAACATAGTTCTCCTGACTGTCCACATGCTTTTCAGTCAGCGTAGGAAAAGATTAACGGAGGCTACAAAGATTTTTTTTATTTTATTGTTCTGAGTGTTTTAAAATCATGTTTATAGCTGCTTGTCGTGTACCTATAGTGGAAGCGTCATGGTATTAATACTTTTAAGGATCTCTATAAAGATGTATTGTACAGGGTTTGCTATTCAAACTATTGCAAGTCATTAAACGTTCTACCAGCTGTGTGTGTGTGTGTGTGTGTGTGTGTGTGTGTGTGTGTGTGTGTATTATTGTATCTGTTCATGTAAGAAAAACTAACAAATATGTTAGGGGAACAGATTGTATTGTCATTGTAAACTTATGTACATTTGTCTCTCAATAAAAATATTTATTAAAAAAATAAACACCAATTTGCTGCATTTTTTATCAGGCACTGGTTGTAAATTATATAATAACTTACTAATCTAGGTCACTTTGTGTGGAACACAGTCAATATAATAATATATCCCAAATTCAATTAGCACATGTAACAATAATAAAAGTAAAGTTGATCAACAGACTTCAAAGAGCGATCGTATTGATTTTCCAGGTCAGGGAACTATTTTTTTATTTTGTTTTATTTTAATTTCATTTTCCTGACACCCCAGTAATGCACAATAACAATTAAAACCTTTTACTGATACCAAAAGGGTCTCAGAATAAAACCGTGCCTGCTAAAGCTCTCAGTAGAGTTAGTGGAGAATTTAAAGCTACTTTCAGCTGCTCACTTCTCACAACAAACAGCTAACTATTGTCTAAGAGGTTTGACACATTAAATCTGAATGACAGACTGTGTAAAAAATGTGCACAGTGTAACATCAACAATTGTTTGAGGAATTCTGTATTGAAACTTCAAGCTGATGCAAAGAGCGACGTGTTGCATTCATATTGAATTGATTTATCAACTACAGGTTGCCACGCCCTAAGGCATATCTTTCATTATCATAGATTTTCTCTAAATGGGAACTAAAAATGACAAAATAAACATCATGTTGCAATCTTTAAGCGTTTAACTGGTTTATTAATCAAGGAAAGTGTTTACTGAGGTCAAAGAGCAGATCAGAAAGAAAGTGATCTTTCTCATACACTTCTATACAGTCAGTCTTCTTTTTGCAACCAGAGGAGTCGCCCCCTGCTGGCCATTAGAAGAAAGAAGTAGATTTAAAGATCTTCCACACATGCTTCAGTTTTTAAATCCTGACTAATCATATATGTTAAGTTTGCAATTTCAGTTGAGTGTTGTTGCATTTTTTGTTTGTTTTTTGGTACCAAACAGTCAGAGGAACAAACACAAAAACACAAACCTGGCTCTTTCTTTAATACCATCTGACTAATCCTTTCTTTAACTGCTAGTACCCTTCATCTCTCTCAGTCCAAACGGCTCTTACCCATTGGAATGGAAGTACCATGGATCTTGTCGGCATATCCAGCAAAGTATCTCAGTGTCTTTATGGTTCCTTGGAGGTCCACAAACAGAGTGGGCAGGAAAGGCTTTCCACTGTCCAGTGACTCAATAGTCTGAAGAGAGACGAGGGACAAATATGTGATCTAACCTTGTGATCTTCACATATTTCCATACTGTTTTCTATCTTTTACACGCACCCACGGGTGAAATGTGACACAAGATAACACTTAACTACAAGTACGGCAGTAATATGCTCGCTTTAGGACATTTGCATGTATTTGTACTATCAAGCACAAAAGCAACTGTAGATCCTTCTTTCCAAAAGGCATAAAATGCATTTAATAACATGTGAGGAAAAATAAGAGAACATTCCCAGTATTTGTCCACTTACTGCTAGGTAGACACTGTCCCTCTCCACCAGGTCAGCCAGTTTGGACAGCAGTCGACCCCTCTCTGAAGCATCCATCCTTCGCCACACAGAGCCCAAAGAAAAGGCCAGGCGAGCTGCCTGCACGGCTTTATCAACGTCAGCCTACAGGGGGAAAAAACATGTCACTTCATGATCTGTCTCTGCATTTTAGCAGGCCTACATCTAACATAGAAGTGTATATGCTGAATGCTGAAGATGATTTGTCTCATATTGTGCTTTTGCTTTTCTTTAATATTTCAGATCCAGCTATTTCACTCATGTATGACGGCTAAAGACTAGACTCCAGGCCAACACTATAGCTATACCTGTTTAAGCATGCAACGCATGTACCAAAGGATAGCGTCCTTACTGCAGGAGCCAGAGTTGGAGTTCATTACAGACCATTTCCTGCATGTTTTCACTCTCTCCCCACTTTCCTACTCTCTGCACTGCCCTATCCAATAAAAAGATGGTTAACCTTTTACAGGGCACTCACTAAGATACACAGAAAGTCTCAACTTTAACCCTAAAGTGTGACTTTTTTTAATCTTTGCGATGCAAATGAAGTGATATGTTTCCTGATTATGGGTAAACCCCCCCACCTTTCATTGTTAGACTCTCCAGCGCTGAAACCTAAGTACAGAGAAATTCATTATTCTTTTTACTGTACTACATGTATTTAAGGTAGCTCCATTATGCTTTTCAAATATATATACTGTTACATGCTCACTTTAAACATGGCTTAAGTTTCAGAAAATTAGGTCATCATGTATAAAAGTAATCCCTGTGAGCCAGAAACTCCAGACCTCACTGCATGCTCAGTTTACACCAGCTTTTTTTTTTTTAACTCTTGGCTCTGTGTGATGAGAAAGAGAAAGAGAGGGCATCCTAACGTTTTCATCTCAAAGTACTGTACTGTGAGTACAGAGGCCACGCTGGCAGCTGTTCAAACCCGCTGTTTGTGAGAGACAGCCAATCAAAAGAAAACTGGCTTTAAGTGGGAGGGGCTAAACTGATGAACTAAGGGAATGGAGCAAGGCCAAGTATATGATTAATAAAGATAACACTGAACTATGAATAATTTAAAGCTACTCTTTTAAAGCCCAAGAATAAAAATATGGAGCAAATGAATTAAGAAAAACTTTAAGAATAATTTGTTATTTCTAGCTGCATTTATCTCTTCTGTGTTTGCACATCATGTGAATGTATCTGCTGAACATCAAGGGTCTTGTTGAGGTTTTACTTTCTGCTCATGTTGCTTTCTGTCCTTTGGGATCATCTGCCCCACCCCATGAGGTTCACTTGGGTTACCCTCCCACCTGTGTGTGTGTGTGTGTGTGTGTGTGTGTGTGTGTGTGTGTGTGTGTGTGTGTGTGTGTGTGTGTGTGTGTGTGTGTGTGTAGGTTTCTTTATCTTTTCTGTCTTTTTTATCTTTTTTTTATCTTGTATATTGTCTAACATCCACTAAACGCTTGCTTTTGTTGTTTAAGCCTGCACGCTAGTCCAACATGAACAAGTTAAAAATTAGTTTTACCAATAAAAACTTCTACATCCATCAACAGTAATGACTTTAACCATTTACTTGGTTTAACTATACTTATGTAATGTAATACTTATAATAATACTCCACCATAAAACATTGTATAACATTTACCTTGTCTGCTTCCTGGACTTCACAGATCTGCTCTCCAGTAGCCGGGTTGTAGACAGGGAAGACCTTTCCACTAACAGAGTCCTGCCATTCATTGTTGATGAAGATCTGCAAAAAAAGAAGAAGATAATTTGGGCATTTTAGTAAGAGATATAACCCATTTTAAATTCATTAAATAGGCAAAATTATTATTGGAATGTATCCTTTTCACACGTAGCACTGAAAGCCTGAAAAGGCAGTTTCCAAACATGCTAAGCATGAGCGTGCAACAATGGCTGCTCTTTTTTTTATTTAAAAATATTTATATTATATTAAGTAATGCGTTCATTTCACCATTTTGCTGCAGCTATGTGCTTGTGGACTGCGAAAGAAAAACAGCTCTCACGCAGCGACACGTCCAGGGAGAATCTCTGGAAATCTGGACACAGATTCCTGTCTGTTCAGCATTGCTCTCTAGGGAGTGCTCCACCATCCAGACAAAGGGGGTGGGTGGATGTGGGGGTACAGATAAATCCCAATCACACACTCGACCCCCACCCACCTACACAATCCGCCCCCCCACCCCCCAAGCACACAGACACACGTTTCACAACATCGCTGCTCGTTTACGAGATCATAAAACACGTGCTGCACTTGGTTTCTGTGATGCGTTAAAGCAAGTCTTCCGTTAAACAGCAAGTCCTTGGATTCCAACACGAGACATATGCAACGTCTTTGCCGAGCAAAAAGAAAAATAAATGTTTACACAACTCCAAAACTGAGAGTTATGACACAGAAGTACATGTGACGCCTTTTACATATGTAATTTTAAACGTACCTCCAGCATATTAGGTCAGCGACAAAAACCTCCTTCCCCGCTGACATGTTTGGATTCATTAGGCTGACTTACTCACACTGTTTTTAATGACTGTCAGTCTGCCTGATAGATAGAGTGCAAGGAGAACATCTGCTGGCACAAATCCCTCTGTGTATATATTCGCTCTTACCCTCCTTCTACTTTAGAGGAGTTCTGATGTACTGAGAGCAAACCTGAGAGCAGGGTTCAAGTATCCCACTGGCTGTAGCCTCCCTAAACTCTCCAACATGTTTACCTCCATAAACGCCGGGCTTTAAGTACTATTTAATTGGCTGTAAAGTGTTAGCTGTGTTTACTTTCGGGCTGGTATAAAATGCCGAAGTGCCTGAAAACCGTTGGAGTCACAGTAAAAAAACATCACTCTGCCCCCCTCCCTCCCTCAATCCCTCCTCCGTATCATTCCCACGGCTCACTGGCTCATAATGTGGACTCTGCATCTGATTACCTCGCATTCACGTGTTTAAGGTGTTCAGTATCTCCATGTACCACTTCACAAGGCAAAAAATTACAGTACACGATCATTTTCCTATCATTCCTTTGCACTGCTTACCCCCAAACCGTCCCCCACACAAAGGCCTGAGTAACTTCTCCCTCTACCAGCCTGGTATTCTCAGGCGCCTACCATCAGAGGCCACCTTTAATCTGCTGCTCATTAAGAGCACTTCATAAAATTGTCAGTAACAATAAGGAGCAGAGGGCCAGCTACAAAAACAAAAAGTCCTGTAGAGCACTGAATTAGTTTTTAAATTTATAGGGGCCACTGAAGTGGGGCGCCCTAAATCAGAGGAGCCCCCTGACAGCCTCAACAGTCCGAGCAAGAATGCAGACCATGGGTAGCTTTATGCATGGCGTAACCCCTCTCACAAGATGCTGCTAAAGGAGAACGGATGAAGCACGACAACAGTGGAGCAGGCCCCACCTAAATCACGGCCAGAAAAGGACAACTGTCAGACGCCGTTTGGCTCAGCCCTCTCGCTGGGCTCGGACTGGTGTTAGACTTTTGTCTCGTTCCATTGAGAGACTTGATTAAGATGACAGGCCGGAGTCGTAAATCAACTCTCAAGGTTTCTTAAAATTGCTTTTAGGATCATTTGGACGAGGGGCAAAGAACGCAAGGATGAAAAAGCAAGTGCAAGGGTTCACATTTTCAAATGACTAATTGTGTTTTCTTTCCCATTCCCTGCGGGGTCGTTACTATCACTTCACATGATAGGTTCATGTTTATGAAAGTCTGCGCTGCCATTCAGGGCCTAAAATCCCAAAAGTGCACGCAAGATGAAAGAAAATAATTAATATGGATACAAATAATCCCAGGTTTTATTTACTCTATATTTCATTTTAAACTAGAGGTATGAAAAACTCTTTAAAGATCTAGTTCAGCAGCTTTTTATACAAATGGGAGAGAGGATTAAAACTGAGTCCAATATATGTTGCTGGAATAATAACGAGGAGGCCTGATGTGGATGAGTAAGCCTATAGGTCAGGGCTTTCTGCATGGGTCACAGGGCAGCTGCAAACATTTAGCAAATCTCTTGCTTTTCTATAAAAATCGTCGGTCCCATCATCCGGTACGAGCCTGCGAGGGATGGGGATCACAAAAAGATGAGGCACAATATAAACAACCACAATTTAAGAAGTATTTTTTTCAATTCAGCTTTAATTTTCTGTAATTACAAAAAAACAACAACAAATAAATGAACGTTAAAATCAGGATTTGTTCATGTTACACAAAGTTTAAAATGTAAACGATGCCGACTTTTTCTTCTTCTTCTTCTTTTTCTCCACGTTAATAAAAACTTTGTGCGGTATTTGTGTCGATTCATTTTTTCGGAGTGAACTGTAACGGGAAGTATGAAATGCCAAAATACTTCATGCAGCCAACAAAACATCTGTTTGGCTCTTTGCTTCTTCTCACAGCTCACATGCTGAAAGAATATGTAAGGCTACTCGGTTCTCGTCGGTTGGACGGAGGGGGCGGGGGGGTTTAGGGGCGTGTGTGTGTGTGTGTGTGCGCGCGCGTGTGTGTGTGTGAAGGTTTACATACGTGTGTGTTTACACACAACACGCCAAGATTCCACAGCCAGATGAATCCTACGGGCACCTGCAACACTCGTCTGCGCAGGAAGTTTCATATCCTCCCCTATCACAGGACCTCTATTTCCTTTCTGGTTTTGGATGGCGTTCAAAAGTCTTATAATTACTACTGTTACAAGTGAGTGGAGAGCATGTGAAAGTGGAGACCAGCTGGTGTTTTCTTTTTTTCTTTTTTTTTCTCCTACTCCTCTCCACATGTCTGACACCGTGGAGCCTTCATGTTTTTCATTCACACACCCAGAGACAATGCCACCCTGCCCTCCCGGGTTTGGCAAGGGCGGCCTCATTGTCACTGCCTGGCCAACGCCTTTGTCTCGTCAATTTGAGTAGGCAACTGATAAAGGCTGTTCGTCCTGACAACGACGTTAAGCAAGAAACAAGCTGAACACAACGCACACCTTTCTAATAACATCCCCAGAACTGATGCTGGTGCCAGTGTGACAACGTTTCTGGGCAGATTTATTCGGCCGGCAATGAATCCCAACACTAACGCTCAATTTTTATCAGACTCAATATGAGTATTATTTACTGCAAAACCTAGAAGAGCTTAATCTGCAGTCCTAATGAAAGACAGAGCAAAATAAAACAAAGAAAAAAAACCTCGAGACCATGTGCGGCTTAATTTCCATGAATCAACAATAAAACTGACCTCTCCTCTCACTCGTGGTGTTTTTTCTACCATTTGAGGGTTGATGGGTTTCCTGTGTACTTAACCACTCTTTATATTTCAGGTCAAGGGAGGTTTTAAAGAACGTTTTAACATAGTTTCACTCATGGGATCACTGGACAAGGAGGAAGTAATTTATAAAGAAATGTCATGCTTTTTTTCCACGGACAAATAAACATCTAGAAAAGCGGTCTCTGCTGTGTCGTGTTGTGCTCGCCGGCGAAAAAGAGCCCATTCCAACAGATTTATGAAGCCAAGTGTTTTTCATAATGACACCGTAAGGATTTACACGTTTTCTTGTCAGGAGGGCCGCAGACTGAAGGTATGGGAAGTTAACAGGGTAACCTCGCTGTCACTGCTCTTCCTTAAAAAGTGATTAAGAGACAGGGGACATGATGTTGACGTGTCTGCTAAGATGATAATTTACACTCGCTGCACAAGCAGGCATTTCACACCAATGGACACATTAATGGCGGTGCACACTTACCCTGTCACAATCAAAGAGATGTGTTTTAGAGAGTACGCAGCCATGTGTGTGCGAACGAGGAGATTGTGAAAGCAAAGGCACAGAAAGGAGGGAGGGGATCTTGCTGTGCTCGTTGTGATAAATCATTTAGTTGCACAGTATCCACTAACTTTGCCTCTGTTTGATCTTGATCGCGGTAAGATGGTGGTTTTGAAGTGAAAAACTCCAGAACTGCAGGTCAGACTCTGGCAAGGCAGGGCCACTAACCCACACAGTGAGGCAGGGTCATAATTTACACCCCGGTGGACAGCACCTAGCATCGGGGAGCCCCAAGCCTCCATCTGTACTATCTCAATCAGTGACAGATTGATGGAGTCTCTTATTCATCCACACTGAGTGGATGTCTGTGCATAGACTGCTTTACAAATTCATGGGTCTTCATCAGAGGGGCTCTGCACAGGTTCCTATGGTGAAAGTGCACTAATGCCACCACGAGTAAAGCAACAATGAAAATTTATAACTTGATTAGATTAAGAGATCTGTAACTCAGACGGTGAACAAGGCCACTGAATCTGGTCCTTGTCAGTTCTTCAGATGCGTTCTCACTTTATTTGTGCTATGAACACAAATACAAAAGTGCATTTTTATCAGAAGCTTAATATTAACATTTGTGGAGCATTCTTGTAGTTTATAGTCTCTAATAAAGTCTCTATAATATCAGAAAGACAAGACATGTGCAAACGTTTAAGAATAAATAAATAAAAATGTCGTAAAATACCTCTAAATTGTCTCTTCTCACCACACGTAAAAACATTTTATAGACTCTTCATCCACAGCAGAAGAAACAAAGCTGGGCCTTTCTTGTTAAATTTGTCCCACCGAGTGTCTGTTTTAACAAGTCATTACCACTCAACAGTGTGAAAAACCACAACAAAGCCACAAGTATCACCTGCTACAAAGAGCAGGGATACTTTCTCCTTAATTATTTATCAGTCTTTCTCCTCTCCACTTCTGGCACAAGTGGAAAATGTCAATAAATAGCTATCATCGTCCTCTTATTTATGGCTTCCGTTGTGGTAATATCAGGCTTTAAACTCTTTCTGTCTTGTAACCCAGCTGTTGGATCCTTTTAATAATAGAAATGTGGGGGTAGAGGATGGGAGGGGGTATGCTTTCTTTTCAAGGTTTTAGAGTATTTATTAAAACTACAAAGTCTCCTGAAGGTATTAAAAAACTATAAATGCCACTTTAATATGATTTGCATCCAAGCAGGAAGATATCTTGATACGATCACACAATTTCACTATGAGTGGTTTGTGACTTGGTGAAAAGGACAAGGGGCAAACCTTGGCTGAACTATCCCTTTTGTTTTAATCAAATGCTTCCCTGTTATAGATCTGTTGAAGCACGATAATGGATCAGCATATCTCTGCTTCCGGAGTCATCTGATCTTTGCATTGCAAAGCAAAGAAAAGTCACTGCGATCAAAGCTTGATTAAAGTTTTTGAATTCTCATTAAGTTGGAAAAAGTTTCAGATGCCTTTATGTTGCAGAAAATGTGTTTAAAAATCATATTTGAGGGAAAAGGACTGCATCAGTGAACAATGTGGGCTGATTCCTTTGCAGTCAGCAGGGAGGAGAACAGGAACAGGGTGTGAGGAGAGTCCACGCCAGGGGTGCCCATAAATCAGGGCCCTTCTGCCCCCTATGTCCACCAAACCATCAGGGACTGGATGATCCAAATTCCTGGGGGTTAATTCACCAAGTCGCTTCCTAAATTTCCTCCTGTACACTGTTGTTTCCACTCCTTTAACTAACATTCTGCACTGAGAGGGAATGAAAAGCTTTTAGCAGGACAACACACACCATTGTCTTTACAGGGCAGCAGTAGTGTGCCCTTTGCACTTAAAACACTGAGGTATGTGTTAACGCAGAGCAATTATAAAAGCAAATGAACTTCCACCACACTATCATCAGCCTGTCCTCTGCACGAGATGCCCTTTAATCTTACAATCATAAAAACACTTGTTCTGCAGCTAAAAGACTGTTTTAGTAGCGACAAAGTGCAGCAAGACACAATCAGGCTGCTCAGACTGATGATCAAACCTCTGTTACTGATACTGTGAATTTACCTAAAAGTGCAGCAACATAAGCATGAATAAAAAATAAAACTGAAAGAATGAAGATAATCTAGACATCAAACCAAATCAAAACAACTCATATCATGCCAGTTTTTCATGTGACTCATCACTTGTGGTGAAGACTCACTTTCAAAGCCCAGAGGCTTAAAGTGACATCATCCGATTAATTTATGTTTTTTTGTTTTGTTTTTTTAAGAGACATCTATTTATTCAAGCAGGATTAAGCAAAAATTCAACCAATACTTATATATATATATAATAATATTATAATATATATATATATATATATATATATATATATATATATATAATATATATATATATGATGAAATGAATCAGAGTTCCAAATTCTTTGTTTGACTCATAGCTCCTGTCTTCTTCCCACCCACACACACACTTTTGACTGCTGAGCCATATAAAACCCCTCAGAAAGCACCTTTAAAAAAAAGAAAAGAAAAGGGAAAGAACAATAGAAAATATATTTTAAATAAATTTTAATTCTAAACTATTTCCTCACTAAATATGTTGTTCTTAGATAAAAGAAACGGAAACATTTGACCTGAGTGTGCTGCCATCACTCATGTCATTAATAGAAAAATGCTTAAAGATCAGGTAGAAACTATTTTGGTTGCGGTTTTTTTTTTCTTTTTAGCTGATGCTTAATATGATCCTGGGCCGTAATAATAACAGTAAATCGACTCAGTGAATATGACGAGAACACATAAGAAGGAAAATAAAAATAGACTAAATAAAAACCAGTGGTTCAATACATGGTTCAAGTCTCCCAGTATCATTATTTTATACCCCTTTAAAGTATATTTTATAAATTGTTTTCCCACGCTGTAACCTGGAATGAGGTTGGCCTGTGATATTAGGGATAATGTATTCCAGATGGAATAAATATAAAAACTACATTAAAACGGCGGAAAAATTGGCCACGTGACTCAGTGTTGTAAAAGTTTAGCATGTGGTGCACTTCTTAAAACACGGTCAAACTATGACACGCCCTTTGTTAATACGTTGTTGGCGTCTACTTAAAATCATAGCCGTTGTGCAGCATGCGCACTTTTAACTACAAGCAAAACCAGGCCAATTAACCATGTTTAATTTTTTTTAAGAACAAAAGGCTGAACTGTGTTAGGAAACCAGTTGTGTTTCAAAACGCACGAAGCGATGGGCCTATCTAGAGACCACAACAATCTAAAAATATTAATCAAACGTGTTTTATCAGCCACACGCTCGTCACCGCTTCAGTGAGTCGCGCACGGGTTGTTTAAGATTTAATGATCATCTCTGAGCGCGTGCGAGCGGAAAAACAATCTAATTAAAAGTTGCAGCGCGCCAGGTTTAAAGCTCTAAAGTTCTGCTGGATCATTTTTCATCACCTCTAGTCTGCTTTCAGCCACACGCTCTGACACTGAAGCTCCAGCTGCTGACTCACAAACTCGCTTTACTTCTAAAGATTTCCAAGTTTAGGTTTAAGCTCTGCGCGTACAGGCTGTGAGTCGTTACGCGTAAAGTAAACTCTGCTCGGTCGGCGGCGGTTTGTGGAGAGACACAGACCTTGGTATACTTGATCTCCGGGTTGGGCACCGGTGAGGGCATCAGCTGGAGCGATGCCATGAGAGCAGCGGGGTCGCTCTTCACCTCTCCTGGGATCTCGATCTTACTGGAAGTCATCGCGGCCGTCTCTGCGCTCGTCTTGCCTGCCTGCGCCTCTCTGGGTTTTTTCAGCACAGTTCTGATTGAGATTTTGGACTCCTTCCTGGGTTTATAGCCAGGTGTCAGCAGCGGTTCATTTTCATTGGGTAAAGAAAAGGGCTGTCCTTTTGAAAAATAAATTCAAGCATTTACATAAAGCCATGCGTGTTAAGGAGGAGGAACACATCCACCCCACCCACCTCACACTCCCGGTGCACTCAGTTTCCAGTGTTCTCACTCACCAACAGCTGACGCTTTTCCACACTAATTCATCCTGTTACATGCACAAATAGACCACGCTCATACTCGAGAAAGTCTGAAATGGATTGTTATGATAGTCACAAGTGTAGTATTACTCAATGGTAATAACAATTCAGCATGTAAAAGCTATGCCAAGTTTATATAGTTAATATAAATGGGCCCTTCAGGGAAACAGAGAGTTACTAAAGCGTAATAGCCAACATATTTGTTGGGTAAACCAGTCTCGTAACAGGGTCCATTAGTTTCTGGAGCTTATCGCTTGCTCCTTCGCCGCAAACGGAGTTTGCCCTGTTGTCTTGCAGTTGTAAATGTGCAAATATCGGTCTTTCTGAGCCCTTTGAGCGCCTTGCTTCGGCTCAGATTAAAAGTTAACTCTGTCTCTCGGATCCCACAGTCAACAAAACAACCCCTCATACATAAAGCACACCATAACCTCACACTTACACCGTCATTAACCGTTTCCTAAGTGACATTAAAGTGTCGCACCACCTTTCGCCTCACAGTCACCATGTAGTCCTATTTGCCTAACACAACCTCCCCACGGCCTGAGATGTCATGCAAATGCGCACTGGAGCAATTGTTCCTGGGTGCGGGGTATTGTTGGCACAGATTTGTCCTGCAGGTGATAATTCCTTCCAGCGCCTCCTTCAAAACCGGCCAATATACATCCTCCAATTAGCCGCAAGAGGCCCTATCTGGGAAAGCTAAAGGATTTAAAGAAAATCCACGCGTATTAACACATCCACAACAAATAGACCGTCATACTTAAATGTGACGTCACTCACTCAGCAGTTTGTGGGTGAATGAGGTGCTTATTTACGATTATCTGCTCATTAAGTTTGGCGGAAATGTGAAGAAACGACGTGGGGGGAGAAAGTGTATCTAGCAGGGCTTACTGAAGAGGCGTGAATTTCAGATTTCATAACGCGGGCCTCTTGACAGCACAAAGGAGTTTGAGACAGATGTAGGTCCATAATTTGCAAATCCCCGCAGGATGCTTTTTCTCCATCAGCACATCACTCTTTTTCTCACAGCATGGGCGACACTCTCCAAGTGTCTGTTTCACATCAAAGAGGACGGCTCCGAAACTGTGACATTGATTAATGGAGTCAAAACATCCCATTCTCAGCCTGTCGTCTCACCTTTTCACAGAGCGCAGTGAACGGAAGATAAGGCATACCGGGGAGACGGTGTGACAAACGTGTAGCCGCCACTTCAACACTTCAAATGTTTTCATGGAGCTCCCTCTGTTGGACGGAGAGAGCCCAGGACTCTGCAGGGTCACACACGTTTACATGAGTCTGAATAATTGGAGAGAGCGACTCGATAAGCTGAAGTGATGGGAACACGAAACGATAACAAATGGAGGCATGACCGAAAGCCCAGGATGAGTGCAAGGAGCGCAAACCCTCCTGAAGGAAGGCTGAAAGAAGGTGAGTGGGAAAGCATTTCAGAGAGAAAAAAGGTGAGTCTCCCCCGAAATGAACCAGCATCGCTCCCAGTTGCCCCCTAACGAATTACAGAGAGTAAATAAGCGACTAATGGATGGTGATGAAGACCTCTGAAAGTTACGAAATATTTTATTCACAAAATCAACCAAAAATTTTTATGGACTCAATTTTTTTCCCATAAGTGAGATTAAAAATGTAAAAAAAACAAGCGTAATAATACTGATGGAAAGACGCATTAAATCAAGAAACGAGGCTGAAGATAACCTGTTAAACCCTTAACCGAGGTTAACCTCTTATACTCGGTAGATTAAACATATTTTTTAATATTTTAATTTTTAAACTATTCTCAGTTTTATTTGGTTATTTGATGGCGCACACATTTGTAAATATCTTAACTCTAACTCCCCCTGTGCACTAGTTCGTCTACTTTGCGTAAATAATTTGATTTTATGATTTAAACCGAGACAAAGCTGCTTGTTATTTAAAGGTTTAACATATGTTGATGTAAGGCGGCTGCTCGAGCACCAAATAGAGAAGCCTGTAATTCCTATCACGTTCTGTTAAAATACACACACATAATCTTTTTTAAATGTAACTTCAGACCCGAAAGTCTTTCAAAAAAAATAAAATAAATAAAACTAGTCTGTTTGGGCTTTTAAAAAAATCCTCTGAAAGCCCAATAGAAAAATCCGTTTTATAGGGTTATATTTAAATGTACTTATGAGTAAATCCCTCAGCTAGAGCTCATTAAAATAAGAGATTTTTTTAGAACTGTTGCAGCTATGAAATTGTATGGGTGTAAAGTAAAATATGTGTGCTTTTAGGTCACATTTCCCATGGAACTTAAGTATAAAATGTTATGTTATTTGAGGAGCATATTTAGCATTTTTTGCCTTTTGTATATTTCAAATTAAAACTTTAAAGTTCTCTTCACATAAGATCAGTTGCTTAGTACCGCCTATACATGCAGTAGAAATCTTTATTTAAGCTGCAAAATGCCGTAACTGGCTCAGACTCTTTGTGCCAAAATTCATAATTTGCGTCACTGAATGTGCTACAAGTGACTTATGATAATTTCTGAAAAGTGGCCCGACATGTTTTCACTGACACTGGATGTGCTGTGGTTCTAAATCTCTAAGAGGAAAGATAACTGGCCGCTGTTGTGTGTTTAATTCCGATGCTGAGCACAGGGTTCAACCTATAACTTGTAAAGCAAAAGAGCGCTAACACGTGAGGGGAAATCAACTGCCCTGCGATGATCACGTAACACATACAATATTTAGCAAAAACAAGGGGAAAATATAAAGAACAAATACATTTGTACCCAGCACTGAACAAAACACACAGACCGTCAGTGCCCAAAAACGTGTGGTATAGAAAGAAAGCATTGGCCTACGTGTGCATATAGCAACAAAACGTTGCTGGGAATCTCATCATGTCACTCCTTTTTCCAGAAATTCTTGCACTTTATGCATCCCTTTGCAGCGTAACTTGGGAATAACTGGCTTGCATGTTGCAACCATCGTCTGCACGCCCGTGCATCGTTGTGCTGACCTCCTCTCGCCGTGGCTAAATTTGTTTTACAATCCACATTCTCGTGTGACTTACACCTGCAGGATCGACAGATTTCGGCCGTCGTGGTGACTTGCACAATAAATAACCCCAGCATATTTTGTGCTGTAAAACTAGCCCATTACAATTTAGTAACCGTTCAGGTGGTAGGCAGGTGATGTCACATTGGCTTAGCTGTGTTAAAAAATGTGCGCTGGTGCTCTTGGTGTTGTGCACAGGAAGCATTTCATTTTTTTTTTTTTCCACTTTCAGTTGGGTTTTGAAATTTCGTTGAAGGCGGTTGAAAAAAAACCCCTGTTGAAGTAGAAGTAGACCTCTTGTGGTCACCAAGGGAAACGGATCGAGAAAGCTTAACATCGCTGTCAGCCTGCGCGGTCCGAGCGCACCGAGTGGGAGGCGACAACCTACACCGCCAGTGTTTCACGGAGACTCCATCAGAGCTGTTAGCTGTTTGTTGTGTCACAAGGAAGACATCAAGAAGGAAGCCGCAGGGAAAAATGGAAAACGAATACAGGAGGAAGATGAAGGAGAAACTTGGCCTGAGGCGAGACATCTTTAAGGAGTTCCTGGCGGAGTTTCTGGGGATATTTTTCCTGATAGTGAGTACCTCCCTCTGCACCTGTCATCCAGCTTAAATAGACGCTTTAAAGCTGCGAGCCAGCAGCCTATGATAATAAGGTGTCAAACTGGGTCTCCAGGGACTGTAACTGCTGTCTGTCATGAGTCTATTAACAGACTATATATCTTGAAAATATCTTTGTCTTTCATGTGCTCAGCTTTGATTTGCTGCTGACAGCCTGTAAAAATCACAACAAAATGTTTCTGATTTAGGGAATGTTTCTCTTCAGGCAAGCAAAGGCATCCCTCTCTACAAATTTTGAAAATTTGCAAATATGTTATTTCATCATAATTCTTATGTCACATGTGGGGGGGTGGGGGCTGAACATGGACTTAAATTATAGCAGGAATAGGAGGTGCGTTTATTTCCCACCCTGGTGTTTTCATTCATTCAAGCAGTGGCCTGCTTTACAGTTATGTTCCTCTATCCACCTGTCCACCCCGACCTCCAAAGCCTGTGACACACCATCAACAGCTTCCTTTTTTATTTGCCTTTAAATCACCCACACCCTTTACCTAATTAAGTGGGGGACTCATTACTGTTTCCAGCTACAAATTGTACTAATTGCTGCAGATGGTGGTCAAAGGGGGCTAGTGTTAATGGTGGGTATAATTGGACCAATTAAATTAAACACAGTGAGCCTCTCTGCTTCTGCTGTTTACGTTTCTGTTCTTGTTTGTGTTCCAGCTCTTTGGATGCGGTTCGGTGGCCCAGATGGTCCTGAGCAGAGCAGGTCTCGGTGACATATTGAGCGTCCACATTGGTTTCACTCTTGGAGTCATGATGGCCGTCTATATTGCAGGGGGAGTGTCAGGTAAAAGTTCCCCTCGCGTTAATTATGTCGCCCCTTTTTTTAAACAACTAACAATTTGAATATCACATTGTTAGCAGATGAATCGATTGTTTTGGTCGCTCAAATGTTAAAAACAGCCAAAATACTGAGTTTAAAAGTAACAAAAGTAACAAAGGAAAGGACACATTCCCACAATACAGACACATAATTGTGTAATAACTATGTGTTTAGGGTCTACCTGCAGGCACATGGTAAAAATGCTAGTTTCAATTTGTTGTCACATTGTTTTCCCTCACTAATTCAGTTGTTTTCTTATATAAATACTTATAGTTACTTAATAATTCACCCTGGAAAACAAAACTAAGCTGGTAATGAAGGTCACTCTGCTCCAGATGACTTTTCTCTGTGTTTAAATGATAACACACAGGTCTTAATGTAAAGTTTATATTTTTATGATCCTTGTGACACTAAATTACTGCCATTATTTAATTATCCTCTCTAATGGGCTACATTTCTGTTTAATAGTAGTCTGAATGGTCTAAGTCTGGAAATTTTGCACCAATGGGACTTTATCGGGTGCATTCCTTGAGGATTAAGCAGACCCTGCTCGGCTTTGCCAGCAATGACAGGGATAGAAGGGGATAGTTGTTAAATGTCACGGTGCTTCTCACAGGCTGTCTGAGCCAAAGTGAGCGTCCATTAATCAGTGATTACAGTATCCAGTGTGTCAAGGGTTGCATTGTGCAGACTCCATGAGATGTATGGACATTTCATCAGTATTTGAAGGGGAAAAAGCTTCAAGGCTGAAATAAGAGATTATATAAATGCTGTGGCATCTGAAGGCTTAGTCACCGCTGAAAAGAAAAGTTTAATGTATCTGAAATAAGGGGAAGCGGCAAGTTCAGTGGTAACATGAGCTTACCAGCACCTTTGTTTAAAAGTGAATATTTGCTGTTTCATGAGGGTTACGTGTGCAATTCTTTGCAGGCTTCAGAGTTTGTTTTTGGCTTTGGAGAAGACAGAGTTTCATAAATAAAATTTGGGTTTTTAAAAACAAAAAACAAACAAACATAGTATAATAAGTGAATTCATTTTTTTAAAATTATTATTATTTTTTAAGAATCAAAGACTGAAATATCCAATTTACGCTAAATCAAGGAAGCCAAACATATGGCCTGTGGGCCAGAATTGGCCCAGCAAAGACTCCAATCTGGCCCAAACCAAAGCAATTTATGGTTAAACAATCAAATGATTAAAAAGTACATGTTTTTTCACCATCTGCCATAAAAACTGATTTTTTGTTTGCTTGGTTTTACTTTACAGTGACTTCACAGTTACAAAAGCAAACAAAACATTGAAATTTTCAGTGAATTAAAAACTTTATATTTCATAATTACAGGACAGTCTGAGTAATGAACAACCAGAAGTTTGTCTGTAATTTCACACACTTATCGCATAGTTTTACTGGTCCAATATGGCCCACTTAAGATCCCATGTATGTTGTATGTGGCCTGCGACATTAAAAGAATTTGACATCACTGCTCTAAATATTAATGTCATGTAGGCTGTGCTTCATTAAAGGTCTTAGTATTTGGTTCACTACGCAAGCTCAACACCCATAATGTGGTTGAATTTTTCCTGCCTTTTCTTTACTTTTTTCCACCTATTTCCACTCCTTTTTTTTTTTTTTGCTGTTAGGGATGATTGCTGTGAGCACTGAGACTCATGGTTCAGTTTTACTTGCGCGGCATGATTAATAAGAATAGTTTAAAGCTTCAGAAGAGTCGCTGAAAAACTTGAGGACAGCAAGGTTAACATATGAAGAGCTTTTGCTGCATGACTGAGCCATTCAGCCCTGGGGTCCACGGCTCAGTGGGAATCTTCTGTCCAACGACATCTCTGAAGATGATCATAGGTATTGGACTAATGAGCTTTACTGGGGCATGGGTCTCTGGAGAGGAGGGGAGTCAGGTGTGGCAAGCCTGGCTTTCTAGGCTCCCCTGGCAGGGAGGCTCCATAGGAGAAGAAAACACAATTGTTTTCACTTTGTAGTCTGAGATTTTAGATGACAGTGTACGGTAAGTGTGACACATCATGGTCACTCTAATGACCCGCAGCCTACGTGTGCCTTAAGCAGATTCAGGCAGATTATGTCAGATGCAATTCAGACAGGCAGGTCTGGCTGGTTGTCGTGGTCTGTGTTTGTGAACAGGATGGGGAGATTAACAATGGGCGCATGGCCGATACCCCCAGTGGTGTTACCACATCTAGGTCAAAGCCAAGAACCCAGAGTGTTAAATAAATGACCCCACACTGCCATCACAGCCCAATAACAATTGGGTGGAATGTGTTCAAACACGCCTCTTCAGGACAATGCAGAAGAAAAAGTATTGACTCTGAAGGCACACAAACCCGGTGCCCTTTGTTTGAAAGTATCCTGAAGATTGTTAGCAGAGGGTTTGATCACAAGCATGAAATGATCAGACAGGACGTCACTAAGTGTTTTAATCTACTGCACACTGGTTTCACCTCATCTGGTAAGACATAAGAGACTTTTAAATGCCTGGCCAAGTCCTCCTCTTTGGTCTCAGATGTTTGACATCTGATTTAGAGCTTAAATGGTTAGTCAATTAATTTGTCAATCAACATTTGATAATTATCGTTTAAAGGGTAACTCCGTCAATTTCACAAATCTAAGTTTGTTTGCAGGTCTAGGGGAATATTTCATGATGTGGGGGAGGGGAGAAAGGCCTGATGTAGCTTAACAAGGAAGAAGACTATGGAATAAAGAAGTTAATGACGTCTGTAGCCATGCTGGATCTTCTTTGATTATTTTTTTAAAAACCAGCCTTACAGTGAGCCTAGGTGTAATATAAGAGTCTCATGCTCAATGCAAAGTATTCAGAGTGATAAACTGAGTGTTTGAGGTTATAGGGCTTTGAGAACTGTGTGACCATCATTCATCATAGAAAACAGGTCTTAATTTTTGCCAAAGCTTTTTTGTGTCATAAAATCATTGTTGATTACTATTGTTTCTCATCTTTGACTTGTACATGCTGCAATGCTATGTTCCTAATGCATTGTTGCATTGTTCCAGGAGCCCATGTGAACCCAGCAGTCTCTCTGGCCATGCTGATCCTGGGGAAGCTGCCTCTAAAGAAGTTCCCCATATACGTGGCAGCACAATTCCTGGGGGCTTTTGTTGGATCATGTGCCGTCTATGGATTGTATTATGGTGGGTGTAAATTTCGCCAGTACCAAAAAGCAGGATTTTTCTGAGGAAACCCGGAATAACCATCCAACAATAACAATAATCACAAACCAGATGTACATGTTAAAGAGTCGAAACAATGATGCTTCTCATTATTATAGTTGATACTGTTTTAATGTCTGAATTCTTTTTTAAATATTAGATGAGCTTCATGGCAGTAATTTTATAAACATTTCTTTTGCAGATGCTTTGATGGACTTTACCAAAGGAGAATTTATTGTTACAGGTGAAAATGCCACAGCCACCATATTTGCAAGCTATCCTTCAAAACATCTGTCTGTCCTAAACGGGCTTGGTGATCAGGTGGGCCTTTAGACCTGTCACTTATATTTTGTAATTTAGATCTTAATGACTTTTACACTCCTTTACATACTTTTGTCAGTTGATCACAGTATATTGTGGATGTAGAAGTAGAAGTGCCCTGAGTTTGGGACTACATGCATACACAAGTAAGAGCAGAAAGCAAATATATTTTCAAATCATGTGTGTTTATGAAACCTACCGTAATACATTGAGCTTTAGATATATAATTGAGGTAAAAGAGCTTGGCCAGACTTACCCTTTTAGTAAAAGCATAACATTTGATAGACCTTTACAAGCTATATAAACGGCCTGATAAGCCTAAAAAGACAAAACAAAACATGTTATTGAATCAATGTGAATTATATAACCTTACAAAATATTAATTTCTTTTATATAAAATTAATAATCCAAAAAAGAAAAAATTATATATAAGACATTTTATTATAATACACCAAACCTTTTTGTCCGCAAACTCCTCCTCCATGATCAGGGATACAAAGGTACATTTCAGGCCGCTGAAGGTTCTTATCTATATCAGACATGACATCATCATCACCATCATGTTGCCAAGCAACCCCAAGAAAATTATCCAGGCCTGTAACACTGTATACAAAATTTCACAGCAGTTATGTTCATTTAGTTTAAAATTTGAATACTATCATATATCATGATGCCATCATGTTGCCTGGCAACCAACTAACAATGGCACTTATGTAGTAGAGGAGAACTTCATCATTGCAGTGCGTCCAAAAAAGACATGACATGGTTAAAGATAATCTGGAGTAAAAAAAAGACCCACCAACCCTACTTATTATTTTCTAAATGAGATACAGTATGTCAGTTTGCCAACAGCACAAACACTACTGTAACATGGGTATGCAAAAGTATAATAACATTTCCAAATTAACTGACATGTTCACTGTTTTAGAGATGTTTTAACAATAAGTGTGTCATAATATGCTTATATTGTTGATAACCATGATATTTAATAAACTAACATCAAATAATCATCAAATAATATTCCTGTTATTATCTCATTATGGAATATATTTAATGTACAGTGAAGTCCTTCAAACACTGCAGCAGCTGCAGCAGCAACTATAGCAAATATGTTCAGAGTTGTGCTAACTGCCTTATTTTTTATTGTTTAAGGTAATTGCAACCGCTGCACTGGTCATATGCATCCTGGCTATCACTGACAGGAAGAATATTGGCGCTCCAAAGGGCATGGAGCCTCTGAGCATTGGCCTGATCATCGCAGGCATTGGAGTGTCCATGAGTCTGAACTGTGGCTATCCAATCAACCCGGCTCGAGACCTTGGCCCCCGTTTCTTCACAGCTTTGGCTGGATGGGGCATGGAAGTTTTCAGGTAACTTAGCTGTCTGATATTTAAACAAAAGATGGTTGTTATCGACTGTTAAGTGCATTTTATTGAGACTTTGGGAAGAATTTCATTTATTGATTTTCTGTTCTTATTGCACATGATGAGCAGCATTTGCACCTGTGACAACTGAATTAATATTTCAATGAGAGCGAGGAGCAGAGGGCAATCCAATGCAGATAGATATAAAATATTCAGCGCTTTGTTACTGAAATGAAACAACTGGATGTTCCTCAGTTTTATTCCTTTTTACCTTCAGCTGGTCCTGTTTTGTGTTTTTCCACAAAAAGGTTTTAATCAGATTTGGAAGATCACAAAAAGGGTTATTTTGTCTACACATGTAGTGTGCAGTACTCAATACCTGCTGTTATTAACACTCAACCGCTGCACTATGTATATTATAATATACACTTACATATTTTTTTGTCTATTTTTTGCATAGTATTATTAGTGTTAGGTTATGCTGCATCTATTTATCTTATCTTATCTTATCTTATCTTATCTTATCTTATCTTATCTTATCTTATCTTATCTTATCTTATCTTATCTTATCTTATCTTACTACATTAATGGCACTTTTTGGGGTATTTTAAATCACTAGTAACAGCTGCTATAAAAGATGAAAACTAACTGTCACATGTGCATTCATGTAAGTCCATCTGTCCATCGGTATATGCAGTAGTTAAAGTGGGGTTCTTTGATTAATCTCCACTAACTTAAAAATATATTTAACACCCCTTATAAAAAAACAAATACATCATTTTGACCCCGATTCCCTTATGCTATCTGTGAGCCAAAGGAAATTCTGACAAGTTGAGAAATATTATTTCAAAGTTGCTACAAAAGCGTTCAATTAATCATCGCCACGAAAACGACTAATCGTCAAACTGTTGGCTATGCTCTGGGAAGATAGCGTCATTGGCAGGATGGAAACATTTTTGAAGCTGTGACACGATGATGTTGATTTATATGTTGATTTTGGCTTTATTGACAGATCTCTCTTCGGTTTTAAGCAAGCCAAGCTAAAGCACCGGCTAACAATCCAACACCCTAATAACCCAAGCAAATCCTCCAGTAAACCTAAAAGATCTGTATATAAAATAAAGAATGAAGAAAAATAATCAAAGAGCAAAACGTTGCAAATGTAAGGAGGTTACACATCCATTCTCTAAGTAAGTTTATGGAAAAACTGAGGAATGGAGAAAATCACACATCATCGATCTCTGTGTTTAGCACAGACAACATTTCACTTCATACTTCCCTGATTTTAAAACTAAAGTTTAGGACTGTTTGTGCCCCAGTCGCAACAAACTGGTGGATTTATCATGAAATACCAGCAGGTGTCTCACGCAGTATTTAGGCCAACCCGTTAAGTATCCTGAACTCTCAGAGCATGACAACTTTGCTCCCACTCCCTCTTACCCATGTGAGTCAGTCCTGACTCAATGAAGACTCAGTCAAGAGCTCAGGACACGTTTCTATGTGGAAGATGATATTAAACTCAGCTGTAACTGTCAGGTGCATCCCACTGGTTTCAGGCGGGGTGTTATCAGTGCAATTAGAAAAAAAGAAAAAAGTTGTGCTTTAATACTTTCTATATGTAAATGTTCGAACAAAGAATTTTTAACAACAGTGCAATGTTCTGTAAAATTTCTCTCCTCCCTCTAAGAAGTGATTTAATTAAAAGGTCATGAAGGTTGCACACAGAGCTCCCCGCATTTGACAGGGTACACACTCGTGACATAGAGACACAGAAAAACAACAGGCAATTTAGAGTTGACAGAAACCCTAACAGTTTAAAGAAACCTGCAGAATCCAGGTGTTGCGACATTTCTGTGAAATGTTTTGCTTCTTGGAACCAAAAATTATCTGGAAATTTGGGAAATTGAGACAGTTTTTTTGTATTTAGCACCCTTCAGACCACATAAATATGTATCTTAGAAAGATCAAGAAGTACTGACCACTCCAAACCACCATCAAAATGATGCTGTGTCATCAAAGTGTACCTTTTATATTTTTCCAGTATGTTGCAAACATACGTGGGTTCAGTGTGTCTCCATGTCTCACTTTCACTTTGGACTTTGACTGGAGTGCAAACAGAACTGTCTGGCTACATGTAAATTACCTGAATGCTTTATAACAGTGAACTTTGTGTCAGCTGTCTGACCAACTATTCACAAATCGGTAATGTCTGTAGTGAAAATATTGGACAGAGACCCCAAGAAGTAGTATCACTGAACAGACTATCATTTACATCGTCTTCACTTAGACTTCTGGTCCTAACAGAGTTAGAAAACACTCCTCTGATGGCTCATCTCAGTCTCCGAGTGTTGAATCAGATTCTTATTCTTAATTTAGAAGATCTCTCCCCAGAATCTTTGTGATATTAGAAAACCACATCAGCTGTTGAACGCTGAAGTATTAGAATTTTCAGGAGCTGATCTCATCAATTGCTGGCAAATATACAGTGTTGGGCTTTTTAACTAACTCCTGTAGGATTCAAGCTTCCAGATATTGCAGGTCATGTTTAGTTTTTCCAGTTGTTGCTTCATTCTCCCTCAGGTTTCCCTTTTATGAAGACAGTATCCTCTGGGTTTCTCTGCCCAAAGCAAATTCTTTGTACCAAATCAAAACTAAAGCTTTCGTAAAAGTCCCCCTCAGAACTGATGGCAGTTTTCTGAGGCATTAGGCCTATAATCTTCATTCCCATCTGATCCAGCTGGGTTTTAACTCAAAATGTTTATTTTGGGTTGGCAACATAACACAGTTTAATAGTACAGTTTGCCTGAAGACAAAGCGTTTGTGCTGTTTGTTTGTGGATTTGCCCTCAGCGTCCGATCATCATTGGCTGTGCCCTGATCCAATCTCTTTAACCCCTGGACCTGAAAGTGTCTGAGCACAAACTAAGACCCAGGTGCTCTCTGAATAATATAGGGCATATAAATGCAGACTTGGATTTTTTTTTTTTCAACAAGCCTGAAAAATATAAATGTTCTGGTGTTATCTGTTACTGCACTACAGCCATAAATATCTCATGTGTAGCAATGTTTCTATAGTAATGGGTAGAAATGCACTTAAGAGGTTTGTATCACTGTGGTAAATCTGATTAAAAATGCAACAAAACAAAAGAAAAAATGGAAGTCGGGCTGAGGATTTCCTGACATTCCGTTTCTTTTCTCGCTGGGTAGAAATGCACTTAAGAGGTTCGTATCACTGTGGTAAATCTGATTAAATATGCAACAAAAGATTAGGTCCAAAACATCTGACAATCCTTTGGGAAGGACATATCCATGGAACAATGTGCATTGGTTTGCGCAAAAGCTCATAAACAAACTATTAATTCTAGACTAAGGTTGTTGCAATACAAATGGTTAATGCAAATATATGTTACTCCGGAAAAATTGAAATAAGTACAACTCTAATATTCCAGACACTTGTAATAAATGTAATGAAGATAAAGGTAACTTTTGGCATTGTATTTGGGATTGCAGGAAGATAGGCTCTTTTTGGGTTGCAGTAACACAAACTATGAAACAAATATTATCCAAAGAGGTTGTTTTGGATCCTGGCTTCCTTATTCTGGGATTGTACCCAGAAAACATGAGGTACACAAAAAGTGACAGAATGTTTATTGATATGGGTTTGTTACAAGCAAAAAGATTAATCGCACTAAAATGGAAAAGAACAAGGGAACCGAGTATCACACAGTGGATAAAACAAATGATGGTGGCTTTGCCATTGGAGCGGATAACATGTATACTGAAAAGGAAATTGGATGTTTTTGAGAAGGTGTGGAGACCATTTGTGAATTTTGTAGAAGGATTTGTATTATCTGAGGAGGACGAGGACTGAGGGCAATGACATTTGATTTGGGATAATGATAAATTTAGGCCTTTAACGGAGTGATAAATCTGATGACTTTTTTGTTTTCTTTTTGCTGTCTGAGAGGAGTGTATGTTCATGTAGTATTTAGAATGCTGGACTGTTTGTAAGTCATTAAAATGTAAAAAAAAAAAAAAAGATATTGTTGGGAAAAAAATGCAACAAAAGACAACATGTAGTAAAACAAAAGAAAAAAATGGAAGTCGGGCTGAGGATTTCCTGACATTCCGTTTCTTTTCTCGCTCACTATTTGCATTTGATGGTGTCAATGTGACCCACTGAGTGTCTGCCTCCCAGCCTGATCATCTTAGCCGTGGCCATAGATTAAAGTCTATAATCCGGGTGCCTCTCTCCTCAAGTCTACTTCCTGAATGTCTGCTGGACCTTGTTTACTTTCAGGCCTGCTCTTTTAATTGAAGCCCTTTCACCTATTGCTACATTAACCCACAAGACTCTAACTCCCTCTTCTAAGTAAAAGAGTCTTTGCGGGGGGGCAGAGTGAAAATGAGGACACAAGCAGCTGGTCCAACAAACAGAGCTTCTTAGTCTTTAATGTAATCTGGGATAACTTGTCTCCGGTAGGAGGATACTAACATAAACAAAGAGACTAGTGAAGCAGTTCACAATATATCTTTTAAACCTACTAATTAACCTACCTAATTAATTAATAAAATTAGAGATCATACAAAAGAAAAAATAATAATACAACATTAATTGTGCTGCATTTGTGCCATGTTTGCAGTCTTTTATTTTTTATAGCATTTAAAACAACATCCAAGTTGCAATTTTGATTCAAAAATATAGCTAGCATATCTGCCTATCTGAGGCATTATGACTATAATCTTCATTCCCATCTGATCCATCTGGGTTTGTTTTTTTTAACTCAAAATGTTAAAAACAACAACAACATAAACCATCTCACATGTGTCAGCATGTGTCAGTGCGAGATGGACAAACACAAGAGACTCATCAGCCAAAGGCAAGTAATAAACACCATCTATGTCTGAAATAAAGGCAATCCTAGCAGCTAGTTACACCATAATTGCTTATATTAGCATAGCAGTATCATCCATGAACCCACTGTGATGTGGACAGATTAATCGGCCACAATATCACCAATAAACCTGCAAATCCTTAGATCAATAAAATGGGGATAAAACATGTTACCTACTGAGCATTGAAGGTGGTGGTAGGTAGGTTTAATTATCTTAGGACGGAGACGGACTCTTCAGGTTTTAGCCACAGACTGTATGTAAAAGATGGACAGAGCTGATGAAGTCCCATTTTGAGCCATTTTGAGATGAGACAATGAGGGGTATGTCTGACTTTGAAGCCATATGCTTATTAGCTGTTGACTTGTTTTTGGCTCATAAGTTGTTAAGTTGCCAGCTAATGAATATTTCCTGGATAATCCTCCTTTCTGAAACTTAAAGTTATAAAACATTACAAAATGGACTCAATGCTTTATACAGTATAACCAGAAAATACTTCCAAAGACCATAAACTCAACAGTAAAGTATTTACTGTGGTCCCAGTAGAGAGACATCTATTGGACTGTGAGTCATTCTGCAAATATAGCTTTCGCCCCCTGATGGCCATTAAAAGGAATGCAAGTTTAGGGTACTGGCTCCTGTTTTCGGACCCAGAAGCTACATCTAAGTTATCAGATAATGCTAGCTAGTTGCATTTCACAGAATGAGATATCTGCTAGTTAGGGCTAAGTAACATTAATTTGAAAAACAAAAACCACTAGAATTTAACTCAAAACTGGCACTCAGGTTTCTTGGGCAGTCTACAGGTATAATTAACAATAATGTTAGTCATATTGTTTGTCCAACACACTCTACAAACCTAGCCATGAAGTAACTCATACTCTACTGGCACCAACCTTTGAAACTCAAAGTGAAGTCAGAGTTGTAAAAAACACAATTTTTTGTATCAGGTCATAACTTTGTTTATTCCTGATGTGACGATGGCTATGTCGAGCATTAGAAGAATGATTTTAACTCACTTTTGGAGCTGGCCTCAAGTGGCCACTGGAGGAACTACAGTTTTTGTTACATTTTTCAGCACTGGAGGTTCCTGCTCAGTTCTAGCAAATCAACATAAAACTACTCTTTGAAACCAAAACATAAATGTAATATTTTCGTATTGTTTGTAGTGTTTTTTAAAATCCTAACAAGACATTTCCGTCAGCTGTCTGTCTTAATGATTATCCCGTTTATTAGAGTATAAATAAAAATATTAGAATTTCACTCTTGTTAGTGATTCCTCGGCATGAATCTAACATCAGCCTCTCTCTGTATGGTAAACTTTTTACTTCATGATCCTAGTTTGTTTGTTTTTTAGGACTGTGCAATAAGCAAACAAGTCACTAGTTTTTGTTTATTTGTCAAAGCACCTTCAGAGCCACTGAGAAACACTTTCCATGGTTAAATTGACGCAAAGATGAATTATTTTAAATCCTTAATAAGACCAGATACGTTTGGGGCTGTGTTTTTGTGACATCATAATCTCTGCGTATGTCCCCTGTCTGCAGAGCTGGAGGCTGCTGGTGGTGGATTCCTGTGGTAGGGCCCATGGTGGGTGGCGCAGTGGGAGCAGGTGTTTACCTCATCTTCATTGAGCTGCACCACCCTGAACCTGAAAAACAAGAGGAGAACAATGTCCAGGACAAATATGAGATCGTAACTATGACTTAATACTAAAAAAAAACAGGTGTTAGCATGAAAACTGAAATCTATTTCTACTATAAAAAAATATCTGAGTATATTTACAGTGAATAGTTGCATGAAGCATGTACGTGAATGGAACATTTTATAGTCATTTATTTATATACACATGAATATTTTATGAAGCCTTTAAAGTCTCTTTTTTTAAAAAGTCTATACGACTTCAGGTATCAGGGTTTATCTTCCAGGGGCTCTTTTATATATCAAATTTGACTAAAATAATATATCAACTATACAAAAAATATATTCTCTTTAGTATCATAATAATAAAACCTTATATAAAGTGTTTTTTCTGCATTAATCAGTAGCTATGCAGTATTTTTAATCTCCTATTTCCTAACTGGGACCATCTTCTCCTGTTAGAAACATTTGCCAAGTTTCTGAACAATATTGTTTTTTTATGTGCTTCTGTCAAACAAGTGGGCATTAAATATACAGCATGTATTTGAAAACTGCTGAAAGGTAGCAATTTATGATATGTTTAGGTAGTGGCATTAATTGGTATCGTGGAGTGTCTTCTCTCTGTGTCACACCATCCTTTGCGTGCATGTAAAAATGTACGATTGCTGCATCTTGCTGTTGTCGTTTTGTTTTTTTAACGTGTATATGTAGAAAGTCGAGCCTTAAAATGACGATACTGGTATAAGTTTATATTTTCATTTATGTATGCTCGCATAAACTTTTCTTCTCTGCAAAGAATGTAGCACATGTCACTGAATTCCTTCATGTTCTTTGTAGCGGTAGTGTCACTGTATCACAGGCAGTATGCAAACACTGACTGTAACTGTTTACATTAAAACCTTCTCGCAGCTAATGTGGGAAATGTGTAATAAAGGCTGAAAATTCCCTCCAAAGCACACAATCATTGAGCCTCTTGATTCAGATTAGTTTGTGATATTTTGAGATTATCTTATCTGCACTATTTACTCTTGATACGTATTTGTTTAAGACATGATTTGAAATGTCCAATTTTGCCCGATCTTGCAGCCTTGAAGAATCTAATTTACATCTTCATATACTCTAAAACAGGAGTGTCAAACATAAGGCCCGGGGGCCAGAATCAGCCCAGCAAGCAAAGAAAGGCGACAGGTTTCATTTTCACTACATAAGATCAACGCGGGCTGCATGTGGCCCACCATGTATAATGAGTTTGACATGCCTTATCTATACGTGAATCACTGCTTAGATGGGCTGAGCCATATGTGCAGTAAAGAAAAAAGCCAGACAAACAAACAAATAAATGAAACCAATCACATCACCTGTTTGGTCTTCATAAGGCTGTTTTTCAGCATAACATGACGTTAAACACAGCCTTGAAGATTGGATCACTCAGAGTAGGCACTGCTGTCAGAAAACAGGAAGCATATAATCTCTGCTAATGCGTGGATGCTGATATTGGCTGTCAGTTGAAGAAAAATAGCCGTTCTCACATAATTACTATGCTGAGTGTCATTTTACAGCAACGCAGTGGTTTAGTGATATAAAAGCACTCAAAGCACTTAAAAGTTGTTTGTTTTGTGAAACAGGAAATAATGATGACATAATCTCTGATGTTTGTCTGTGCACCATGCATGATGCATGCATGGTCCATTAAACGCTGCACTGTTAACTGTATGTATGCAACTGTTCATTAGTGAGATTATATTTCATTGTTTATTTTTCTAATACTTCTATGTTAGAGCTGTTTGAAATCACATGTACTTGTAATGTGTGACACATTTTCTTCTTTAACACGTGTCACTGTATCAATGTAGTAAACTGATAAGCAGCATTTAAAACGAATCAGTGAAGACAGGTTGTGAAGCTTAAACAGCTTCATGAAGAATGGATGCAAAGTGTTTTGCTTATCAGTGGTTTTTCCTCAGAAAGCAGCCTCTCACTACCCGAGCCTGCTGCATGCTGTGATCTAGATTAAGTGTTTATGGCAGCTTTGATTCCCCATCAGTCTTTATGCTGTCACCATGTTTCCCTCATCTGTATGTAAATTTGTAAAGTACCATCACAAAGGCAGTCCTTGCCTGCTAAAACTGTGTGCACACATCTGAAGAAGGCATGGATGTACACAATCCTTGGCAAAGAGCAGGGTCATCTGTCTGAAAGTGTGTCAGGTGACATCATGCATTAAACAAACCTCAGCTTTAAATATAGCTGCTGTTCAGAACAGGTATAGAGAGTGTTTAATAGTAAGGTTAATATACCAAACACCTTACCTTACAATATAATATGCATTGAGGCTGCTGTTGTTCTGATTTGTGCCATATAAATAAAACTACATTTATTTATTTGCTTACTTTTCCTCAAAGCAATGAGCAAACCCAAAACTTTTTTTTTTACTAATATCGGACAGAAAGACAACAGATACAAAGACACCAAAATATAAGCCTGATACCACTGCACACACAATAATATGATTCATTGTTAATATAAAAGTACTGAATCAAGCAAATGTTAAAATTTATTTTGAAAGAGATATTACGTAGAGTTTTTAATAAAAAAGACAAACAAAATACAAATACACTTCTTTATAACGCAGAGATTATAAACAGAAATCAGAAGTGAAGACTGTGTACGCATTAAAAGGAAGAAAACAAAAACAGTAGCTTAAAACTGAAGAAAATATGATTCAGACGCTATACTATTTTGTTAATACCCAATATTACTAAATGAAAACGGTTTTATCTGCGGTTTTATTTTTTACCCACTCTGTGAGACGTTAAGAAAATTTTGTGTGCACTATTGATCCACTGTGTGCCCTGGGTACACAGAGTGCTCTTCGTCAACTGTTTAAACATAGGTTTAAGCAATGCGGTAATAGTCCACATCTAATCCATGTCATGTCTTTAGCCAATAACACATAGTTCTATAAAAGCTGCATAAAAAGTACATATTCTGTACCTCTACCCTGGTACCTGGAAAGGGTCTCGATTGAGGATCCAAGGTCACTTCCAGCACATCGTACCACATCCCCTGCCTATCATACCTCTGCTCTTTCACAATGTACACGATCCAGCCCCCAGCCAATCAGGATAAGAATAAATCCCCCTTATCCACGAACCATTGCTCCTGGTGTCCCCTCTCTTTCTCTTTAGAGTTCGGTAAAATAATCCAATTTCAATCCTCAGGACAGAAATGAGGCTTCCTTAAAAACAGCTCCTACATCTGCAGACAAAAGGCTCTCACCTTTAAAATCCACAGCACGCGCCGAAGATTTTCTAAGCGTGGCCAAAAGGACCTACCAAGCTGACGGCATGTTTGTGGTCAAAGTCTTGTGGTGTTTGCTTTTAATCTATCACCTCAGTGAGGGAAAGAAAATCAAAGGAATCAGAGCACGTAAGTGAAATATCATGCTTTGCCTTCGCTTCTGTGATTTATGCACAGATTGATTGATGCTATCAAAATCTTTAACAAGCACTAAATTTAACTATAGTTCATGCTGTGAATTCATGCTGAGGAAAGTGTTTGCAATGAGACTCACACCGAAACTAGCCAATCTGTACACCGCAGAAGTATACACATAATTTCCCAAAGTATCTCTTTCTAAAGACAATCTTTAAAACAATCTTTACTCTTTATTTAGCCTCACAGTAGATAGTTATAAAGATGTGGTTCCACAGAGTAGTATTTTGCCTAAAAAGCAAAAGCTCCCCGATTTGGTCCCAGGAGGAGACACAAATGGATCACAGAGGGGGCCGACATAGAAACACAGATAAATGAGACATGTGGAGCTACCTGTCATGGCTACCCCGTGTACATCAGGAAGCAGCTGAAAGCAAATTCATGTCTTGTAAAGTGAAATTTTAACCAAGTTTCAGTCCAGCTGCTTCAGGCTGTATGTTTATTTTTACTAATTCATATGAACAATTACATTTAAAAGTTACATTAAGATTCCACAGATGAGCAACAAGTAAGCGGAGAAACACAAACAGTGTGTGTGTGTGCGCGTGTGTGCGTTTCCCTTGTTCCCTTACAGTGAAGAGTCACTTCAAATCGGTATAAAGCTGTTCTGAGCTTTCACGTTTATCCTGTGATAAAACATTTTTCATGCAATCGGTCCTTTCAAGATTGCCTGTGCCCCCAGTGTCTGGGGGAAAAACAGGCCACCAAATGATTTGATGAATATAAAAATATGAATCACGTTTTTTTAACATCTATGGGAGATTTTACAAAGCTGTTAGCCTTTTCTCCACCACGTGGATATCTGGGTGAATGGCGTTCATCCAGAGAGAGACTTAAAAACTGAAACAGCTGTCAGATCTTGTTAAGTTGAACTTGTTGTTTTGAACTTTTAAATACTTTTTTAAATAAAATAAAATATTTAGCATCTTAAAACCCAGCCTTTTTTCTACAAAATCTCAACTATTTGAAAGCTCGTAAAGGATGCGTTCACACCTTATTGATGATTGTTATTATTTTAAAAAGTCCTACAACGAAATCATTAAAACGTGCGCAAAAGGGAAAAGTTACTGGAGATTTTAACTCAGATCAGATTTCCTTGTATTATTGTAGGGTGTTTACCTCACAATACAAAGCTACTTGAGGTAACTGTTGTTGTGATTTGGCGCTACAAAAATAAATATAAATAAAAAAATAAATAAATCATATTCCTTTAGGTTTCTCCATCTCAGTCTTTAGTGCCGGTGTTTTTACTGGGTCTTTAAATGTGGGCTTATGACAGACTTCATGCCCCATTTAGAAATATGTTTTTTTTAATTATGCGCTGTGATAGATACCATGACTGATTTGCAAAGTAAACACAGTTCTTGTACAAATTTCTGGGTTAGGGTTTGTTTGTGTTCTGTTACTAATGAGTCAGACTGTTTTCACTGATCGTGTCGATAAACAGTCACTGAAGAGACACACCAAAGCAAATGATGATAAATGATGGCTGGATGTTCTTTTACTTTTCTTGCTAAGACGATTTGGGCTTCACATCAGGAACCAGAACTTGTATGAAGGCAGCTGCATTGCTGGGTGTTTACAGGCGCCTTGGTTTTTGGCATTATTGGCTGTGGTTTTAAACATGTTGAGGGAGGAGGAGTTTACGTAACAAATGATAGAAGAGTCTGGCAGAGATTCATCCGATGGGACTTGTTGTGAAGTGATGTCTGTGAGCAGATGCCAGCGAGGTCTGTATGACCTGGACTCACAGCAAAGGGCTTCTGATTGGGCGTTAGTTAGTCTCCAGTCCAATGGAGCCTCAGCAGGAACTGACTGTCCTAATTTCTCCACGTTTACTCACTCAAATACTTACATTAATGCATCAAAACACACTCTGTGTTATCAAATTGACACATTTCCATTCATCATTTGTAATTATTCTGTAAGCATAACCATCGTGTTCTGTAAAGTACTCGTTTCTAACAGACAATCCATCCGTTATTTGATTTCTGAGGTGCAGTGGGGACAGAGCAGAGGGATGTCCTGAGGGAGAAAGAGCTATATGTCAGCAGTTCAGTCTTTAGGCTGTTTTTAGGAGGTGAGGACACCTGCACGCTGGACCCTCTGCAGCTGCACACTCTCACCTCCTGTGGCTTCAACAGCAGTAATCCCCTCATCATCATCACTCATGGGTGGTCGGTAAGGTCAACTCCCTTTTCTCTCTTTACGCTTCGCTGACTTAAGCCACTGGATACTAAACATGGAACTTGACTACAGGGAGGGAAACGTCTTCAAAAGGCTGAAACATGTTGAAAAAACACACCATGAGGTAGACACGTGGATCTGCACTGAAATGTAATTAAATTTTGGATCGGATCATGTCAGCCACAATAGCAGTTAGTTCCCAGACCACACCCGTCACAACTCAAGATTACTAAAGTTTTGGTAGAGATTTATACGTACATTATCCATCATTCAACCTTTTTTTTGCTTATCCAGTTCAGGGTTGTTGGGGGGGGGCTATCCCAGTGGTCAAAAGGCGAGAGGAGGGCCACATCTTGAATAGGTCGCCAGCCTCTTGCAGGGCTAACACAGAGAAACATACATTAAAAAGGGGTGGGGTGCTAGTGCCATGACTCTCTTGACCCCACTGAACTTTGACTGCCCTTTTCTCTTTGGAGTATGGAACATTTTGATCTCGGTTACACAACTATAAAGCTGTCTCTATAACAGTGAAAATATTTGTCCACAAACAGACTTAAGAACACCTGCCAAAATACATTAAAAACTCCTTGCTGTAATTCCCATTCACAAAACAATCTGTATCATATTTATCTGTCAGCGAGATTTCAACACCAAGCTGAAGTTGGTGAATGCTGCAGGAGAGGTGGAGGATGGCAGATAAAAGGAAGCTGTTACATTCTGGTGCACATCCAGGTCACCTATTCCTAAACTGCAAAACAGGAAGCAGGCCTTGGCTGAGGTTGAACCCTCTTAGTCGCCCTGTAGTTTGTTATGCCTCCCCGTATGAGGTAGCCTGATTTTATTTAGAGTGAAACCATATAGTATTTGTTTCACAGTCATGGTATAAAAGCAAAATTTCAAGTTTGATTTTCAATTTAAAGATTTTTTTTTTTTTTTTTTTAGAAAATAACTTAAAATTCTGACTTATGGATGGCAAAAAATGTTTTTTCTGTGGCAGAAACAAACTTCCATAGTCTGAGAATAGGGTCCCAGATGTCAGACAATCAGTTTGACAAAGGGAGGACAGGAGACACTGAGGATTAGCTGGAGATTAGAGACGCATGGGGAACAAGACACAGGTGAGCGTAATCAACACAGGTGGTGACAATAAAACACTGAATCACAAGTGATATAGAAATGAAAACAGAAAAGGAACAACAATCACCTTTACAGTGAAACATGAAAGATAAATACGGAACATGAATGAACTCATTCAGTGGGACAACATTTTGAAGACACAGGAAAAACAAAGAAAAATTTAGCTTCAGACTAAAGGCAGCTGGAACTGGAGAAGCATAAGAGACAGTGAAGGATGACACATGTGAAGACACGAGGACATGAACGAGACAGAGGGGACACAGACTGGGGAATGGATGATCTGATATCCTCGTGTTGGTGTTGTTCCCAGACCATCATGAAAATGTTGTTCCAGGTTCAACATTGCAAGTGACCAATCACATTGTTGTGACGTTATTCCTTTGCGCGCCAAGCCATTCATACATTTATGAAATTCCAATGTTGCAAGGACAATATCAATTCTGCTTACTGTTTATTAAAGGGTTACGGTTAGGGTTAGGGTTAGAGTCAGGGTCCGTTGATCGGCGGACAGAGACGGTTTCACGCAGCTTAAGTACAGTTTTTTGTTTTACGCCGGTGTTTCCCGAAGTCGCAAAAGTATGACGTCACAACATTCTGATTGGTCACTTGCAATGTTGATCCTGGAACAACATTTAGTATGATGATCTGGGAACAACACCAACTCGAGGATATCAGATCAACCCTGGGGAATACTGGTGAAAAATAACAAACAGAAGCAAAACACAAAACAGAACTCACTAATTTCACAAGAACTACAAATCACTAAAAAAGAAACTTGTGACAAGTGCTCAAAAATAAGAACCAGAATTCAAAAATACCATGAGAATTAAGACTCCATAAAAGCCAACAAACACTAGCTCAGCAAATGAGAACCAAACAGAAACCCCAATCCCACATACTAAGAATTCAAAAAGGAAAATAAGAAAGAAAAAACCCTCCATAAACACAGACCATGCCAATATATGATGGGTGGGAAAAAGTGAAAAATCAACAGTTTGTAACGGTTCATGAGGAAAAATCCTTTAGTTAAGTAACAGAGTCACTGCAGTTTCTCTCATTTTTGCCGAACTGAACTATGCACAGGACTGTACTGTGCACAGCACATATTAACACTTTAAAAGTAAGCAGCTGTTTTTTAATGCTTAGTTTTGCTGTTGTGAAGGTGGATGGCATAATGGAGAGCTGGGTGATGAGGTTAGCCACGGCTGTGAGGACAAACCTGATAGATGCAAATGTGGTGCTTACAGACTGGCTGTCGCTGGCTCAGCAGCACTATCCAATCGCAGTACAGAAAACCCGCACTGTTGGAAAAGACATAGCTCACCTACTGCAGACACTTCAGGTGAGAATAAACTCCTCCACTGATCTTTATGATGTCAGTGGACTGAAAGGTGACACATTTTCATTCCATAGTCAAATCTATACGTTTCAGCAATCATGCATGTCTTTAATCGCCTACAGGAGCACTACAAGTACCCACTTAGAAATGCTCATTTGATTGGCTACAGCCTCGGTGCTCACATCTCTGGATTTGCTGGGAGCTTTCTGACAGGTCCGGAGAAGATTGGAAGAATTACTGGTGAGATTTTTAGTCCTTTCATAGCTAAATTTAATAAATAGCAATTTATTCATTTAATATTCTAAAACCACCCAATGCTTGTGTATATCATGTCTGTTCAGGGCTCGATCCAGCTGGTCCGCTGTTTGAAGGCATGTCTCCCACGGACAGACTGTCTCCTGATGATGCTGAATTTGTGGATGCCATCCACACTTTCACCCACGAGCGTATGGGCCTCAGTGTGGGAATTAAGCAAGCTGTGGCCCATTATGACTTTTACCCGAATGGAGGAGATTTCCAGCCAGGGTGTGACCTGCAAAACATTTACGAGCACATATCCCAGTACGGGATCCTCGGTAAGATAAATCTGTAACAGCACATTAAAAATTGCGACCACCAGAAATAACCATGATTGTTTTATAGTATAGTATTTCTGGGCAGCATGAAATAAGCAGCTCTGTGATGCCTCTTAGAGGCTGCAGTGTTTTATGGTCTGTAAGTGTGGGATAGAACAACAGAACATCCTGCTGTCTGTTTGCCGCTGAAGACTGGCAACAAGCTGCCTGGTCTGATGAGTCTCAATTTCTGCTCTGACATTCAGATATAAACAGCATGGATCGATCCTGCCTTGAATTCACGGTTCAAACTGCTGCTTTTAGTGATGTAATCATGTGGGGGATATTTTCTTGCCTCTTTTAGTACCAACTAAGGGTCAGCCTACCTAAGTATTGTCCATCCCTTTATGATCACAGTGCACCCAGCAACTGTGCGATGATATCATGTCAGCATGAACCGAATGTTTCCAGCACCTTGTTGAATCCAGCATCCAACCCTAGCCAGATGTATCTAATGAAGTGGCCACTTTAAACATTGTATTGAAACTTAAATATTACAAACATTTTTCTGAACAAATAGTCTTTTACAAATTTAGACCATATTTATCAGGAATACCAAAGCTATTATATTTGTTTATTTATTTAATGTCTGCATTGATGAGTCCACATAAAGTAGGCATTCATTCCCTGTTTGAAAAGGCATTCAAGTTTCTGGTTCCTCTGGTTTAAATCAAAGCTCCAATCAGAGCAGTATGTTCTTCTGCTTAAAGGCTTTCTGGTTTCCTTCTTTGCACGCTCTATCATAACATTTTTTCTTCTTAATTGGCCTTGCCACCTCAGAACACTGGTTTAGAAGCCACGTCTAGGATGCCGATTCCTCTTCTGCTTGTTGACAGTTTCTTCTTCTGTGTTTAGGCAGATGTATTTAATTTCATGCAGTCTAACAGAAGTGGCTGTGGGATTTATGCTGCCTCTCAATCCTAAACACATCCTCACAATATGACAGTGAGAACCACATTAAAGCATCTGTCATCCTCAGGAGTTAATTAGCAACATGTGCCGTGCTTTTTCTCTGTCCATCCGTCTGAGCTGAGCTGCCTTCAGGCTACAAGCTGCTGCTCAGAGAAACGGCCTTCAGAGCAGAGATATAATGAGTCACTTATAGGAGATGTGACAGAAGCAAGAGCTGATAGATGCCACCATTTGGCGATAATGAACTCGATCCACAAATAATGGTCAGGCTTCGTGGTTTAGCTCTTCCACAATCCGCTGAAAGTCAGATCAAAGTCGTTTTGGAGAAGCAGGTTTAAAATTTTCACCACATTTTTATTTTTCTCTTAGGCTTTGAGCAAACAGTGAAATGTGCCCATGAGCGCTCTGTCCATCTCTTCATCGACTCTCTGCTCAATAAAGACAAGCAGAGCATGGCCTACAGGTGCAGCGACAACAGCGCCTTTGACAAGGGCGTCTGTCTGGACTGCCGGAAGAATCGCTGCAACACACTCGGCTATGATATCAAGAAAGTCCGCACGGGCACCAGCAAGAGGCTCTACCTGAAAACACGGTCTCGGATGCCTTACAAACGTATGGTTTGTCATTTTGACCTAACAGCCGTGTAAAAGTCATAACTGACCAACAGGATACACTTATATGTCCCATTAAAGACTTAATATATATAAATAGCTTTTGCATGTGTTATTAAGGCAAAATAAATCTGTTTGATGGCAAGCTTACACAAAAATAAGGAGGCCAAATTTTATTTAAGTTAAAGCGGAGTGGCAGTAGATTTGAAAGGATTCGGTGCATCTGTCATCATGGCATAAAATCTCATCCCAAGAAGATTTCTAGTCGTTATTTGTTATTCAAATAAACCTACGACAAGACCTAGACTTTTTACAGCTTCATTTCTTTTGAGAATGAAAAAATGAGAAATTACAAACCACTAATTTCATTTGTAATTTAGATCTTTAGTAGGAAAGGGTGGCTTTTAGATTGGTGCCATCAACTGGGCTGGAAACCACAAAGCTTTGGTGTTTTAGTGGAACTTGCAGACATGAAAACATAAATATCAGAGATGGTGTTATGTTTTATTGTAGCTATGTGTAGGATTTTGAAACTTTGCACTTTGATGGCCTCATTTTCCCGGTTTTCTGCCTTGATTGAACTCCATTAGCTCCATAAGCCTAGGATAAGCAAATTAGATTTTAGTAGTTAAAAGTGAAAGATCAGGGCCACTTTGGCCTCATAAAACATTTTTTCTTTGTCTAAATCAAAAAAATTACAGAGCAGTTTTTGCCAATTTTTCACACTATCGAATAAAAACTTACATCTAAATCTGTTTAGACAGTCCACATCCATCAGTAAATGAATCCAGTCCTCTGTTTGACTGGTAGGAATACAAAATCAGCCATTATCTACACAAAATCTGTTCCTGTTTCAATGTTTTATTATCCTATATGTTAGACTGATAAAATGTAAAGCTAACAAGAAAAACTGAAAACTGTGTCGGGGGTTTCTCTGTAACCGTGTCCTCTTCTTCTTCTGTTTCTGGCTTCCACCCTTCAGTCTATCATTACCAGTTCAGGGTCCAGTTCATCAATCAGACAGAGAAGGTTGAGCCCTCTCTTACGATCTCCCTCACAGGAACCAAAGAAGAGAGTGGAGCTGTGGACATCACCTTGTGAGTACTGTACCAACACCAACCCCCCATCGGGTTTAAATCAGAACACATGAGCACTCTTTGACACATGCAATATGCAGCTGGGCTCTCAGCTCTACAAAGCAAGTTAAGGAGAGCAGCTGACACACATGGAAACAACTGAAGCCTTTGCATGAAAGAGAACTATAAATGGCAATGATGGGATGAATAATTTAAACAAGACAATATTCCCTGACAACTGTGTTATCCTTCATATTCTGTGTATCAAAGCGTCTCAGGCTAAACAGTGCTAGCAGAGGAAATCTCATCTGCTGTCCCGCTCTAGTCTGAGCCGCCACAACAGCCTTTTGCAGGGTGATTAACTCTCATCTAACTTTGTCTCTCTCGATTTCTGTTTTAAAAATCTCCACCAGCAATGAAAAGATTTCAGGTAACAAAACCTTCACCTTCCTGATCACCCTGGACAGAGACTTGGGGGAACTGATGTTGCTCAATATACGCTGGGAGGCATCTCCTCTGTGGGAAAATGTGTGGGACAAGGTGCAGACCATCATTCCTTGGAGAACTTGGGAAAGAAAAAGACTCCTGAATGTGGGCAAAGTCAGCGTCAAAGCGGGCGAAACACAGAGGAGGTACATGTGTTTCTTACGAGCTAGCAGCATAAAACCAAAAGTTTTTCTTGATTGCTGTAAATTTTCTTGTTTTAACCAAAGTTTCTTTAGCAGACAGCAAAAAAACAGGAATTGTTCTGTCTTTAATTGTTTATCTATTACTTTGGTGTAGAATGAATGGGGGAGGTTATTATCAACAAACTGTAAAATGTATAAATATATAATTAAATCAAAACCTTTATGCCCGCCATATTTTCTAAAGAAATCCAGCAGGCCGGATTGGAGTCTTAGCTGTGCCAATTCTGCCCCCCAGCCTCATGTTTGACACCCCTACTTTAAGGGCTTAAATGATGGAGAGCACAAATAATTATACAGCTTTTCATCATCATACCGGGCTTTATTCCACACATGATTCCAACACTGCTGAAGCCTTTTCTATTTTTTTAAACTATATATATATAAAAAATTAAGGTTAAAAATGAAATAACTGTACAACAAAATACACAATATATATAAATATATAAATATATTGAAATAATATATATAAATATAAATATATAATAAAAACACCCAGCACGCCCCTGCGGGCGGTTTATCCTTCAAGCTCGGGTCCTCTACCAGAGGCCTGGGAGCTTGAGGGTCCTGCGCAGTATCTTAGCTGTTCCCAGGACTGCGCTCTTCTGGACAGAGATCTCCGATGTTATTCCCGGGATCTGCTGGAGCCACTCGCCTAGCTTGGGAGTCACCGCACCTAGTGCTCCGATTACCACGGGGACCACCGTTACCTTCACCCTCCACATCCTCTCGAGCTCTTCTCTGAGCCCTTGGTATTTCTCCAGCTTCTCGTGTTCCTTCTTCCTGATATTGCTGTCATTCGGAACCGCTACATCGATCACTACGGCCGTCTTCTTCTGTTTGTCTACCACCACTATGTCCGGTTGGTTAGCCACCACCATTTTGTCCGTCTGTATCTGGAAGTCCCACAGGATCTTAGCTCGGTCATTCTCCACCACCCTTGGGGGCATCTCCCATTTTGACCTCGGGACTTCCAGGTTATACTCGGCACAGATGTTCCTGTACACTATGCCGGCCACTTGGTTATGGCGTTCCATGTATGCCTTGCCTGCTAGCATCTTGCACCCTGCTGTTATGTGCTGGATTGTCTCTGGGGCATCTTTACACAGCCTGCACCTGGGGTCTTGCCTGGTGTGATAGACCCCAGCCTCTATGGATCTTGTCTCAGAGCTTGTTCTTGTGCTGCCATGATTAGTGCCTCTGTGCTGTCTTTCAGTCCAGCTTTGTCCAGCCACTGGTAGGATTTCTGGATATCAGCCACCTCCTCTATCTGCCGGTGGTACATACCGTGCAGGGGCCTGTCCTTCCATGATGGTTCCTCGTCTCCCTCCTCTTTCTTGGGTTTCTGCTGCCTGAGGTATTCACTGAGCACTAGGTCAGTTGGGGCCATCTTCCCAATGTATTCTTGGATGTTCTTGTCTCATCCTGGACTGTGGTGCTGACACTCACCAGTCCCCGGCCCCCTTCCTTCCGCTTAGCGTACAGCCTCAGGGTGCTGGACTTGGGGTGAAACCCTCCATGCATGGTAAGGAGCTTTCTTGTCTTTATGTCAGTGGCTTCTATCTCCTCCTTTGGCCAGCCTATTACCCCAGCAGGGTACCTGATCACGGGCAGGGCGTACGTGTTGATGGCCCGGATCTTGTTCTTACCATTCAGCTGACTCCTCAGGACTTGCCTGACCCTCTGCAGGTACTTGGTGGTTGCAGCCTTTCTAGCGGCCTCTTCATGGTTCCCATTGCCTGCGGGATCCCCAGGTACTTGTAACTGTCCTCTATGTCTGCAATGTTGCCTTCTGGTAGTTCAATCCCCTCAGTTCTGACTACCTTCCCTCTCTTTGTTACCATCCGACTACACTTCTCCAGTCCGAACGACATTCCAATGTCATTGCTGTATAGCCTGGTAGTGTGGATCAGTGAATCGATGTCTCGTTCACTCTTGGCATACAGCTTGATGTCATCCATGTACAGGAGGTGGCTGACAACTGCTCCGTTCCGTAGTCGGTATCCGTAGCCAGTCTTGTTAATGATCTCACTGAGGGGGTTCAGGCCTATGCAGAACAGCAGTGGGGACAGAGCATCTCCTTGGTAGATCCCGCACTTGATGGTGACTTGTGCTATGGGCTTGGAGTTGGCCTCTAGTGTTGTACGCCACATCCCCATTGAGTTCCTGATGAAGGCTCTTAGGGTCCCATTGATCTTGTACAATTCTAGGCATTCCAGTATCCAGCTGTGGGGCATTGAGTCATAGGCCTTCTTGTAATCAATCCAGGCAGTGCACAGGTTGGAACACTGAGCTACTAGTTGTTTCGCCGTCATTATAAATATAATATATATATGATCCAGTCCAAACCCATTTCAACAACAGCCGTGACAAAAACTAAGAACATTAACTGAACTTTTAAAGGTGAAATGTTTTTTAGTGATTGATACTTTTCAGCTTGTTTGTTTTCATTGTATTATTTTTTTGTTTCATGATAGATCACATATTTCCTGTAGGTTGCAGGTCTAACTGCAGACAGACATGACAGGCTAGTTTAGTCTACAGCAGCCAACAATATGTGTCAAAAAGTGGTTTAGCATTATCTTTGCTGCATGCAAAAAGCTCTTCTCTGAAAGAGACGTCTGAATGGCTCTATCTGAATATATGTGTCATTCAGCATTAATGGGGCCTTCACGGATTAGCACGTTACAGCTGTGGCTCAGGAGGAAGAGCAGGTTGTCTACTAATTGGAAGGTCAGTGGTTTTAGTCTGCGTGTCAGTGTTTCCCTGGGCAAGATGCTGAGCCCTGAGCTGCCCCTGCTGCATCTATGTGTTAGGTTAAATCACTTTAAAAGCAATTAGGCATAGAAAATGGTGATTAAGGCTTGTGGCTAGAAAGTACTTTGAGTGCTCAAATAGAGTAAGAGAGTGCAATGTAAGTACCAGTCCTTTTACTGTTGCATCTATCGGAGGACACAGTGTCCATGATTTCCAAAATATGTTCACATTCCCACTCTGTACACATTCAAATGAGCTTTGACCCAGAGAAAGCTGCTGTGTTTTGAATGGTGTTTGGGTTTTTTTCTCTTTGCATTGTAAAGTTTTAACTTGCATTGGTGGCATCACAGATGACCTCTGTTGAACCTGCAGTTTTTCGTATCACATTCAAAGCACATATATATGAGCATATATGATATTTCCAAATATAAAATAAAAATCACACTGTGATATATAATAGAGCTGAAAATGGGATAAACAGGAAAGAAAGTCAAGTACAGTTGTCTCAAATTGTACAATAGTGCTAAGACGAGTAATATTACTGATACTGAATTATATTAATTCAGTTCAGTTTTAATGAAATACCACCAAATTGCAACAACAGTTGGCTCAAGGTGCTTCATATTGTAAGGTAAAGATGCTACAATCGTATAAAGAACACACTTGAGACCATTACAGACTGCTGATGCCATCTAGTGGGTTGTTTCCCATACACAGACTGGTTAATCTTTACTCCTGCACTCACTCTTTCTGTTCAATCGCACCGTGTTAACGACACCGTCTCTGTTTTCCAGGACATCTTTCTGTTCCATGACAAACGAGGGACAAATGGAAGCGTCAGAAGACATGGTGTTTGTACGCTGTAAGGAAGAGAGACCAAAAAGGCCCAGAAGAAAGGACAACTTATAGACTTGTGTGGGTCACTCGCTGAAGATCTAACTGAAGATATCAGTTGAATGGCTCTTGAAAACAACAACGAATGCGATAAAATTCTCCCTCCTTGAAGTGAAGTTGTGTACATTCAGGGAGTAACTCAGAAAACCATAATTGCTGGAAAGAAGTGCTGAATAAATATACTGTTCTTTTCTATCATGTCATTAGGTGGGTTTATTTTTCTACACATGCACAAAGGTCCATTCGTATCCAGCTACGGACTAACACATTTTTCCATGTCACAAATGTGCAGATATTTTGGTTGAATGAAAACACAACTGACAGGTTGAACTGTAAGTTAAAGCGCTAAACCCTTTAAAGCCTGAAACGGGAACTAATCTAAATTCTAACTGAAAATTGATGTTTATAAAACCCTCTATTGATGCCTATTTTGCATCTATTATTTGAATTTGTATCATAATTGCTTGAAAACAAAATCAGTCTTAAAATCTCATTAAGAGATTAAGAAAGGCAAGTAATTACCAGGTGATGACTGCAGAGGGCAGGCTGTTACAGCTGAAAACTCGAATGCAGTTGAATCTTGTTCTTCTAAATCAGGTGCGACACTTGAATCTTCTTACCAATCATCACTTTGAACCATTTGTGGGTTGAATAACATAATAACATTAAATTCAATTGTAAAATGTTTCTTTTTTAAAGTATCAGAAATCCATGGCGCTACCTTTTAACACTGGACAAAGAGGGAAACGATATGGTAAATTCAACTTTATTAATGCAGTTCAAGTAATTTAAAAGAAATTATACATTTCCACCTTTGCAAATGTAGTAAAATATTCAAATTAAGCAGGATGAGAATCAGAACAAAAGAAGGGGGAAAACAAAACCACACAATTTGAAGGCACAGTATAAAAGACAACGCATTAAATCAGACAGTAGTAATGAATCTATAACATTATGGATTCTGTTTACATCACTTACATTTCAGTGCAACATCAACAAACAAAATCCCAGAGTACTAACCCTCGACACCAAGTATCCACATCATACATATATTTTTTTTTTTAAAAAAAGATACAAATGTTTCAGCAAAGCGTCTCTCTCTCTCACACAGACAAAAGCTTTTTTTTAAAAAGCCACAGAAAATCTCATAACCAACAAAAAGCATAACTAGTAGCACCACAAAGACAAAGAACATAAGAAAAGGGAGCAAAAGAATTGCATTTGTGCCTGTTCACAAGCTTTGCTGCAGCACACGGTTTTCCGTGTACCCTCTCAGGAGGACACGCTGGAGGCATTTCTCACTGAGAAGGTCAAATGTTAAAACTCTGTGAAGCTCTGCATAGAATCTGGTCTGTAAGACATCCTGGCACCTTGCACATAAAGCAATGCTAAATTGCAGCTGCGCTCAACAGAGCTCATTTGTGGGAGCATCTCTTTTATTCTACTAAACATATGTTATGTAGTCTACAAATCATGTTTGTGTGTGTTCTGCATTTGTATCCATTTATCTGAAGAGAACCTAAAATTACACTTACTGAATACTGCTCAAGTTAAGCCAAAAAAGGTTTTTATCTGTGTGCAAAATTGGATTCTTCACGTGCTGGCTGATAAAGTGTCTACAATCAGGCAAGGCTATGCTCTAAGTTGCATCACACAGACATCGTTTCAGTCTTCAGTAACGATTGCTGACACTTGTACATCAACTTCAGTCACACTGCTCCGAGTAGGCACATATTTAATGTAATCACACAAAACCAAAGGGAGTAACAAAGGTTAACAAAATCCCCAATCAGTAGCAAAAAGAAGGACAGAACAGTAGTGGATGGCTGATGCGATGTGATTGTTCACTCTGATAAAGATCTGTTAACAGCAGCAACAAAGCAATAATACAATTAGAATCGCTAGACTTCCCAACTCCATGCACAATAGAAACAATCTCAACTGCATTAAAAAGCATTAAAAGCAAAAAACCAAAGAAAAAAACAAAAACAAACCACATATAAACCCGGACAGGTTCCTTATCTGGGTATAAAGGTCTGACTGCATTTGAGTGGTTTTACTTTGTCTTTAACAACTGCTTAATGTGTGAAAAGATGGACAGATGACAAGAGTTAAAAGACACGACAGTCAGACCAGGACTTCTCTCTCCTCTAATCAGTTCTGTACACTTGTATTGTTTGGTTTAACGCATTCTGGTTTAGCTTTCACTTTTCTGAATGTAGCACAAAGTGGTTGTTTCACCGCTCAGAGTCAAAGCAACCAGTTAGGTAAAAAGAGTTATTACAGAATACAAGTGTGATACAATCAGTTTAACAAAAGCTATTTTCTCGTCATTCAATTCCACCTCAAGTATTTTGTTGTAAACACATCTGCAAACCATATCACAACTACAAATACACAAATTCAGACCACCAGATGACTGACTGGTCTTATCGAGCTCATTTATATACATTCTTCCAGTCCTGTCCTCTGCCTTGGATGGCAGCTTACGTGACCTGTAGGCCTGAGCCAGAAGAGACTCTACCCAGACATCTGTAAGCAGTCGTCTTTACACTTGTATTCTGTCATTTTATTGATCCTGAGAAGATGAATTAAAACAGTGAACAATCTCCATTCAAAGAAAAATAAATTCATGTGAAACAAAAGACAAAACGACCTCAACATTTATATATTTGCACACAGAAGGAACAGAAGTATGCCTTACAAAAAAAATATATGTATTGGGGGGAAAAAGTCACATTGGCAAAAGAAAAACAGGTTCTTTTCAAACACAAAGTCTCAGATCTGTTTTTGATTGGCAGCAGAAATTTGTGAAAAACTAGTAAATTTGCTTTTCTCTCCTCCACAAAAAAGAAAAAAATTCAAAGGTTTTAAAAAAAGAAAAAAAAAAGAAACAAGATTAAGATTAAATAACGGAGATCAGTGAATTTCTCCCCCGTTCATCCTTGGAAAAATGTATTTCCTATAAAAGCTAAGTGAACCACTGCTAGTCTTGCTCTTAGAGCAGAGGTGAGTGAGTTTGTTAGACCCAAAAATACATCAGGTTTTGTCCAGTAAAAATGTTTCAGTTGCAAGTTCTCAGAATTCTGCAATAAGTGGTAAAGGTAACTCTTTGGAGTAAGGTGCTCCGATTGTAGGCACGAAGAAGAACCAAGGCAACAAGCGGACTTTTGCCTCATTGTCTCAACAGTCCCATTTGATACTGCTCTCTTTGTTGACGCTGCTGACGCTGCTGGCGCTGGCCCTGAGCTTGGCGCTGGCCTTGAGCTTGGCGCTGGCCCTGTGATGCTGGGGGCCGCCGTCTCAGAGTATTCAGGGTGTCTACAGGAAATGGACATCTCAATTAACTTAAAGAAATACAGTGAATGCTGCAAATTAATGCTACTACCATTTATATTGTTAGAAATGCCCACAGTAGAAGTGACTATTACATGATAAGGTAATCATGCTGGACTACAAAATATTTCTTAGCACCTTGCTATTCAGCCATCTCTTCTCTTTAACCTAAATATGCATTCAGTTATCCACAGTTGTTGAAGTTTATACACATACATACACACACTTGTGCATATTTATATCCTTGTGGGGGACATCTCATTGACATAATGCTTTCCCTAGCCACTTACCCTAACCATCAAAAATGAATGCCTAACCCTGACCCTAAACCTAACCATAACCCAATTGTAACCCTGACTCTAAAACCACATTTTGAGTCTCAAAAATGCTTTCGTGCCTCGTGGGGACCAGGTGGTCCCCACAAGGGCTGTCGGTCCCCACAAGTATAGTAAATTCCAACTTTTGGTCCCCACAAAGATGTTAATACCCATACACACACATACACACACACATATCATGAGCATGAAAGTCCTGGTAATTTAGGGATTTTATTTCTCTGAACTGTTCATTTTCCAGGGTGGAATAACTGTGCATCATACATCTTTAATTATTTAAAACACAAGAATTAGATGCAAAAGTTTAAATTTGTTTGGGATTTTCTCTAATCCATACAGGGATCCATACATGGGAATATCCCTTAGCAAGTTGCACCTCAACCCGAGGCTTTTGGCATAATTCTGACTGGATATGTGACCAGTCTTGGCAAAGTTTGGTTTGACTAAGGGACATTTAATTAAATGTTGTGGAGGGTGTATATTTTTGATCCTACAGAGACTGAATCAATTTTGGATTGTTTCTAAACTCCTTAAAAGTCTCAAATTACCATGACATTCATGGCCATGGCCTACTAAAACATGTAAATATAAACTGAGTTACATACAGATGAACTGTTAGTATACTTGCAAAATGTATTATATGCATTATTGAAAAAAACATTTTTTTTCTCAATGATGTATATACGTTTTTTTGTTTAAAAAAATACTTTTTTGTTGAAAATTATTAAATAAAAAATTAAATGGTTAAAATACAAAATGTATGAGAAAAAAAATATACATCCTCTGAGAATAAAGAGAAATCCTTACAAAGAAAAGAAACTAGCGTAATTTTTTTTTCATGCTATAAGGTTTTACAACAAGAGGGAAAAACCTCTGTGGTGGATGACCTAATCAAGTTAAACTGTACTTTGCAATGGGATTCTTAAAAAAGGAAATACTTGAGATTTTAGAAGTCCGAAGATTAATTTGTCACAAATAGGCTAAACTTAGAAGAAAAGAAAACCCTGATTTGAATGAACTGGAAGTCACGGCCCATCTGCTCATTAACATGGACATGTGCTGGAATCCTTGATGTGATGAAATTGACTAAATCTTACAAATAGAACCAGTATGGAGTTTGATATCCAAAATGAAAGTAAACAAACACAATTTTTTAATATCTAATTTCCCTTCTCTCCCTCACTCCAAAATTAGTTTTTCCTTTAACCCACAACAGGCCACAGATTACATCACAGTTTCCTTTTTTTGCAGAGCCCTGGTTTAGATACGTACCAGATACATGCTTGCGTGGAGGAAGCTTGGGGTTGCTACTGGGTGTGTGGACACTGCAGACCTTGATGAAGCCAACCATTAGCATGATGAGAGCAACACCCATCAACAGCACTGCCCACCAGTAGGCCTGAATGACACAGAATGTAATAAAAAATATTTAAGCACAGACAAGAATCACTAAAAATATTAGCTATGTGTGTTTGTCACCATGTTGACAAATCTTTGTCACTATATACACTCCCACACTGAGACACTCACCACTATCCAGTCTGCAATACTGTTATAGAAATCAGGATTAAAGATGGCTTTCTTTAGCCTTGCAAGAGGCCCGTCTGCATCCACCAGGCGACACTTATTGAACACATCGCAGTATCCCTTGAAGTCATTGCAGGGTGAGCCAGGCTGCAGCGTCACCACTTTCCCACTGAAATACTGGGCCCATCTCTGTGACCCTGTGCTGCTGCAGGTGCTGGGATTCGCTGAGGGTAGAAAGAAAGTAAGTGACATCTGTATTACCAAGAAAATGTTTTAATCGTAAAGATGTTCTCATGACTAAAAGCAAACATTAAAACCAACAGTCACTTATGCTATACGTCAGATAAGTCTAGTTTTAAATGACTTTACTTAGTGTATATTTTGCCATGTGAACAATCAGACACTCACTTTTCTCCTGGCAACACACATGGCACAGGTCAGTAGCCTCATCCTTGCCATCCTCCTTAGCACAGCTACATACCTCCAGATTGTGCTTTGCACAGACAGAACCAGTGCAGGCCTATTTCAAAAAACAAAAACTTTAACCTATGATACAAACTCACAAAGCGGGAAAACAAGACACGAAGCCGATTATATGAGCATACCCCATTGATGCAAACTTGTGTATCTTTATGACAAAAGGTGAAATTCTCCTTTGGCTGTGAGGCAGGACATAGAGCAGTATTTCCACCACACCTGCCCTCATTGGCACACTCAGAATCTGGTCTGCACACCTCATTATTGGTCTTGAAAGTACATTCTCCTGTGCAACATGGGCCTTGGCTGGGACTGCGTAAAAACAATGAAAACCATGCAACCAAAAGTCAAACAAATGCTGCCCTGTTCACAGCTGTGTTCTGTGCTCACTAATACCACAATCAACAGTTCATCACAAAATCTTACCTGCAGATTTTGCCGGGTCTAAGTTTGCACTTTTCGCCATCCCCTGAATCTGCACTAAAGCAACAGTCGTCTTTACACTGGTCTTGGTAGCCACAGTCACACTGCTCTCCCTCTTCCACCAGACCATTACCACAGATAGGATGACCAGACTCTGTACACACAGAAACAACAGACTGAAAGAGCATCTCTCTCTCTCTCTCACTGACTCACACACAGATAACAAAATCCTTTTATTTATTTTATCACATAAGAGAATTTACCGACAAAACAGCTATCTCTTTTCTTTTGTAGAACAGCGGTTATATTCCCGATGCTGCAGCTTGAGAACTTGTTATTGTTGAGCCTGTCCCCTGATGTGGCTCTGGCATACATAATGTAGTTCCCTCTCTCCTTTTGTCCTTGCTCCTTAGACTCTCCAGGGGTGCATACGCTACCAGAGTCATGCTGTGAAATAGTAGGCAAGCAAAAGAGAAACAGCAGAGCTCTGAGAAAGTTCCACAGAATAAATACAGCTTGGCAAGAGAAAGTAGGCTACTGGCAAAGGCCGGGATTTAAATAATAGTACTTACAGGTGAGCCAAAGTTGTGTCCGACCTCATGAGCGAAGGTGATGTGTGACACCTTGGGGGGGACATGTGAGCCATAGTTCTGCACTGTGATGATACCAGTGTTCAGAGACTTTGTCCTTCCATCTGAGTATTTTCTGTTCTTCTCACAAATTCCCCCGGAGCTTCCTGCGGTAAAAACAAAGGGTGCGATGCATTAACAGGTCAAACACAGCCAGGATTTGTTTGAATTTGCTTGCTAGACAAAACCTAAAAGTCCAGTTGGAGATAATGTGTATCTCAACAGTGGTTATCAACGTTCTGTTGAACCAGGCCTTCTGAGCATGTTTAGAAGCCCATCATAATTCTTAATCTGTTCAAAATGACCCATATGAGTTCTGCCTACTCCAGTCAGAAACACTTTAATGATGATGATGATAAAACACTGCTAAATATGTAAAGAGAATAGAAAACAACATTAAAATGCAATCCTGTTGTAAATAAGACACAAAATTAATGCTGCAGAAAATAATTAAACTGGGAATTCAGTATAGAGCAATAAAATAAACATTTCATTTTAAGTTAATTATTTTAAAGCCAAATGCGCTCTCACTGCTGCAGTTTATTTTTAATGTGACAGCTCTGAAATTTTAAAGTGTATATATTTAAATATTACATTTCATTATCCCATAGCCTAATAAAGGAAACGTGGAAATCACAGATCAAAGTGAAAATTATTTTACTTTTAAACAGGCATTCTTGCATTCTGTGTTTTAGCAGCTGCAATTCCAGCAGTGTCAAAGGCGACTTAGCAGCAGATTAGAGTCAAGCAAAAACAACATTTTTATATTTTCTGCATCACCAACAGAATACACACATGAATGCAACAGTCTGTGCTGCTGTTACTTTACATCTGGGCTTCATTCCTGATGTTGGTATGGTTTGACAGCTTGCACATATGAAAGGTATTCGCTCAGCAAAGAATACGAGTTAAAAAATGCTATAAATAAAACATTACGTGAAAACGTGGCAACTAAAACAGTGAATCTAACCTGCTCAAAAGCAGGTTGTGTGTTCAGCAACAGTTACCACATAACAGTGACTTAGCCACCTGTGCGGGTGACAAAACCTTACTTTTAGCTCACTAACCCATTGTACACCCCTCTGGTTCAATATGGACAACAAAATACACACATACATACAGACACACAGTAGCAGGGCATGGAGATGCTGGTAGTTTCAGCAAGCGTAACTGGCTCCACAGTTAATCGAAAAGAAGTCTTGAAAATCAGTGAACCATAAACTACAGTAATTGTATACCGGTTTAACCAATAAAGTCTTATAAGGGTTGTCCAATAAATTAAGGAACTTGTTTTAAATGTTTTAAAAAGCGAGAACAGTAATCTGAAACAGGATGAATCGTCTGTAAGTCTAAGACCCTGAATACATCTAAACCCCTGAAGTTTCTTTGCTTTATTTGTCTGTTAAATTATCTAAAATAAAAATTGGTTTTGGATATATTGGGTATCACGCTTAACAAGAAGCACTCTCCCCGTTGTGCTGCAATTCCCAATATCCAGAAATTCAGAGTTTAGGAGACTGCTTCCAGCTACATAGAAACATGAGACCACGTCAAGCAATAACGTGTCCATTCTGTGTAAAGTGACCATGAGACTGAGTGCACATTTTACTACACATCGCACTCTTTACCTGTGCAATTGTGTAAACCCTGCACTGAAGCCACCCATGACAACTAGTCACATGAACTCACACATTAGCTGTGCTTCACCAGTGGGCCTGAAAGCCTTTTTTAGACTTCCTTTGTTCAATCAATCACCACAAAGCTCACTGCAACCAATCCATTCTCCATGTCTTTTATTCAATCAATTCTTTCAGCTTACAGTTTTGCTAATACGCCAGGATTGATCGTCTGGGTTTGTAGCGGTATACTTCATGTTGAAATGGTATCCAAGCTAATTCAAAAGGAGAGGAAAGAAGCACCAAACACAACAATCAATTACAAATGTGAGGGAAAAGCCAGTCTATATGAGCAATCTGTGGGAAGACCACAGCATGAAATCCAACAGGAAAGAGAGGCTGCTGGCATACTTTGCACTTCAAGGACAACAGTTTTTCTCACATACATAAATATAAAGAAATTAGGATGTTTCTTAATACAAATGGCCATCTGTGCAGATTCTTGTGGTCTCAAAGCATTGCCAGAATATAAACAAACATTTACTCTGGGTCCTCTGATCACCACAGGAAAAAAAGAAATACTGGCAGTGTCCAGTGGTACCTATCAGCCTCATAGCAGATGCACCTACAGTATAAATTTCAAAATCTTATGTCCCTTCATTCCTGATTTCACAAAATTTTCTGAAAACTTGACCTCTGACCTAACAGCTGAAATCTGTGAGATTATAACTTTTCCAAGATTTTTAGTCGATGCACATATGGTATCAGTTTGAAACTCCTACATCTCTTCATTCTCAAGTTAGCGCATTCACAAACTTGGGTGTCCATGTCTCCCCGCCTGGTTGCCCGCACGCCAAGCAGGGTGACAGCAATACCCCGTCAGCCTTTTTATGGCTGATGCGGTAGCACTATTCAAACTACTAAAACTGAGATCTGGTTTCTTGAACCAAAGTGATCTTAAAAAATAAAATGATCAGACTAATAAAAAAAATTATAATGTGTAGTATGGATAACTGGCTTGATAGCAAATATGATTATAGAAGTAATGTGAAGGTGTGTTACAAAACACCCAAACACTTTTAAATGTTTCTGAGCAACACAGGGAGTCACTACCAGAGCTCTGTGTGTGTGTCTGGTACCAACCTGAGGGAGCCCCAACCCACGCCAAGCCAAGCACGCCATCATCAAAGTCCCTGTCAGTAAAGACGTAGGCCAGGCAGTACTGATCGTGGTTCTGTTCAGAGTTGAGCTCCAAAAACTTCTCCACTCCGATGTTGGCAAAGCGAAAAGGATTGCTGGGGTCCTTTTCTTCAACTGTGGTATTGATCTGTGAGAAAGAGTTAAACAATCAAAAGGAAAAGTAGGAAAACAAAACTACCCCAATGAAGGAGACTAGTTTAGAATGATCCCGGGCAAGTAGACAGATCACTTCCACTTTTAATATCAGCAGGTTGATTTAGTTGTTATTAATAATGACAAATGAGGTCTGGTATTAGATGAAAAATCAAATGAACTACTTCTAGCATATTAAATAATGGTAAACAAACATAATAATGTAACACTTTATGTAATTTAGGACTATAAATGGTGGCTGGCCTGAAGTTTGGGACCCTAAATGTCAAGATGAAACTCACCCTGACTCTTTTCACCATGAAGCTGATGTTACGTATGCCCTGGAAGTCTGTGCCCTGGTAAATGGTGTCAATAGCCTTTACGTGGCTGGAGATCTGCAGGGAGTGCAAGATTTTAGATTAGCAGTAACGCAGGTACAACAGTGAAAAAAAGCAGTGAATTATTAGGTTTAAAATAAATAAATAAATAAATAAAAATAAGATCACTAAATCTCTGCAGCTCCTCATCTCTGCTACAGGTTACTGGCTAAATTCCCAGCTACTAGAATAATGCTACATTGAACACACCACATAAGTAGGCATTTGTTTTCAGCCTATGAATGTTAGATGCCAAGTTTGACTTTGTGGTCAGCTATGAAAAAAGCTAAAACATTAAGAATGAATGGATTAAGGATTACGAACTTCTGTCCAGCTAAACTTATTAAAAGTATAAGTTACGAATTAGGAAATTAAAATCTGATGTCAGGATGTAGCAGCAGCAAGTTAGCCCAAAAATCCAACTCCACAGAAATGTTTTGATTTGGTAATCCAGCATGAAGTCACTGGGAGGCAGCAGCTAAAACAAGGGAAGGGGTGTGAGCTAATGCTAATCAGCAAATAAGCAAAACAGGCTTTTTTAAATAAAAAAAGAAAGAAAAGAAAACAAAGATTTCACATACTGCATTTCCTCATACCTGAGCAAGGACAGCCTCTTTTGAGCCGTAGCGTTTGAAGAAGAAATGGTCAGTCTGGATGTAGAGCTGACAGGTGTTTTTTTCTTTACCCGTCGCCCTCTTCTTTCTCAAAATGACAGGAGTATCTTTAGATTCCTCATCTTCCAACATTCGTGTCACATCCTGGACAGAAAACATTACGTTATGCTTGTTATCGATAGCATAGTTCAATGGCGTTTGGGGAAATAAGCACATTTCCGGTTTTGAAAACAATCCAACATTTTTATCCCCTAAAAAATTCCCTGGGCTAAAAAGTTTATATTGCCATTTTAAGTAAGGTCAAACACTTCCACCTTGCTGTTAACTAACAGTGTAAGGTAAGGTGGAAATAAGCTCATGTAATATCACGAGTCTTGTCTGCCTGTGTTTATCTGTTCTTGTTCTCTTGTTCTTAATGACTCTTACTCTGGCTGGCTCTTCTGCTGATGCCTGGTACTTCTTCATCCTCTCAAACACAGAGTGGTCTGCGCAGCCACCCTCTGAACCATACTTATGAGGGTAATCTGTCAGACAGAAGGAGAGAAAGATTTTCTTGAGTGCCTTTCACCATATCCATTCAGTTATCTTCATCAGTCATTTATATCTTTATTTTAACATTCAGTACAGGAAGAGAAAGGCCCTGACTCCACTAGTTAAAAATCTGTGCAACTAGGCCTCTTTTCTCATTTATTAACAAAATCAAGGCAAAACAATTGTTATGACCTGGCTCAAAAGCCACAAAATAAAGCAGAGACTGACAGAGTTTGCAGGAACATTTGGTTTCATTTTAAATTGCTTTGTAATCTGTGGGCTCTTTCACACCAATAGTTTGTTTACTCTGTTTTGAATCAGTTGATGAGTTTGTAAACTTGCCGCCTTTCCCCCTGGTTTGGTTTGTTTTCACATGGAGAAAACTTGAAGAGAACCAATTTGTGTCACTACAAGCCACCCAAACACGGGGAGAACATGCAAACTTCACAGAGAAAGGCCAAGTGGGAGGCAAACCCAGGATTGTCTTGCTGTGAGGCAACAGGCCTGACCACTGTTCCACCGTGCTGCCCAGGTGTTAAGCAAAACCAATAGACCACCACTGTAAGGAAATTAGGGCCTGCTCAAGTTCAATACAAAATTCAAACAAACTAATCATGTTACAGCAATGGAAAATAAATTCTTGCATATTTACAATCACGGGCTCCACTGATCATATCTAAAAATTGAAAGTCTCTGTTTTCATATGAACAAAATACACTATGCTTCGCTAAGACTACAAGCAGATCCAGAGTTCAACACTGAGTGAAGCCTTGTGAATGTTGGATTTCAATGTTTCTGCATATTACTATTGACACCATAACAGATAATGGTGTCATAAACAATAACACTGACTTCAGAAACATGTTTCCTAAATGAAAACAGGTCCGTCGTCTCCTCTTTTAACTCACTGAAACGACCAAATACACTGTGTGCAATGTGCTTTTGAATTTTTTTCAAAGAAAGTCGTCTTTGTCCTCACAGTGAATGGTGTCTCATTCAACTGCTAATCAAAAGGCTTTTGCAGTTTGGACAGAAGTAAAAAGCTTAAGAGAAAGGCCAAATCAGAAGCAAAGGCTCCTCTGAGTCTTAAAAAATAAATAAAAAGAATCAGCCTTCTCCACCCATTTCACTGATACCTGAATAAAAAAACTGTACAGAAACTTCACACAAAAAAATCCCCCAGTTAGTTGTGAGCAGTTTTACTGCTGGGTACTATCCACGTACGGTTCACAGTCCTCTGAAAACCACAACATCAATGAGACAGCACAAGAGCCATCACAATTCACAGGTTATTGCCCATAAAACAACATGTGTGACCTTGAGCTTGAGCACAGTCCTGATAAAGTCTCACTGGGTGATCACTGTGTGCAGCTTTCACTAAAACATGACTGACACTGTGCAAGCAGCAGGAATTCTTGGGAAAATGAAAAATTCCTTGTAAGGTGACAAATATGACCCTCATCTAAAGCAAAGCCTTGGTGAAGATCGATTAGCTGATCACTGTTTATAAGTTTGCTTAAATTCTGTACAAATCTATAGGAAGAGCAGCAATTCCTATGAATTGTGGGCAGACAGACAAGGGCAACTGGGCAGACAGATGCCTCCTCGTGACATTAGACCTTCAAGGTTCATAAAAATGTCACCTAATTATCTCAAAACAAGGGGGATACATTCCGACTACCTAAAAATTGTTCAGAGAAGTTTTAAAAATATGTCTGATAAATACATATTTGAGTTTTAAAAATCACGGTACACAGCCAGAAACAACATCTTGTTTTATCTTTACAACCCAGTGCAGATGTTAGCAGAGACTACATGCAGCAGAAGTGTTTTAATGAAAAACACACTTCCACACAAGTTGATGTGCTACTTCAGTCTTGATTAACAATGATGAGTAGGGAAGTAGAAAATTTAAAAGGGCAAATAAGAGTTGATTATATTTGCAACACTAAGGGAAGAAGGATGAATTAATGAAAGCACCACATAAACAATTTCAGTTCCACTTGATGTTTCTTAGGAAATTTAAGAAGTCATAAACTCCACTGTGGAAACTGTGACAAAACCTTTTCTTTGATTACCCTCATAAAGAGTAAAGTTAGCACTTCATTAAAGTGTGGCAGTTATCCCACTGAGGGTAGTTTTCTTACATAGTTCCCAGCACTTCTCTTACCACTGAATTTCACCATTGACCACAAACTCGTGCTGAAAGCAAACATCAACTTCTTTGTCAAACTGACCTAAACTTCATGTTCAGGATGAACAATGAGGAAAGCTAGGTCTCCAGCTTTGGTCCAAAGACCACAAACAGTTTTCAGCGGGAGAAAAGTGGCACATCAGGGGAGAAGTGCAACAAGGAGCAACTTCCTCTCTTACTATGACATTCACAGAAGCTGTGAGCTTTGAATTAGAGCCCCAGGGTCACACGATAAATACTGAGCTCTACTGTAATGCCCTGGGAAACTGACTGTAAACCTAACCTTTGGTACATGCTATTGTCTGCCTGCTTATCTACCTTTGCTGTGCTAAAAATGGCAGAGATGTATCACATGTCTCAAATGCAAACCTGAGGCGGTCAGAGATTTCCAGGGAAGGCTCTTGCAATGTTTTGAGTGGTTTCTCGCTAAGAGGAGACGGCCCTGACGGGGATAACAGCTATTATTTTTTTGTTTTTTAAATAAGTGCACTTGCTGAACTTTTATATTGTACCATTTGTTGGTTTAATTTTTCCAATATGCATCTTCTATCTCATTAGTGACAGAATTTCATGCTCCTGCTGTTAGAACATGAATTCAACAAATCATTAGGCACAGCCTGAGACTCTAAATCCATATTTCCTAAATTTCCTTCAGCAGATTCAGATTATATACCAGTGTATGTGTTTAGACGTGTGTTTGTGTGCTAGTCTAAAGCCACCACAGGGTTCATATCAGATTCCCTGCCATGCTGCTAAATGCACCCCCGGTCAGGGAGCACTTGCATACATTTGTGCGACCAGTAGAAATGCAGAATGTCATTTAGTACACACGAAGACCGTGAGTGTAGCAGCCAACTCAACACAGAGCTTTTGGACCGGAACTTAACCTTACAGTTAGCGCACTGCATGCCTGTTCCCATATGAAAGAGCCTTCATACTAAATTTGTAAGTCTCAAGTTACTGAATTGCATTTTGACTCACGCACTGTGCACATGTTTTTTCAGCTTGGTTGAAGTCAACCTCTAAATAATTTCAGATTTGCTCATCTTCATCGAAAACACTGAGAAACTTGCAGTGTCCTGGTTCTATAGCTCTGTAGCCTGACAAAAGCAGTGAATGTAAGCCATTTACATTCTCCGATCCAGTTTTCAATAGATACCGAACACCCTGTCCATGACTCAGGATGCTGAACAATATCCTATTACTACCACTACTACTCTGTCCTTCACTCAGTTTTAAGATCATAAACTAAACTATTAAATATGACGTTCAAGTACCAATTTAGTCTCAATGTATAATAACAATGTTATTTGGACAGCATAGATATCAATCACAGCTGTACATATTCTGATCAAATGTCAATTATTTAAATGTATTATCAGCAGGCAAGACAGTCTCACATTTCAAAACAGCTGGTGTGCTACGAAAATGGGCTCATTTATGCAATTTCCCAGCTAATATTATGGAGGAGGAAGATAAGCTTGTTACTCTTTAGAGAGCCCCCAATGGTCTAGGCCCCAAGCGTTTGTCTGGCACGCTGATTCAACAACTTCTGTTGCAACTGAATAAAAAATAAAATAAAAAAAAATTCAAATTTCACTTTGTTATTTAAAAAATATAACAGAATTTTCCTTTGTGTATTTAACACTTCTTCACCAAGTTAATGACATTTGCCAGGGGTATAAAAAGAAAGCTTTTCTATAAAGAAATGTTTCAGACTTTGTAAAAAAATACCACTTGTCCAACAAGCTTCATGTATTGGTCACTATACTAAACATCAGAACACAAATGTAAATATAGTGCCTACTTACTGATGTCATCTTCGTGATAAATGACAGAGTGGAAGGGCACACTCCTGTCCTGTAGGTATCTTTCTGAAGGTTCAACATAGTATGTTCCTTGTTGGGTTTTAATGAAGCCCTCAAATCGCCCATCAACCAAAGAGCCATGTGTCAGTGTGCCCTTTTCTCCTGAAACATAAGAGGAGGAGGGTCAGCAGATGAAGACAAGTCATTTTTTTGTGTAGCCTAAAGTCGCAAGTAAATTGAAAAAAAGACTAACATGCCAAAGTGGACAAACAAACAACCACTCGAACCAAAACTGTTAAAAACAAACAAACAAACAAAAAACACATGAAAACCTGAAAACACAAGCGAGAAGAGGAGAGAGAGAGACGGCGATCAATATGAGGAATAAAAATGATGATGATGATGATAGATGAAGAAGGCTTGGCTAATATAGGTTTCTGTTTTACGGTTTTGTCTGTTGTACTGCTTCTAGAGTATGAGGTTTGCTTTTTTGTCAGGGATTTTTTCTTTGCTTGTTTTTTTTTTTTTCACTTTTGGATTCCGACTTTAAGTCTTTGATCGCTGTTTTTGTTTTATGGGTTTTTCATGTTATGAATTTCAGTTTTGTGATCCGTTTGATTAAAGTTTTGATTTTTATGAATGTTAGTTTTACTTCACTGCCTGTTCCTCCCTCTGACTCATTTCTGTATTAGTTTATTAGTTCCACTGTTCCCTAGTCTGACGTCTTCTTAAGCGTCACAGTTCACATCAATATTTTCTCATTTAGTCATTTCCTGTTTTGCTTTGAAATGAGGATTTTGCATCTTATTCCTTTATTTCTCCTTCTGTTCAGATCAAAATCACCTCCTCCAAAGGATCTGGCTACAGTGAGTTTTGGACTGCTCCCCAGTGCAGCTGCCATGCACAAATGAACTGCACAACAGTGCCAAAAAAAAAAAGGTTTGATTTAAGGTAACTACAGAGCACCGGTGTGAAAACAACTTTATTCACGCTGTGCTTTTCCTGCTTTGTTACATGTGTGGATTAGTTATGCATCATGAATAACTTTAAAATGTTACTCAGTGGTTTAAAGAAGCTGACTTCTTATCAGCTCAGAAAATATTCAAGGAGTATACACCTCTCCTCCCCATCTGTTTGTTTGATGCAGACCAATCACTAAAAAACAAACACCCTTGTTTTTCCTCCTGTTCATTTGAACTCTACTGGAAACAGGCAGCAGGAAGATGTCCAGGAAGGGAGGGAAATAAGAGCAGCAGGAAGAACTGGAAAAAAAGAAGCTAAAAATAAGTCTTGTGAGATTTGGCTTGCGATTTGTTGTTTACTCTGCACATTTAACAACGTTTCAATTGAGAAGTCACCCAAAAGGTAATACAAATAGGCTTTGAATTGAAAAATAACAATGCTACAAATCAGATACACTACCTTTAAAAGACACACACACACACACACACACATACACACACACACACACGACTCAAGACTTACCATACAGTTCTCCACTATAAATATGTGATGTATCAATCGGGTTCTCCTCCCCTGACACCTCAATGACAAGATCTGGAGAAAACAGCTTTGAATCCCTCTTCATCCGCAAGTTAAAATGTCTGAAAAGAAGAATAGGAAACAATGTCCAATTACATTAAATGTCTAACACCACATTCAAACTTTGTACATTCCTCTGACTGTTGTCCACATTTACATGTGGACAACAGTCCTGCAGACAGACACTCATAATTCACACAGTGTTGACAGTGTTTTTGTCATCCTCTTACTGAAAATCTTTAGAATAAAGGACCACAAACACTGGAAATCTACGACAGGAAGCTGAGAAAGCAGCCTTATTTACTTCACTAATGTTTACAGAGGTTCACCGTTCTAGTGTTGTTACCAAGTAGGCAGCTCAGTGAGTCAGACGAATTATGTCACAAGGAAAACCACATGAACCTTGCAAGTGCACAGACACTGTTTTATGTAACACTTTCAGTGGAAATGATGAGAATGATGTAAAAGGCAAAAAGGCAAACGTCACATGGCGCTCACATGAGGCACTTCTGAGAAGTTAGTGGTTCTAAGGCTTGAGCGGTTCAGATGCAAACTCCTTATCAGAAATCTCCTGACAAATTATAAATTCCTCCACATGACTCAGTATTAACCTTAAATGGCTCAAGACCTTTTTGGCTTTGGTGTGTTTACACAATCATCAGTAAGGCCAAAAAGCTGTTCACAGCAGGAAATCTTTAAGCTAAAGTAGGCTGTTTAACAGATTTTGAAAGTACTCCACACCTTTTTTTTTTTTTTAACTCATTTTAAATACCACAGTTGCCCTTATAGGCAGGCATAGTAATGAGATTAATCATAGTCGGGCAGGATGTGTGCATGTTCTTCAATCCCTCAGCTGCACATTAGTCTCCAAACCAAAGCTAAGATAATCTCAGGTCATAGAGGACATAATACTACTGAGAACAAAGTGTATGCTGTGAAGTTTTCTTGATGTTCCAGTATACAGGTTTGTTTCAGACTAAGGATCTGATGTTACCATGTTGTTGTGGTAACATTTCTACACAACAATCATGGAAACATTCATAGAGCAAAACAAAATGAAAACACAAAATGCAAATAAATGCTCTGAGCAGTACAACGTGTCAGGGAGTGTCTGGCAGAGTTAGAAAGCAAGGCATTATTCATGGCTCAGTCAGTTCAGGATTTCCCTCCCCAGGATGACTTTTTGACCTGCATTCAGTTTTTCCCAGTCCAGTTTTCATTTCACACCCCTTTTTTATAACTGTTTATTTTCCATGTATTGGTTCATTGTACCAAATGATATGCTGAATGAAACAGCCTTGCTTTTGGTTAGTATTCAGTTTGGTAAAAACTTTGTTATGGCATTAGGAATGCTTTTTATAGATACAAACATGTATAATAACCTAGACGGATCAAGTAGATTTGCAGTCAAACACAAGCTGGCCTCGTCTACAGATTTTCTGCCCAAAGAGCATTTCAGCTGAAGCCAAGAGAAAGAAAAAGGATCAAATATTTGACACAGAAGAGGAGACGATGAAATAAGAGAACTGCTAAACCTGTACGACAATGGCTGCAACATGACCTGCTGTTTGAAGTCGGCAGTGTTACACAGAGATAGCAACAGATACAGTATAGTTTCCTTGGCTTATTACTCATACTGGCACGCCCATTACAATTCCCATAAAACAATAAATCTGCCTTCATAAATATAATTCCGGTCACAGCCAAAGCAAATTATTCACTTAGAAATATAACCTGCACTGTCATGTATTTAGAGTTAGTCGTCAGGGATTGAGACACTGTCTGTGGTTGGGTTCAAAAAGAGAATGACTAGTTGGTAAGAAGCCTTACAAAGTCTAAAACCTAACTGCCTTCTTTGCAACATTTGCCTCCTCATCTTAGAAGTTAACACCTCTGCGACAACTTCCCCACAGCAGCCAGGTGTACCACTGAAGTCACAAACCACTGGTTATTCTGTTATAAAAAACTGTTCTACACTTAGGATGTGGCTGCTCTTGTTTCTGAAGCAGTTGAACAATACAGTTTTGGCAGTGTTTCCTGTGTATCGAGAAGCTTGGCAAAGAGGAATCGTGGGTTACATCTTTTGTATTGCAATAATAGCAAAAAAGGTGTATAGAAATACACTAAAAAGCATCTAAAAGGCTTTCCTATTCAGAATTTCCATCACAAAGTTCATGAAGCAACAGACTGCAGGGGCTCAATCATGTCTGCCACAAGTCGTTGACACCCATGTGAGTCAAGGTTCAGAGCGCAGCAACTCAGTAAAGGAGCTTAGTGTGTTCAGAGAACAGAGAAGCAGGAAATCCGAAGAAAGGGGAGAAAACAAAGCAGTAAATGAAGAAGTAAGACTTGAACAGTTGGCTTGGGCTTTGCAGAACAATGCAGCTTAACTGCACCTGTATATGTGATTTAGCTATCTTAGCAGGTTTAGTGGGAAGCATGTCTCTCCTGCAATGTGTGGAAAAACAAACACATTTAGTGTGTTTCTAATCACTAAACTATAAAGTGCCCTAGACAAAAAAAGAGAAAGAAAGAAGAGACCAGAAAAAATACCAACAAATCAACATGGGCCGCAAGACAAGAAGAGAGGAATCCAAGGATAAACCCAGTGGTACTCGTCTCACAGCAGCAGCTCACTGCTAAATTATTCAGACAAATCCCAATTGCTGAACATACTGAATCAAGCATCTGACAGTCATCCACTGCTTAGTAAGCAGGCCAAGCACACAGAGATGGGGTGCCCTCAAGACATTTCTACAGAGAAAATTCCAACTAAAAAGGGGGCAATACCTACTTATCACTACATAGAGCTCTATTTACAATATTAAGTCGCTTGGTCACAATGAATCATCGTAAAATCATAGTATTCCCAAATTACTTAATTGGAAGAAATCAAATCAGGTCAGAAGTTGTTAAATATCAGTGCAGAAAGTGGGAAACAAGGACAACGAGAGGAGAGTAAGAGATGAAATCAAGACATAACTGGGAAGCAATCCTAAGAGATTCTGGTTAAAGTGGTAAAATGTGGTATGAACCTTAACTTTAACATTCATTAATGGATAAGCCGCATTGTTTGACTGCTTCAATAATAATAATAATAATAATAATAATAATAATAATAATAATAATAATAATAATAATGTTTTTTGTCAAATATTTTTATAATTAAGGGGGAAAAAAAACACTTATGCGTCTTATTAATTCATTATTAAGTTATAAACTACAAAGAAATGTGAATTATATCACAATCACAAGCCATGCATTAGCACATGCTTGCTATGGCACTTCACTTTGTAAAGAAGCCCTACACAGAGACCCTGTGACTTGCCTTCTTCTGTCACCTGATCTGGCCACAAATACTCATGCGAGTTGGCATACAGAAGAACGCTTTTCTCTCGTTATAACAAACCTCTACAGTGCCAAACAGCCTGGCCTTGAGTTTTCACAGAAGGGAGAGTGTTAGCCTTAATTTGCACACACTAAATGAATTCAGTCAGGACATAAGACACAAGCTTAATGTCAAGTGGCATAGTATTATAGTCTGTGGTACAGTTACTTTTAGTAATATTATTGCTCAGCTTTGAAAAACTGAAAGAAAGTGGTCAATTATTAGTTCACTTTTTGTTTTGTTTGTTTTACCACATCTCTGTAGCTCCTCATCTCTGCTACAGGTTAATTCAATTCAGTTTTATTTATATAGCACCAACTCACAACAACAGTTGCCTCCATACACTGCATATTAGAAGATAAAGACCCTACAATAATACAGAGAAAACCCCAACAATCAGATGACCCCTAGGAGCAAGCACTTGGCGACAGTGGGAAGGAAAAACTCCTTTAACAGTAAGAAACCTCAGCAGAACCAAGCTCAGGGAGGAGCAGCCATCTGCTCTAACTGATTAGGGATGAGGAGAAGAAAAGAAAATAAGTTCTAGTATGCAATGCGATGTGAACATCAAGCCTCAAGACCTCTTAGTTAAATCTAGATATTTCTAACTGGCATGATAACTAGCAACTGTCAGACATGTCTTGTAAATTATCTTGTACAAGTAATACCTGACACACAGTTTTAATATGTACAAAGGTTTCTACACTCCATGTGATACTGCAGAAAACTGGACACTTTATAACTGTTGCCAGAATTGTAAAGCTAAGTGTCCACTTATTTCAAAGAAAAATCTAAGAAACTTTTTAGAACTCAAATGTAACAGGTAGGCAGCATTATCTGTGCAGTTCTTGCTCCTTAATGCTTCCATAATATAAATCATACTGATGTACAGCAGGTATACTGCAGCCGTTTTTGGAAACTGCAGTATGCTCAGAGAGTTAAAGTGGTTATCTCACCAAAACAGGCAGTAGAGCTACATGACTTTTCAAACTAAGTTTCGCTTTTGCACAATGTGCAAAATGTCTAGCCTACAAAAATGAAATAAGCCTGCAAGTGTGAGCTTCTTCATTTAAAACACTCAAATTTTACTCATATGCTTCAATATAACCTCAAACAGACAACTGTGCCATGTAAAGTAAAAAACTCAGTTCAAACTAAAAGTGGAAGCATGACAAGCCTCCTTCGCACAGTGGAATACGAACAGTGTGTCTCCTTAAATTCGGAGCCTCAGACCAATCTCAGTTCCAGGGCCATAGATAAAAAGCTGCCTCACTTTACAGTGGCAACCTATATAACAAGACAGGGAAGTAATTGAAGGAAAGCTCATACGGTTAAAGAAGTGATATCCACTTACGCAGTCAAAAATCCTGGATTTAGGATGCTGAATACAGTCGATCCCAAGCATGAACCACCCAGCCTTATGTATTTGTGGAGTAAGCAGTGGACCATTTACTGCTCCTGCTGCTGCAGATTCTAAGGCTTTTACTTACAAGTGAGCTTTTAGGATTCACAAATGATGCAGATGATTGATGATTGAGCAGAATCTTTCCTATAAGCTGAATTTTTTGAGAGGAGATCATATTTTCTGGCCAACCCAATAAGGCAATGCTAACAGGTTCTGCAAGATTCAGCAACAACTGGAAAAAGCGCCAAAGCTGGGTAAAAAGCCACTGGTATCAATATACCAAAAAACTGAAAGAAAGGACAAAAGAAAAAAAAAAAAGAAAGAAGAATTAAAAAAAAAATAAAATAATAATAATAAGTAATGAAACAGTATCACTGCACAAAACGTCAGTAAAAACATTAGCGAATATACTGGAATCAGAGTTTATAACCGCAACTAATTTAAATATTTTTTAAAAAGGAAAGAAGAGACAGGAGGAACACGCTTCAGCTGATTCATGAATGTGTGAGTTGCATAGTTTGCATCTTCCCTACTGGCAACATGCGTTTCAAACCCACAAACACAACAACCAGCTGATCTGCACAGACTTAGACAGAACATAAATGAGTAATCCATAACCTGTGACAATAAAACAAGATTATAAACTGTATTGTCATAATATTTTAGCAAGCACTCATAAATAACTACACATAATAAACAGATGCTTGTTTCATGTGCCTGAAAAAAAAATATTGGCCAATATATTGGAATTTAAAATCACCAAATATTGGTATTGATCTTAAAAATCATTCAGGGTCTAGTTTCATAAATGTATTCACATAGACGGGGCTAGAATAAATAAACAAACCAATCAATGTTGCTCGTCTTTGGTTTTGTTGAGCATTTACACAGTTTTGTCTTACAGTGCCTCTTTATTCAGTAAATATACCTGTCTCACAAAGACATGGACTGCATGGACACATTTAAAATGATTGGATGTCATGCTAAATTAGAAATTCATTCGTGTAGATTAGGAATAATACAAGCTCCAAATTATTATCATTGTGAACATTTTGACCAAAAGAAGGGCACCTGTGGCTAACAAGGTAGACCAGATCATCTACTATTTGATCCCTGGTTCTTCCAGTCTACTACTGCATCCCAGATTTCAAGTTAGTATGCTTCAGAAAAAGCAAGAAAAAACAAGTTTTGTTTCAGTTCTTAGCAAGGCTCAGCCATTCAGGTATCACTAGCAATACAGCATTTTGTTTAAATTTTCTTTGCACTTAAAACACATTCGTGGCTAGAGCCTGCTCACTCCTCTGTGTATGCCTTATTTAGTAAGTCGCAAATACACAACAGTGGCAGTACAGATTAAAAATAAACGGTTTCCCTATCATTTTATGTTCAGTGTCCCCATTTGGATTGCTAACAATGGGCTTTCTGGGTGGAAAATCCAAGTTGAGGGGGCATTTGTCAAAAAACATTCCAACTGGGAACTCACCATACAAGTCAAAGTGTCCTTGGGCAAGATATTGAAACCCAAGTTGCCCCAATGTATCCACTGGAGTGTGAGTATGTGAATTTTAGACAAAGTGCTTAAAAATGCAAATGTTAAAGCTCTGCGTGAATGTGTAAATGAGGCTGTCACAGAAAGTACTCTGATTAGAAAAACACTAAAGTAGTAGGAGTCCGATTGCCATTTTAAAAACAAATGTTTAAATTCTTAATAACCTTTTGAAAACACACCTAAAAGTACCTTCTGCAAAATGAATTAACAGCATTGACTGCTTTAACTGCGTTTCACAAGTTCATGTGAAAATGTGTAATTCTTACACATTTTTGTTGCAGAGTGTTGTTCCTTTACAGGAGATGGCAAAAATTCAGCTGATACAAATCCGGGAACATTTGTGTTGTTGCCCGTTTCCAAAACAAGGGTGGCACCACTGCACTCAGATGACATGGGTTTGATGAAGGGTCATCCTTGGATAATGTATATAAATGAAAACTGAATCTCTCAGGTTAAAATGAAACATGAAAAAACCTGAGTTTGAACTTTGAGCAATGAGTCTTATCTTAAGGACTATAACTAGTATCTTAGCCAAATAATAAAGAGATATTTTCCATTGACCTTTCTACATCTCCCTCTCTCAGCTCAGCTCTGTATATACAGCCACAACCAACACAAACTGAAACCATGGTGAGCAAATTAATTTCCACAGTAATTTATTAGCTGTACATACTTAATAGGAAAACAAGCCATGTATTATCTTGACGGGCAATCACCAAGCATCACTGATCTCAAATATCACCGCCCATCTCCAAGATGATAATAAGAGCTAGAAAGGAAAATCTAATTATACTAATTATACTACAAATTATCCAAAGCTATTCTTCTTAGCTCTTTTGCAATTCCTTGGTATCTACTGTATGTCTGCCAGTATGATAACACTGAAAAAATATTTCATATTGGCTGCAGCTCTAGTTTTAACAGGGAACCAGCATAACCAAGTCACAAAATACACAATGTCATGTATAAAGGCATTAGGCAACAGAGCTTGCACTTATCAATTTGACAGGCAAATATACGGCTTGCTGATCATCCATGCAAAAAGGTGCAGTATAATCTTGCAGTGGCAACAAAGTGCACACAGACCAAGACTAGAAAAAACAAAACCTGATAAATATCACCACAACACACAAAGCAGTAAGAATTTATGAAAAGGTGTTTCACATTACTAAAAAAAAAAAAACCAAAAAAAAAAACCCACTGAGTAATAAAAATAAATACTTCTTGTTTGATCCTAGGGCTGGAATAGAAATTACTGATCACAAGAATAATAGACTTGGACATGAACTGAGTCAGCACAGAAAGAAAGAGTGACTACATGAGGAAGGCTGTGTGTGTTTCTACTTAAACTGACCTTCCGTGTGCATGGAAGTCCAGCTGCACGGTGCTGTCTTGAGGAGAGAGCGCCCTTTTAGCTCTCTGGTGATGGCTGTGCAAGGCTTCTGTGTCATATGATAAACCCTCATAGTGGCGAATATACTTGTTCAAAGGGTTCCCAAACTGACCTGAAAGAGAGTTCAACAGCTTTTTAGTACTGGTCAACAACAGTATCAAAACGAATAGGTTTTTATATTGTTTTTATTAATCAAATGATAATTAAAATTTCATTCACATATCGCTGACATTTTTCCACTGTAGATTAGCATGTAATTCTGAGATAATTCGTTTTTATCATTTCTATCCATGATTTTCCTGACGTGCCAATCTTTCAATGGAAATGGCCTATGGAGCAATCGATCTCTACAATACTGGCTAGCTTTAGTACAAGCCCGCACTCGCTAAACATGCTTAACAGGCTTATTCAGCCAATTGCTATAACATCCCCTGAGGTAAAACCCTACCGGCATCCATACCGACCCTTTTCTTTGTTCTTTTCACAAAAACAAAGCTAGTGTTCAGTTTAAAATACAAGTGAGGAGCACATGATACGATCAGGTGACGAGGGTCTGTTTCAGTAGTACTGTATAGCATTGTGTGAGCTTGTTGCAGGCTGCTTAAATGCTAATCTACATTCAAAGGGGTGTGTGTGTGTCCATCTATCTGTCTGTCTGTCGGTGTCTGTGTAACTCTGGTGGCCTTGAAAAAAAAATCCTCAGCTATGACTCAATTTAGGGATTTGTTAGTAAGATCAAGTTCTAATCTTTTTGTACTGTAGGATTTTCTGCACATGACTAAGAGATACCTAGACTCAAAAATGCAAAAATAGATGATGTAGATGCTCCACATTATCTGCATTTTTACACTGCACTGTTCTGTTGACAACTACATAATTTCCGTGTCAGTGGGAGGCATAACTCCCCATACAGGGAGAGGCTGCTCCAGGCTAGCATGAACTTGTCTATGAATGCACTTAGAAAATATTTCAACAACCATCTTCTTTAGTCTCATTAAACAAGGAAAATAATGTTTGCAAACTACACAGACAACACAGATCAACCTTTGCAGGAGGTCTCACCAACTTCATTCGTATATTATGTATATAATGAAGTATGCAGTGTGTGTGTGTGTGTGTAAGATATCATGTCACATTTGACCTCTTTATGTACACGGTTTCAAAAAGAATGCTGACAGGTATCTCCGGATGCCTTCACGGTAGAAAAACATGTTTCTAAAACAACTCTGAGCTTGTATGATAAATCAGTCATGCTCTCCATCTAAAGACTCTGGAATGAAATCTTTTAGCTTATGTTAAGGGTTACAGAGTTAAGCCAGTTGTAAGAGCAGGTTAACATTTTATGCAGCTTTCAAATACCTGAGAAAACTATCACTAACAAAAAATGTACCATCTTACTGCAACCCACACACACACACACAGGTTATTGTTGCAAAACAAATACAAGAACCACGCCAAGAGCGCAAACGTCCGCCAAGGCAGCTCACTCTCTGGGCAGTACTTACTTTTAAGGGAGTAGTTTTGTATTTTCTATATATTCATTGTGTTTTCTTTGTTTGTTTTGTTTTTAATATACTTTATGCATATTAAAGTGAGAATATGGATATGGCACACTTTATTTTAATTAAGACCTTGAAGACCTTGGTGGATGTAAGCCAAATTTTAAATGATTGATAGCAGTACCCCACTCCACCTCCCACAAAAGTCGATCAAAATTCACCCAAAACTTTTCAAGCTAATCGTGTTTACAGGCAGAATGACATGCAAGCAAACATTACCAAAACCTCCTGGGCAGCGATAAAAGGTGGAATTGTAAACATAAACAATATAACAAAATGTAATGTTGTTTTACTTACTAAAATCTCTATATAACTCTTAATTCCCGTACACAGACATCTTACTAAGCAGGTTTTTTTCATGTTGTGTGTAAACATCACATCCTGAATGTTACAAGCCTGAAAAGAATCTAAAATGCAGGCAGCTACACAATGTTGAAAAGGTTAAAAAGACGCTTCCTTCTCTCAGTGACAACAAAGAATTCAAATCAACTATATTTAATGAACTACTCTTTATTACTAAAAATGTGTTGATCAGGATGTTTCAGGAAGTTAAACCAGAACAAATAGGTTTAAACATCAAACCAGTACTATCTGAGTTCATTTGTTCCACGTCATTGCATACCTCACAACTCATAGTACACACACACACACACACACACACAAAATCCAAAAAAGGTAAAAAGCGAGGATTGCTCTCGCATGTCAACATTCCAGCCAAACTGAAATACAACATTGACTGGACTACCTAAATTGTAGCCATAAAATACACTGCATTCTTAACATAAAGTCATCACTACCATGTGAATATGCATGTATTTAATTTCTATCCAGTTTTATTTATATAGCACCAAATCAGAACAACAGTTGCCTCAAGGTGGTTAACATGTTAACGTAAAGACCCTACAATAAGAGACAAAAACCTAACAGTCAGACAATACCCTATGAGCAAGTCCTTGGCGATGCTGGGAATGAAAAACTCGTGGCTCAAAGGCTCATGGAGGGGCAGCCATCGCCCCAACTGGTTAGGGGTAAGCGGAGGAAGACAGGAAAAATGACATGATGTTGTGTACGTGATTTATAACATAATGTACACAACCTTTATGTGCATCTATAATTTATAAAATAGCATGCACAAAAATTGGAATTCAATTGAGATTTTTAATGCATTTTGATTTCCAGTGGTTGCAAAATACATTACTTTCAAAATGAAGCTCTTAGTTGCTTGCATTAACATCTCTATTAATACCCTACATTAATCACATCAGTTGGTTCCTTTGGATTGCTTTCTTTTACTTTTATTCTTCTTCTGTTTTTTAAAACATTTTCCATTTTTATTGTAACAATAAAAAAAATACAATAAATCATTATGTGACAATACTATCCAACACTATTAGGAACTACATAGTTCACTTCAGACTGATAGCAACAAAAAATTCATTTAAACTGCCAGTGAGTTTTACTGAAAAGGCATCATCACTACAGAGCAATCTGTTTTCACTCTCAAGTCCTGCAGGAAAGTGCAAGACAGAGAGAGAGAGATAAAAAACCTGCTGACAGGAAGCAAAGACATGGTCACAGCATGGATCAGAACTGAGCTGAGCCTCGCATTGCCATGCACGCTGGGTCCTGGCAGCCCGGCTAAGACAATATCTCAGGCACCCGACAGCTCGGGGCAACTAAAATGTCTCTCCTTAACATTTTATATCATACAGTACTGAAAAAAAATTAAGTGGGTTGGCAAAAACCTGTAGGCATCAAGTCCACAACAAAAATTCACTCTACATTACTCAAAAAAAGTCTGCAGGAAGCTGTGACTGTGAGAAGGCCAAGTAACAGCAGCTGTGCGAAAGTGAAATAACCTACATTACATGAAACACAGACTTCCTCGAAAATGTCTGGGCATGTAAACAGAGTAAGATTGGTTGTTGCATGTCACGCCATCATTACTAACAAGCTATCAAATTGCAAACTCAATTGCAATGGCCCCTCTTACATCAAACATATCTTTCAGAGGTACATGTGGAATGACATAAAGCCATTTGTTTGAAGCTTTGTGGAAAAACATTTTTTAAAAAAACAACTGAGCTTGTATAATAAATCAGTCATGTTGTACATCTGAAAACTCTGGAATGCAATCTTTTAGCTTATGTTAAACTGATAAAATAAATTAATTAATAAAATTTAAAAAACACAAAGCGTGAAGTTTTGATCAGGACATTTCTGGCCCCACCTTCCCGATCCCTTTCAAGAATATAAACAGTGTTTCCTCATGTTGGTGTTCACATCAGTGGACACACTGAAAGCTCAAAATACATTTCTGTTCAGACACAAAAAAAAAGAAAAAGAAAAAAAAGGTAAAGTTGTGAGATGGAAGCAGGGGAAAAACGTAGTCACTCGAGTCACAATTTCACTTGCGCTACTGCAAAAAACAAAACAAACAAAAAAACGCCAGTACAGATGTTTTATGCAAATACGTTGATGCACTTTGTACTTAATCTTGACATGTCAAATGAAGGTTTTAAAGACATAAAGAAGATTAATGTGTAATCACAATGAAACAAATCTGAAATAAGCCAAGAAACTGAATTATTTATAATGACAGATTAAGCAATTTTTCAAACACAGCAGCAATATTTTGCCACAGGATATTAGAACTTTTTAATGAAGGTTTGACAGATGTTAAAAAGTGAAAATTGAATAATAATGTACCAGCTATCTTGCCAGATTATACAATTATATGAAAGTAGCACAGCAGCTCATTACCAACACAAGGCAGAAATCAATTTCTATTTGGTTTTCCTGTCCTGATTCTTCATGACAGCCCCCAGCTCTCAATAAATCTGTCACTGCCCTCACAGATAATAAGTGAAAACTTCACAGGTGTAGTATCTGCAGTTAATCACATGCACACATTTTACACTGTGAGCTTAAGCTCGTCTGTCTTGATGTTTTGTGAAGCAGGTGGTGTAACTGTACTAAATCTGGAAATAACCCCTTAGCGATGATTTTATTTTAATCATTTGCACACAAATTATATCTATTTTAATATCACCAGTTACACAAAATCACAGTTTTGCTCTGTTTGTCTTACAAATGTTGATGCCTAAAGTACAATTAAAGTAGGGGAGACCGGGGATAGTTGTAACGTGGGTCAGTTGTAACACTTCCAATTTCTCCAATCAGGGCTAAGTTTCAAATGATGTGACTCATCCTGTGCATGCCCAATTCAGTTCTGCTATCACATGTGAAAAATCAGCACATTTTGTCAAACACAGACAATTTAACATGAAAAAAAGTAATTTGTATGCCAAAAAGTAAGTTTTTCTACTTTATTTCAATTTCTAATAGCATTATCTGCTTTGCAGTTAAACTCATCAAACTTAAATTATGTTATTTGTATGTCTATGGGGATATATTCTGTGTAGGTCTTTAGTGCTAATGTTTTAGCCGTTGGCTGTAATGTTAGCTAGTTCATGGCTATAGGAGTCTGGGTCAGTTGTAACAGCAACAGTCTGGGTTAGTTGTAACAATAATGCAGATGTTACAACTTACCACACTATTACTTTAACTTATATTAAACAAGTTGGGGCAACGACATCAGCAGAGAGAGGTTCACTGGTCGCTTTTGTATATGCGGTTAATGCCATTGGCAACACAATTCCTCCACTGTTTGTGTTCCCACACATACATTATGCAGACCACTGTGTCAGAGATGGACCAGTAGGAAGTACTGGTAGTGGAAATAAATCAGGATGGGTGCAAGAAACAGATTTCCTCATCTTTCTGAAGCACTTTGCAAACCACACCAAGGTAAGCCATGATAAAAAGTAATGGAATTGCGATGCTGGTGAACAACTACATTTTTTCAGCTTCATTGTTATGTTCAAAATTGGTGCAAGAGTTGTAGGTTATAATGCCCACTGAGCCAATGAGGCCAAACTCAAGGAAGACCAACCAAAATTAATGAAATATTCAGTTGCAGAAAATTCCATAATTTGTCTTTTTTGGGGGGTTGGAATATGTTCAAAAGCTAGATTTCTGCATTCTGTCACACACACACAGCTACATAAATGGCTCTAAGTGCATTCATGTGTTGAATAAACAAAGATTACATGTTAATGTTTTGTTAGTACCCTTATTTCATTGTGTTACATTTCACCCCAGGATATGTTACAACTAACCCAGACTATGGGGTTAATTGTAACATTTCACTCTTTGTGTTTGAGGCCATACCATGCAATGGGTAATTGTGCTGCAGAGAAAATAGCTGCACTATTTAATAGCAGAGACATGTAAATACTTTGCATTACATTTTGAATCCACTACCTTAAAAGAGCTCCAATTTACAGACAGAAATGTCAAAAATGTTACAACTATCCCCGGTCTCCCCTACCAATCTGACATACTGTAGAAAATATGTTATTAAGAAGGGCCTGGACAAAGTTTTGTAAGGTGGTTAAGTTATATTAAAACTTATAATATATCTACACCCAGGTAGTGACTCATCCATGGTAAGAACGGGATATATATATATCATCTCTTTCGACCACATGCTTGAGTCAGCAGTAGAAAAAAGTACCGTATTTTGCTTCAGGTGCCTTTCTGACGGATGCAACTGCTTGTCACGCAGCTTCATACCTAACCTGCTTTTCACAGACTGTCCGATAAAACGAAAGTTTTTTTTAAACTAGTCTCAAATTATTCTAGCGACACTGAATATTCATGGTAACAAACATATTCGGCAGTAAAACTCTTGTTTATAGACGTTAACAGTGTAAAGATTTCCCACTAAGCAAGTGACTGAAAGACAAGCCCCCCCTCCTCTACTACAGGAGTACTTAACCTGTTTCAGCCAAACATAATTAATTAACCAGATAACAGCTAATACAGATTGACTACACACTGTAAACAACAACAACAAAAAACACAAACAAAAAACACACACAAGTTAACCGCAGTCTCCACAACATTAGCCAGCCAGCTAGCTAGCAAGTTAAACTGTCGACAGTACAACTACACGATCCGATTAGCGCTAGCTCTACTGACGAGCTCTAAAGACTTTCTCTGTTAGTCAACAGCAAACTTACCTGCAATATCGTGTAGGCAGCAAAACAGAAGAATTAGTTTGACAAATTCCATAGTGAAATGCCCTGTAGTCCCGCTTAACCAGCGAAGCTACACAGCGATACCCCTGACAGTTGCTTGTTTCGATTTCTGCCACACTTAAAGACAGAGTCGCCCTTCCTAGTTAGCTGTGACTCCCATCGCAAACACCGGCAGCTCTACCTCTCCAACAGCGCTACACACTGTCATAAACAGAGAGAGACAGACAGGCAGGCACTACTCCCTTCCGGTGTATGGGGCCAAAAGATATGGACACACCCGCTGTTCTGCGTTTCTATAGTATTGCGATCGTAGGTTGAAAGATACGTGAAAACAACTGGAAAAAAAAACACTACTGAGCTTTACACAACGCCACCAAAATGTGTCTGCTCCTGTGCTGAAAACACGCACTGATCTGCTGTTTACTGCTTGCACACATTATTTCCGGGTTTAAAAACTAAAGATTTAACTTTGTGATAGTGAAGTTATACATTTCCTGTTTCTCTGTCTATGTAGACTGCGCTGTAAATGCAAGGTACAGACTGCTCTGAGAGCGAGGATTCGCAACAAACAGGTCTGTCACATTAGCATAAAGAGAACTCGGGAAAGAAAGGATTAGTCATTCGTTTTTAATGATTTTTTTAAAGAATGAAGTTGAAATGTACTAATGAATCTCGAAGTACTATTTCGAGATTAAGTAGATACAAACTAAAAGAAAAAAGTTACAAAAATACAATTTGAAGAAAAAAATGAAATAATATTTTGACACTATACATATTTATCTGTTTATTGCTTTGTGCAACCGCATGGTAACCGTGTAAAAGAGACATCTGTAAATTGCATCTGTAATTGGACCAGCAGGTAAGTATAAGGGTATATAAATTACAGAGAAACACTGGCTTTCTATACCTGTACCACCTCAGCCAGAAGGATTATTCTAGCTGCAGTGTATACAATTTATTGTACCCCGCAAAAGTCTGCAGTGTTCTTTGGGTGATGAAACCTATTTGTTATGTTCTGATTCACTAATGTTGAAATCCAGGCTCTGGGGAGGCCACTCTATGACTGACAATGTGTCTTTTCTATCCAGGTGTATTTTTATTGCATCGAGAGTGTGTTTGGGGTCGTTGTCACGCTGAAAAATTAAGCCATTGCCAATAAAAATGCTTTGGTACTTTTCTGTGTTTATGATTTCATCAGTTTTGCCCAAATTCTCAACAGCAGTGGCTGAAATACAGTCTCAAACCACTGCAGGCATCTCACTGTTGCACCTCTCTCCTGAGCTGCTCTAATTATGACTTGAACCCAAAATGTCTCCTTTGGATTCCTCACTCCATCGGGCCTGTTGCAGCTGATTTTCAGCTCAGTTCTTGTGTAATCTAGCATACCTCAGCCTTTTCTCCTTGTTTCCCTTTCGTAAGAATTGCTTCTTGAAAGCCGCCCTTCCGCTGAGATAATTTCTGATGAGGCTTCAGTGAACAGCATCAGTGATCAGCTGAAGAGACAGATGTATTTCCAATGCTGAAAGGACACAAGTGTCTTGCATTAGAGAATGCTGAGGCTTGTAATACTAAAAGAGAGATTATGCAGATAGCAGGATCTAAAAACAAGTGAAAACAATACACAATATTGTTTGTGGGCATGTAACAACAACAACAACAACAAAGAAATCAATGCAAATAAAGAATTAGAACTGAAAAAGAAAATGTGTAAATTACTGAGACAGGAGAAAGATGGACTTCCAAGTTTGTTTGTTCTTTTTGAAGACTAGAAAATTATGGGCAGCCACATCACTCAAAATGACAAAACAAGCATGCAATGTTAAGAAGTTCCCCTCTTTATATTAACCTGTAGATGACAAAAGAAATAAAATAGATCTCATTTATATAACCCCCCCCCCCCCAAATAATAATAATAATCTGACATGTACTTTGCTGTTAATGTTAACATACAATTCGCAAGGGTTATGTTTACGTATGAAAGTAAGAGGTTTGTCACTTGTATTTTTAGGCGATAACATGTGGTCATTTTTGTGGTCTGTCAGTCTGCAACCACAAAATCTAGGTGCTTCACATCCCAGACGTGACTGTGACTGACATCCTGTGACTGGCCTATAAATAATTCTCAGTTTTGATGCAGACTTCAAAACAGATCAAAACAGGGATAATCTTTTGTGTGAACCTGTCAAACTTATAATAATGGCCACGTAAAACGACCTTTTTCCTTAGCTGCCCACTTCTACAATCATTTTCATGTAGCTCCACTGTGATATTGAGAGCCAAACCTCTTAACAAATATAACACTTTATTAAGAATTTTTTGTATATTTCACTTATGCCTGTAAAATCTGTGCTGAAACCCTAAATTGCGCTTCTTGTGCTAGATTGAGTATTTTCTCCCACCCAGTGTCTATAAAACGTTACTACACGTGGGATCTATAACTGTCAGATGTGGTTTTTGTTGCACAGCCAGGGCTCTATCTCAAGAATTTCCAGTGTGGGAAAATTTAATCTACTCAAAGATTACTCCGTTTTTGTGCTTTTTAAAATTTATGTATGTATGTATGTATGTATGTATGTATGTATGTATGTATGTATGTATGTATGTATGTATTTATTTATTTTTATTTATCTTTTTGTATTAAAAAATAGACAAGGATTAAAAAAGTAGACACAAAAGTATACACTAAACTGTCAAACAACAAATTAATAAAACACATCCAACAAAAAGTATACTTTGTTGTGAATTTTTAAAACTCACAGACAGTGACAACCTCGCGATATCCAAAGTTGGACCTGGGAGGTCCAGCTACGCGAGATCACGCAATACAAATGCGCGTGCACTGGGACGCAAAGCGGTCACGGCTACGCCAGGCTCTTATCAATTTACGAGTACTCGTAAAAGTAACCACCTGAACATTTTAGCGCTTTGAAAGGCAGCCCGACTATTAAGTTATTCTACACGTGATTCAGCTGATGCAAATACTTTTAAATGTTTTTTAATTTTTATTTATTTATTAGATAAACGCAAAGCTCTCACTTTCAGCTCGTCTGGGACGCAACGTTAGTTTCAAACTGAGAAATATTCTACATTTTATATATTTATTTATGTTTAAGTAAATGACAGATAAATGTTAAGGCGTGAAATGTAAGCTTGTCACCATAGTGGTAAAATGCTGTGTAGACACGTAGATTAAGTAACACGTCGAGTGGGTCACGCGGTTTAATGTGAGTGATAAGCTTTAAGAGTTTACAGAATACGAGGTGACCCAAAACGCACCACTGGTTGTCTGCCGCCCCCCTCGTTCGGCCTGAAAGCAATTCACTCTGATGACGTCACTCGCAGAGTTGTCATGGCGTCTTTGGGACCGAAGCTACCGCTGCAATTTAGCTAAAATCTGTCGACAACTCGTAAACCGAAATGGAGAAAAATGCAAACTTGCATCGAGACGCTGACGGGAGCTCTTTGTGTGCTACGATTGCGGGAGAAATGGGCGAAGCTGCTACTGTCGCTGGAGTGAAAGGAACAGCCGACAAATGCAAGAATAGTGAGGCTCCTCTCAGTAGTTTGGTTAACGTTAGTTATAATATCAGCACCACAACCGATGGTGCTCCCAGTAATGTCACTTCCAGTACCAGTGCCGGGAAGTCTGACGTGCAAGAAGTGGTCGAAGTCCTCCCCGAGCAGCAGCAAGAGGAGGGATACGAGAAGAAGAAGAACGCCGAGGCGAGCGAATTGTGGTCGGGGTCCGATCAGATCAGTAACGGGATGGGGCATGACTCTGTGGTGGCCGCAAAAGACAGCCAGGGTGGTGCCTCAAAGTTGGTAAACAACAAAACCGACGCCTCGTCCTCACCTCCCGATAAAGAGAGCGCAGATGTGCAGGCTGAGGTTTCCGCCAGCGGAGAAAGTGAGCCGACAAAACTTGCCAAACCGACTAATCTGTGTCCGGACAATGCAAACACAGAAAACGTCAAGTCGGGGCTGCCCACTGATAACGCCTTATCAGAGGGATTGCCGAGTGGGAGTGACCCCGATCCCAGTCTCGGTGGAGAGTCTCGAAGCATAGATTCACTGGAGTCCTTCTCCAACCTCAACTCCTGCCCCAGCTCTGACCTGAACAGTGAGGGGCTGGAGGAAAGAGGACTGGCCTTGGCCCTGCAGAACGAGTACGGGGCTGATGGCACGAAGAGTTCATATGCGAAGGACAGGGCCGCCGGCCAGTCCATATACCACATTAAGTGGATCAAATGGAGGGAGGAGAATACGCCGATCATCACCCAGAACGAGAATGGCCCCTGTCCATTACTGGCCATCATGAATGTCCTTCTGCTTGCATGGAAGGTAAAGGCTTGGAAATGACTGTGGATCAATGCAAACTTGATTTTGCACTGATATAATTAGGCAGATTTCTTAATGCATCTCTGAGCTCTGACAGGTTTCATGCCTTTATAAATAAAAAGTGTGTATTAAGACTTAACTTAATAACACAACTGTCAGTCTCATCGCTCTGCATTATCTTTTTTTTTTTTATTAATTTCAGCCAAGACACGTCTTTACGTGATTTCACTAGTTAAACCATCATGCCCAAACGCCTTAAGTGCTTACAGGATATATGATGTACGTATCTTTTACATATTTGTCCCGCTGCGTTGTTTTTAAAAATTACTAATGAACTATGGCTCTGCATACGTCTGTTGCAGGTTAAGATGCCACCTATGATGGAAATTATAACTGCTGAGCAACTGATGGAGTATCTCGGTAAGTCTTTGTAATCCTGACAGCACTTAGTCTCCCATGTGTGTTCAGTGACAAGTCCAAAAAGCAGCATAATCCAGTAGCAGTGTCTTGGGCTGCTCCTACAGCATCACACTAACCTGCATTTGGAGTGGCGCCCATGAGTCCATGCACTTGTAAACATAGAAGCCTGCAAAGCCACTGAGTTTCAGTGCCCTCATAAGCGTTCTTGTGTTTCATGTCCTCTCTAATGAGCGGTTACATGCAGGTCATATACAGTGTTGGGAAGGTTACTTTTAAAATGTATTCCACTACAGATTACAGAATACATGCCCCAAAATGTATTTTGTAACGTATTCCGTTACGTTACTCAATGAGAGTATTCTGAATACTTTGGATTACTTAATATATTGTCATGTTTTTTACAACTACATGAATGTACTACTGCTGTGTGATTTATTGAGGGTTACTCGCCATACCAATACCAACTGGATGTTTAAATCTTAACATAAAATGAGTAACAGTAGGGTGGACATTAGGTAAGGCTGCGCTTTTTTGCAGCGATCTCGTATAGAAAACTATTCTGAGCGTATATAAAACAGGTCAAACCGAGGTAAAGGGTCCTCTGGCTAATACGCCGGGTTCCGTGTCGGCTCGTAGCTGAAAACTGGCTTTACTTTGTTGTGTGGGTCAACTTTGCTAGCGAGAGACAGAGAGATGCGTTGAAAGGCTGCTCCAAAGGAACTTATTGTGTCGGAGAAAAACAGGAACACAGTGTAAAGTCGAGTCCTAATAGCTTACTTACAACTGGGCTTGTCAGGCACTCTTTTTGGCTGTAGTGGTTATTATTATATTTACATGCTTCCATCTCCCGTTTCTGCTCGGTGACAACTCGTACTTTTCTCCTTTTTCCTCCCTCCCTCGCTCGCACATAACGGGTATGGCAGTCCATTCTCCCTGCAGCACGGACTACACTGCCCATGAGGCTACATTCTTTAGGGCTATGCCTGTAACACTCTGCCTATTGCCTTCATATTAAATCATTTTAAAAAATATTTCTTCACGTCATTGTGCAAGTAGAGGTGACATGAGCCACAAGATTGAGACACAGGCATTAGAGCCTCTTAATGCGCGTTTTGTTTGGGTTTCCACCAGTGTGGAATTACCAAAAATAGAGAGAGCATAGCCTAACATATGAAACAGGAAAAGACCGCCGTGTAATCCATTTATTTCAACAAAGTAACTGTATTCTGAATACCACCTTTTAAACGGTAACACTGGTCTCTCATATATATATATATATATATAGCAGCACAGGGGAATCCCCCATCAGCCAGTCTCATGCTGCTGCAGAGGAAACAGGAGCTGTGTCCTGTCATTCATAACTAAAATTAAACTTCAAATATCAAAATAAAGTGTCACATTAGTAAGGGGCTCTTCAGAGGTACAGTCACCGATCCACACTTGTGTCACTCTCCAGTGCACAATGATCCACGTAAGGTTTTACAACAGATTTACTAGGATTACTTGTGTGTGAGACATACCTCGTCTCTGTTGATCACACTGACAGACAGTGGCAGATTTGTGCGGCCTGATCACTATGTGCATTTAAAATTGCTGTGTGCGTGTGGTACCTCGTGCTTGCACATAATTGCGGCACACACAGTCTTGCGTAGCGTTAAGGGGCTTCTGGATAGCCTCTTTGTCGTAACACGTAAACACCAAGTTCAGAAGTGGTGTTTTTAAAAGGCCGATGGTTGAGTATCACAGCTCACGAGTAAGCAGCGTAGCATGCCAGAGATCCGGCAGATAGATACAGATATTAAGTGACTGTCAGGGATCAGTGAGTCAACAGGTCAGCAGTGAGGGGTTTTCCCAGTTGTGGACTTGCTGTAGTAAAAGCAGTCAGCTGGCAGGCCCCCTGCTGGAAAAAATCTTGACTTGCACTAAAATCTTTGTCAAGGCTGTCCAGTTCAGCAAGTAAGACAGAGGTGGTTTTTAGGCTACTGTCTGATCAAACATTTTGTGAAAAGCAAGCTTGTGTTTTACAGTTGTAGAAGACGGCAGCAGGGCTATACCAAGCCCGAGTGAATGCATCCGCTTGCTTTTCCGGTTTGTTTGTGAATTGTAAGTCCCAATAAAGGTTGAAGAACGTAACAAGCCTTTGCTGAGCTTTGTATTTTTATTTCATTTTACTTGAAAGCCAAGTTCAGAACTGGGCAGTTATTTCCCACACAGCATACGCACAAAGAAACCACTGCGTCATTACAATTATAAAGCACTAATCACACAAAAGAAAGCTTAAGAGGCTCTTTTTATTGGATGTATTCCACTTGTTCTGTTTGAGGAAGATGCATATGAAAGCAGTTTTTATCCTAAACGTGTAGCTGTTTTCACTTAATATAGATGTTGTCGACAAGGCGTCCATGGCATTCCTCTGAGCAGTTCTCAGGGAAAATATGTGTTGACAGTGCAGCACAATACTCCTGCCAGTTCCTAATAAATTTATGATTCTTTGTGAAACATTTTTGAAAACCACTTGCTCAAGAGTTTTAAAAGTAAGGAGTAGACGGCAGTAAAGCATTCACAGCGAGGGGAAGAATGTATTTGCCCTTTGCAATGCTGGAAATGTTCATCAGTGAGATCCTAATGAAAAACAAGACAATTAGCAACGAGCGGAAACCTTTGTCTTGAGATGTAACGGTCAGCTGCGTTTTTGGCGCATCTTGAAACTTATCTGTCTACAGCTGATGTACTGTAAAGTCTCAGTTTGTTGAGTGAAGACTTGCATGTTGGTAGTACTGATCAGGGCAAAAAAATAAATAAATAAAAGAGGAGCCAGACATCTGCCAGGCTCTGCCCTCTGGCACAGCCTGTATTGCTATAGAGGTGAGTCAGCGGAGCTTTCAGGTGATGCCACAGATGACCGAGATTCAGCTCATCCTCCATATTTGTCACAGACCTTTTTTTGGGATACAGCCGACCAGTGCAAAATCTACCAGTGAGCACTAGAAACAGTTCACAACATCTGTTACAATCTTTACTCCATGTAATGAGTTCCAATCCAGATAGTAATTGCGTTGCTCTGGAATATGACTCGACATATCTGCCAATATCGCTCTCTTTCTCTCTCTCTCTCTCTCTCTCTCTCTCTCTCTCCAGGTGACTACATCCTGGAAACCAAACCTAAAGAGATATCAGAAGCTCAGCGGTTAAACTATGAGCAGGTAAGGCCTGACTCATACCTAAGCAGGCGTGTGTTTTTGCTTATGTGTGTATTAGTAAGCTGCTGACTGTTCACGGTGCTTGAGGAGGAGCGAGGGCTGTTTTGGATGAGTTGGCTCTCACTCTCTTGCTCTCTTCTTACCCTCTCTGTTGAAATGACAAATGTGCACGTTTAACACGAGCTATTTGCTCTGCTCGCTGTCTCTATTGAGATTTCTTTTTACTACAGTGACGACACTGCCGCGCTGCTGTGTCTCATGTCCTGCCAACACCCCGTGTAGCTGCTTGTTTAAACTACAACGGGTTTGCACATTTGCATTGACATAGCAGAGAAGGGCAGCGGATGTTCCATAATATGGTAATAAGGGTCGAGTTGATTGCAAACTGCATACATACAACTGCAGCCCAGCTTTTCTTTTTCCTTCCATTGCTCTGTATGTTACATAAGATGTGTCTTGCAAGGCCCAGGGAACAAAAGGGTCAACAGTGTCAGATTATGTTGTTTCACATGGCAGTAAATGCTTAGAGACGCTTGGGTAAGTTCAGCTCCCGGCTATTACTGAGGCTGTATGTGTGTGGCTCACAGTGAGAGGCTCTTGGAGATGGAGCTGTGGTTCCCTTGCTTCCTCCCATCTCCACTGCCTGCCTCAGAGTGTGGGAGGGGCCCTGCCTCTTCTCCATTTGCGTGGCAGAGCACCAGCACATCTGTGAATGATTTCAAGCCACACTTGTCCCTCGTTCAGAAAGGGCAAAAATAATGCGCATAGGTTCTTCATAGAAGCTCTCTGGAGCGACCTTTCTAAATTTAAGTTGAGCTGAAATACAACCTCTTGAATAAATCAGCAGTGTCCTCAGCATTCAGAGTAAGGGAGTGGTCAGGGTATGCGTTGCATAGTTATTATGGTGGTCTAATCCTAGATACTGGCCCGGGAGCTGTTTTGCATGTGGGTGTCCTTGTGTCCGTTTGCCGCCTGCGTTTGCAGTTGGGCTGGTTGACACAGTTATGTGGAGACTACAGCGGCCAAGGCTTCTTGGAAGCTGGAAATTATGATTTAAAAAGGAACAAGTCTGAGATGTGTCGTGGATGAGAATCAGATGGTGCCCGCTTCTTGATATGTTGCAGAGACATATTTCCGTTGCTCATTGGATTGATGCAAAATGCAAATGAAGTTACCCCGACTTTGAAAAGGATGCTAGGAGTTCATAACCGAAGTAATTCTATTTATAAATTCTGCTTAAAAGTCATCATCTGTCGCAGGAGTGCATGCGGATTAAAATAGCAGATGCACGGCTGCTCTTTAGCTATTGTTAAATATTTACTCGGTGAAGCTGAGGAAGTGAGTGTAGTTTTGCTAGGCTTTCGTCTCAGTGGACCCAGCTGAACACTGTGATTCATCCACGATCACTGAAGGAAGCGGGCTGGGTTTAAGCATCCTCTCTTGTTCTTATTTAGTGTCATTCGTAGTATCGATCATTGTTCACAAGTATTTTGCGCTGAGTGAAGCAGGTACAGTCCCAGCAGCTGTAGCATGACTCTGAATTTCTATATGCCCTTAAGTGTGGATTTTTCATTAACGAAGGCAGAATATTTGCGTGTGGTATGTTTGAAATCTCTGTCGAAATAAGCCAGCATTGACTGTAGTTAATAAACTTTAGATAATAGAATAAGTTACAATTTAAAAAAAACAAATCATACAGCCCAGTTTATAAGGTTTATGGAGGTCCTTATGTAGTGTAGATTACTGAAGGAGTTATAGTATGCTCTCAGTTGTGTGGGTTGTGGTATCAGAGCCTGATTTAATCCGAGTTGGCTCTATCTAATTAAAAGATGAGAAATGAATGTCTACGCAGAGTTGCCAGTTTATCAGGTTTGTTGTGTAAAAGGTAATTTGCAGGTCTTTTCAACCTTGTATTTTATAACAACTACAGTAAAAGTACCAACTGAAAAAAACATTTTATCTATGTGGTTATTTTGAATTGGATGCAAGCAGCATGTTTCAAAAATGTCAACAGAAGGAGAACAAAAATGTAGAAAAGTTGTGTAATACTAAAAATAAACCAGGGGCCAAATCTTAAAACTAAACTAACTCTCTGTATGTATTATTGTAGGGTCTACCTTACAATATAAAGCGCCTTGAGGCGACTGTTGTTGTGATTTGGGGCTGTATAAATAAAATTGAATTGAATCAATACGAATAGAGGCTGAGTATTTTTGCGGTAATGGTCAGTTTGGTGGTCAGAGTTTGGGTATTTAATATTTAATGAGTCTTGTACGCAGGGGACAGTTTAAAAACGAGGTTGAATGGCAGTGACCTTTAGGCCACAGGAAGGGTATCCATGAAAGAAATCCTAAAGGCTGTATCCTGTGAGCTAACAAGGAGAGTGACCCTCTGTGGATGCATCAGTGCACACAGCTTGGTTAACTCACACATTTGTGAAGGCACCATTAAAGCTAAACAAGTTTCATCCAGACTCAGTGAATCCGTGCTTGGTTTTAGTGAAAACGGTGGAAAACCACACATATTGCAATTGCACTGTTGTGCTAAGCTGGCCTCCCTGCTGTCTGGACCTGTCATCTACTAATTAGTGTCAAAGTTCTCAATGTTTGATGTGTCATCTTTATTTGTTTTGTTTATTTTTTTCCAATAAATTTTAGTAAATTCTTTCTTAAATGCGTTTGTACAATTTAGTGTAATCCATTGCGAGGGCTCCTTTGCAAAAAATGTATCTCTATGAAGCTTGATGCTTTGACACTGTCAGAAAGAAACTGATTTCTTTTAGGACCTGGTTTGCTTTTCTGCTCTATTGGAAAAAAGAAATATTCCCCCCATGATTTAGACAGATCTAGATTTGTCTTGAATCTGATGACCAAAATATTGAGTATCAAACGCTGCAGATGTGAGCCAGCACAAAAAGTGTGTCCCACTTTGTGGGACATTGCCGTCTTGTAAACTGTTAATAATTAACACCTCAAACTAATGGGTCATGACATTATGTAAGACTTCTGAGGCTGCTGGCCTCCATTTATTGACTGATGTTTTTTAGGTTCAAAGATCTATTGTGTATATGTATAAAGATTTATCTGGCGTGTAGATGTACACAGATGACTGCAGGCAGACCCATAAAATATGCATCAGCTTGCACAGACAACAAATATCTGACAGCTGTATTCACTATTCTCTGTTTGCTTCACAGTGACATAAAATGTACAGTGCATCCTCTGAATCCTCTGATTTCATAGCGCTGGACAGTAATGGACAGAAGCTTTGTGGTAATTTTTAAAACACAGCTGATTACAAAGTATAAAGTCATTAGTGCCGTTTCCCTCCAGACACACGGCATACAGTGCTCAGACTCGTCCCATACTTTTGAAATCATCTCTGGAGTTGCTGTTGTTGTTATGTTACCTACCAACAACCACATGAAAGTCACAAATCCCATCTTTCTGACAGTGTGTGTTTTGATCGTTACTGGTCTTGGAAAGGCTGCATAATTATAGCACTTTAAAATTGGACTTTCTTTTTCATACACCCTTTATATTTCTACCAGAACCTGGTGCTCAGTTGTGTTTCTTCAGAGTAACAATCAGATTTTATGTTCTTTCAAATCTAGAAATAAAGCCAGCATCTTCTTATTGTTTCTGCATGACTGGTGTCACGGTGATTTCTTGGCTTCATTATGTTGTAAAGTGGGAACGGCTACATGTGTTCTGTTCTTAATTGGGACCTTCATCTTAAGAAAATAAATCCTTTTGGGAACAAAGTCCCTCATGTGCTCAGAGAGAGAAGCAGAGAGGCCTGCCCTTAGACACCTTCGCTTAGACTGTGTAAAAAACAAACAAACTGCAAGGCCCCAGCAGAGTACCATGCTAATGTTACGCTGTGGAAGTGTAACACGGCGGGGCTAGATGAACGTGTGTGTGATGCAGTGCTAATCATCTGATCCACGAGCGCTCATCTGCTGTTGGAGCTCTCTGCCCTAGAATGAGGAGATGTGGTCCATTACACATCCCTGCTAATCCTCCCATCACTGCCGCTTATAAGCATCCTAATCCACACACTCAGATGAGCCAGCTGTGGGCTTTCCACCTCAGCTCTGTGCACCAAAGGGTCAAAGCTGGAGCAGCCCAGCGCTTATTGGACACGATCCTATTGCTAGCAGGGGGATGTCAAAACACTTCACAGAAAATACTCTGAAGCCATTGTGGGAAAAACAGGGGAAAAAAGGAAAGACATTTCTGTATTAGATAGTGGGAATTTTCCTGCCTTTTTATTGTTTGTCTATTACTTATTTAGTCTGGTGTGGTATAAATGGCTTTGCGGGGAGGTCTTTTACAGTTAAAAGTCCAAAATGTATCCCCTCCTTCACATTTTTCAAAACTATCCAGTGGGCCAGATTGGAGTCTTTACCAGGGCTGGTTCTAACCCCTGGGCTTTATGTTTGACACCGCCGGTCACCCCTGAGTCCACACAAACTGCCCTGAAAACATGAAGACATTTCGATGCTTGCATATTAGATGTAGTGTATCACAGAAATAAAGTTTTTCATTTGCATAGTGATTCAAACTAGATCATAATAGTAAAACCATATTTTATTCATAGTTTTATGGAAAATGTGTGCAAAGTCATGTCCAAAATAATAAAATTGATTTGTGTCAGACAAAACCCTTAGTAAACATTTCTATAATTCATTTGGAAGCATTTCCCTACAGCTGCTTGGAATTACTATTATTATTAGTTTGGACAAGAGAAGTTTTTAACTGATTAAACATATGAAGGCATTTTTATAATGCAATACAGCTGAGAGAAAATAAATGGGGTCTAATCGTTTAATATTAGAATTTAAAAACTGAAAAATGCAAATAAATCTTCACTTTGTAGGCTCGTATTTATCTTTCTGGTATGTGTGATGGTGGTAATTGGTTTTTGGTTTGTGGAACTTTTTTTTTATCTTCCCATAGAACACACTATACACTCATAATAGAGTTGTCGGGCTCAGCTGCGAGGCTTATCTTGATTTCAGAGTTAAATGGCAGGAGAGGTTTAGTGCCAGCTGGGAAACATTGCTCTGAGGCTGAGTGCAGGAATTAGTCTCTCTCATTGGGTCCTCAGGTGTGTGGTGCAGTTATGTATATAGAGTATTTGCTCTAATATTCATACGGTGAAGTAAAAAGGCTGGTTTTCTAATTAAATCCTCTCTTACCGATAAAGAAAGAATGCCAGTCGGATCCACAGAAAAGGATTTTCCACTTACGCACGATGTATTTGTGTCTGCTTTAAAACCTTTTTACTCTACAGAGATAATGAAAATCCACCAGTCAAAACATGGCTAATGAGAAGTACAACCAGAGACTTTTCTATTAAAATTTTTCTTTCTAAATGTGAGGAAAACAAAAAAAAGATTTGCTGATATTTGTTTGAAATATACTTAAAACATGTTTTTGTATTACTATATCAGAAAAGCCTTTTTTATGTATCTATAGCACACGGATCAGGGTCAGCCATGTGCTGTGGATCATCGTGTGTATGTGTGCTGCAATAACAAAGGAGGAAAAGAGCTAGCACGCACCTAAAACGTTACTGTAAAGAGGACGGGGTGTGTTTGTGTGTGTGGGAGTGTGTGAAGATTGTGGAACAGCTGATAGTTACTAAAGATGGCCTCCCAAACAACTTCACATTAGGTGGTAAAATGTGTGCGAATGCTTTGAGTTTAGAACGAGCAGCATCCCGAGGAAGTCATTATTAAAAACATGGTGTTGTTAAAGCATAACAAAAAACACAACATTTAACTATCAATATTAGGGCAGCTCATTCAGACAACTTTACACCAAGCATGGCATTTCCTTGGGTCCCCAACCGTACACCTGCTAAGTGTGAAGAAAAGAGGATGAGCAGTTGTCAACAAAAGCGGAGTACAGGCGCACACATAGAGACTAATTCCTCTATAGTGAGAGGTTTTCTTATCAGTGTAAAAGACAACGTTTTTCTCAGTACTGTTGGATTTGGCTTTAATTGAAAAATAGCAGTGGCCTACAAGCTCTCAGTCAGGTTCTAATATGCAGGATGTGACTGAAACAATTTGAATCTCATGCAAAATGATGCCGTCTCATTCATACGACTGTTAGTTTGTTTGGGCTTTTTCTGCAGGGATCCTGCTCTCTGCCTGTTAGGCCTTATTTTCTTCTTATGTTGCTTATTAGGTGGTATCTGGGCTGCAGCCTCTGTGCAGTGATTGTGTAGTCACTGGGCAAGGAGAGTGTGCAGGGTTTGAATGCAGGTCTCTATGAAAACACAACAACTAGGTTACGGTTTAGCTTCAGGCCTCCCTGTTTTCTCACCTGTGAACTATGTTTTTAGGTTGTGTTTACACAAAATCCAAGACCTTCCTGTGGGTTTATGTTCAAGGAGTTGAACATAAACAGGTGTTTTGTTTCGTTTTGTTTTGTTTAAAACTCGCAAAGGTTGTGCAGTCGCACTTTTTTCAACTGAGAAATATGCCAGAATTTCCCATTTTTCTCTCAAGCAGACCTTGAAAAACTCAGCCCACTCATTACAAGAGGAACTAAATAAGAAATCTTATTTTTACAGGAATTTAAATGTTGAAAGCTTTGTCCACTGCTGCATTCACCCTTTTTTCTGTGCCTCTAAAGTATCTGCCACTGTGCACTGACTTGTGTAAAGCACTTTTAAAACATGGGTAAGCTATTAAGAATTGAAACTCGACTTTAAGAACATTTTAACAAGAATACACTGAGAAGTGGGTGAGGGAAAACTGAAGCAAAATAAAGCAAATCAACACTCTGTTTTATGATGGAAAATTAAGCGCACAGGTGAAACACAATGACATGGAACTCTATTCATAAACTTACTGCAACGGGGACCAGTCATATCTGACAAATAGGCTCAGTCATCCAGGTTTTCCAGGATTTAACTGTTATACCCAGAATGCCAGTTTGTGCTCTCTGTTTGGGGGTTAAAGGTTTGTAGTTCCATAGGTTTGATTCCCAGCTCCTCCAGTGTCCATATTAAAGATCTTCAATAAGATGCTATACAATATAAATACAGCCCATTTACCACACCACGTACAAATCAGGAGCCTCTGATTCTCTCCTGGTTTCTGTGCCCAGCCACTACTGTCGGGTACACGGCATAAAACATGATCTAATCTGAAAGATAGATGGATGTGGATTCAGTTTTTTTTACTTTTTCAGGACTTTTGTTTGTTTGTGTTTTTTTCGCCTCCTGGTATCACAGCTCAGTCCGTTCATAGCAGCCACAGTGGGTTTGTTTTGTCACAGTGTGATAGCGGCAGGGGGGTGGTATCATGCGAAAAAGTGACGTCAGTGCATCTTTCGGCTACAGTGAGTCATCTCCCATCATCTGGTCATAAAGACATGACACATTGAGGGAAGAAACGACATTTGAAGTTGATCTTACCAACTGCTGCAAGCAAACAAAAAGTAAAAATCTGCTTTACTTGAATTTTTGAAAGGAAAAAATAAAATATTATTATTAGCCGCTTAAAACATATACTGATGTCGTTGAGTTTAGATGAAAAGATGAACTGTGTGTGGTTTGTTACGGCGTGAAATAATCACAGGAATATTTAATTGCATGAAGTTGACTGATTGAGCAAAAAGTAAAAAGAGCAGTATATATGAAAATAACTCCGCTACAATAAAATAATGTGATCTGACAAAACTACATGAAAGCAGGTTTTTGTATTGGTGTAAGTGACAGCTAATGGTTTATTTTAAAGTTCTAGAAATTGATCCACGAGGACCCCAGCAACTGTTGTGATTACTTGCATTTTTTTCTGATCAGTTCAATTTTATTTGTATAACATCTGTGTCTCACGCTGCTGCGCTGTGTCCTTTCTGTTTTCTAGAACATGAGTGATGCCATGGCAGTGTTGCATAAGCTGCAGACAGGTCTAGACGTGAATGTGAAGTTCACCGGGGTGCGAGTCTTTGAGTACACCCCAGAATGCATTGTGTTTGATCTGCTGGACATCCCTCTTTACCACGGCTGGCTGGTTGACCCCCAGGTGAGATGGATCTTATTTTGCCTTTACTGCCGTAGAAATCGGCCCGTTTTCTTTTTCTTCTTTTTTTATCTTCAACATAATATGAATACTGAAGGATTCTCTCAGTTTTCTGTTTTTTGTTTTTTTTTTTCTCCACACATATACGTTGGACGTTGAATTCATTTTAGTTGTAGTCCAATTAAGTAGTCTTGTTCTAACTTATTACTGCAAATTGTAGCCTCAATTTTCAGTTCTTAGCTAACAGGAGCAGCACCTGGGTCTTCTGCTGCTGTAGCCCATCTGCTTCAAGGTTTTACATGCTGTGCATTAAACGATGCTCTTCTGCATACATTGGGTGTAATGAATGGTTAGTTGAGGTAGTTTTGCCTTCCTATCATATTGAAGACATTTTCAGCTAGAGAACTGCAGGTCCGAGGATATTTTCTCTTTTTCAGGCTTGTAAACCTCGAGATAGTTGTGTGGGAACATCTCAGTAATTCAACACTTCCTGAAATACTCACATCAGCCCATCTGCCACAACCACAGTCACTTAAATCACCTTTTATTCCCATTCTGATGCTCAGTTTGAACTTCAGCACATCCATGTATTGACTTGCCCCCTTTTTTGTTTTTTAATCTGTGCTTTATTCTAACATCTCATACAGTGCAGCATCATTTTCAAGCAGTTTTACATTTCGACAGGTCATGTTTTTCTTTATTTGCATGCCACATGACTTTACATCCTCGATATGACGCTTTAAAAATTAATGTCACAACAAGAGCATAAAAACAAATCGTTCTGATTAACCCCACAAACAGGGAGGAAATTAATAAATGATTAAACAAAAAAATGTGCCAAAAAGAATAGAAAGAGATGTGGATTGAAGCACCTTGTTGTAATTATAAGGCCATTGCAGAGTTAAAAAGCTTTATAAAACAGAGATTTTGTAGCTTCAATGACTTTTAGCTAATTTTATATGTTTGCGTGCTTTTACTTCCATATGTTTTGTGGTGGTGGATTAAGCTTTAGAAACCAATTTATAATACATTCAGTGGGGGCATCTGGAGCACAAAGACTTTAGTCTTAGGGTGTTATTATTAGATTTGTGAAAAGAAAAAAAATAATGTTAAAAATGATTGGATAAAAGAAATGACAATTAAAAAGATGAACAAGAGTGTTTTTCATTTGGTTTTAAACTCGTCCAATATGTGTGCCAACATTATCAGAGCACGATGTGGTTGCTTGTTCCAGCAGCGTCTCCAGTATCAGGGGCGAGTCGGAGAACAATCATTTGTTCTGCTTCAGAGGACCTGAGAGGTTGAGTTGGTTCATGGCTTAGGAGCCTGTCAAAGAGAGGAGGTGGTCTCCGACCTTTAAAAAAAATGAGCCATCCACTATAACGCATGCCCCTTAACAGAAAGCTCTTTATTCTGGACATGAACAGAAATGATGAGTGTAGGTGGCAATCTCCTAATTTCAATACAAGCTACTGGAATTAGTCTCCAAATGCAGCTCACACCGTACCTCTCCATTAGCACGTAATTAGAATTTACTCTTGTACCAGTTTCAGCTCACCTTTTCTTTGAAAGTTTTATTTTTGTTCTATTTTATCAGCTTTTCTTTATCTAATCGTTCCCAAAGTCCTTATGAGTCATGATAAATTCCCACTTGCAGATGTTTACAGCAAAAACAGATCTGACATTAAAAGGTGACCTTTTAAGTGCACTCTCCCATTTGATCGTCTTTTTGAGAAACGTTAATGAAAGGTCATGTTCTTTATAAGTGTGTAATCTGTATAAAGACTTAATAGGTGAATGTAACAGATTTTAATAAGTTAACTTTTTGGGGGGCTGCTGTCATAAATTTTCTTTTGGATTTTCTGCAGCTTTTAGTAAAACAACATCAAAGCTTGTTGAATGTTCTTTCCCACACTTTTTATCTTTGTTTACAGATGCATGATATTGTAAAGGCAGTGGGCAACTGCAGCTATAACCAGCTGGTCGAAAAGATAATATCCTGCAAACAGTCAGACAACAGTGAGCTGGCAGGAGAAGGTAAGTGCTTTCTCTACTCTCCTGATCTGCCCGACTGCTTTCTAGTCTCCCATTTCTTCTCTTTTGATCCTGTGTACTTGAAGCTGGAGAGAAAAGAGAAAAGTTGTACATTTTAGTAAAATAATAAAAAGATTTTTCTTTTTTTTTTCTTTTAAAAAACAAAAAAATCTGAAACGTTTTTTTGTTGGCATTACATTAGACATGCTTCCCCAGAAAACCACAGACTGAGTTTAAATAAAAACCAGGACATACTTGTGACTACTCATCAAATGACCTATTTCCTCGGCTCACAGCATTCCTACCAGCTGTCTGTAACTTCTCAACTAAATATTTGCTCAATCAACACTGAGCTTCCTAAGTAGTTGTCAGCTGGGCTGCTACCACATCGACACATCACCGCATTAGTCGATGTCCCGATATGGTTCGTTTAATTATCTTGGACAGAGATTAAATTCTGAGAAAACTGAGTTTTGTGTAAAGTTGATTAAATCTTTAAAAGATTCATTCACAATCTAGGGTAGAGTGTTTCTCAGTGGTAGCTTTCCACTGATTTTGAGTTTTGAATGCTGCTCTGTTCTACAGATGTCAAATGTGACTGTAAAGGTTGCCAGTTCGAGCAGAGAGTCAGAGTTGCTCAGAGTGAGGATAGACATTACAGCAGAATTTCCACAAAGCTTTCCAAGTAGCGACCTGTGTTCATGAATGAACTGGGATTGCTTGATTGGAGTCCAGGCGACTCATCCAAGTGGTAGCTCAATGACAAAAATAGCTTTTATGGGATCTAGCACGTAAAGCTAATCAAAACAAAGGAACTAAAATTTATAGTCACCTAAATCTGCTTTATATTCCCCAAGGAATTTAAATCAATTAAAAGTCATCAGTGTTTCTTCATTTTCTAATCTAACTTCATTTAATTTTCTGTTTTGTGTTTTTTTTTCTCTTCTCTCTCATTAGGCATCGTAGCAGAGCAGTTTTTAAACAGCACAGCCACCCAGCTGACTTACCATGGACTGTGTGAGCTCACATCTACGGTACAGGAGGGAGAGCTCTGCGTCTTTTTCAGGAATAATCACTTCAGCACCATGATCAAGTACAAGGTAAAACTACCAAAAAAGTAACAGCATATTTGCTCTGACTGTGAACCTTATTGATGTAACTTGCATTTAATATATTTTCCTGATCAAGACGGCATTTGGCAACCTTCACTGGGCTTTATTTGGTTCACTCCAAGAATGAAAGGTCATCATTCCTCCATGCTGTTTCCTCTTTCATCTACAGTAAATGAAAACCTCTGCGCCATCAATGAAATAGTGAAAAACGACTATTCAGAAGAGTAATACTATGTAAGTTATCAGGTAGCCTCACTACTACCTGATAACTCTTAATGGCAAGTTTTGATACCTTAGTATATATCAATAAAGACAAGGTTTGACGATTTTTCCAAGGGTAGTTGCATAGACTGTCGACACCCAGTCGTTCTGTTCCATAAGCAGGTCTGGAATATGACAGAAACTGCTCAGCTCAGAAAAGAGCTTCAAGAGTTACTCTTAGTATGCTTTAAAGGGGTACAGAGTTGAGATTTATGTAAGAAGCCACTGCTACATTGCAACAGCTTAAATGGGTCAGGACGTCATGATACCATCTGTCCCTCTAGCAGCAACAAGTCTTGCAGCCCTTTAAATGTCAGTTGTTGTAGATTGTATGTGATATATGAACAAAGAGTATAATCGTAAAACGATTAAAATAACGTAAAAATAATATAACGTGGTTTTTTTTTTCAATCGAGGTGCAATTGGTTGCACAGAGGATGTTCACCTGGGAGAGCAGTGTCCAAATGACCTAGTGGGAGGGACTACACAACATGCATAACAAACCTACTGAAGTGTTAATAAGTTACAGTTGAGTTCACAGAAAACAGCTCAACCACTTTGTTTCTGATGAGTAGTTCTTTTGCCTTTAAGTGGCATCTGTGTAGTTAATGATATGCTTTAATATATTCATCAGTCTGAAGAAAGCTGTTTATTTATGTGTACATAGCATTAGACACCACATTCACAGTGACCCTAAGAGGGTCATTGCTTACCATATATCTGCAGCAGGGAATAACCTTTCCTGTTATCCACGGAAGGGGAAGTGAGTGTCTGTTCTTTCATTTTGAATAGTACACTTGTTGCCAATATAAGCAAAGCAGTGCATGTGTGTGCCCAACAACCATCAGACAAAGCATAATAACAGCCCATGGTCTCTTGTAATCACTCCAAAGCAGACCTTTGCATGAACTTGTACACATACATGCTAAACAGCCTTATTTATCTGTGAAGACTGTATGTGTAGGGTCTAGCATGTGATTTAATCTGAACACTGGTATGTTGTTTTTATTCTTCATAAATAATTCTCCTTCAAATAATTAATATGGGGATCCGAGGAAGGGGATCAGATAAATACCGAAGCACTTTATGTCCGACATCAAAAGAGTTAATCCTGTGAAAGAGTTTATTATTATAGAACAATCAACATTTCCTCAACTTAATATTTTGTAACCAAACTCATTATAATAATAATCATAATTATAAGGAAAATAACAATAAGAGTAATAATATAACTTTGTCTGTCTACCTCCTCGTTCCATGATCCAAAATTCAACAACCACACTGGCACACAGGCACATCTTAGGCCTCTGAAGGTTCTTATCTAGGTTACATATTATCTCTCCATGTTACCTAGCAACCACCTAGCAACAGACTAAAGTGACCCATTTTTAACTTTAACTAATGCACCTGTAAAACCTTATAAAAGAATCATATTTTAATGTTACAGCAGTAACTATTAGTAACATCTAATAGCCTCAAAACGTTAAAATTATGTAATTTTTTTTTTTACACCATCATGTTGTGGCAACCACTTAACAGTGGCTAAGGTGACGTTTATATGTAAATCAAATCAAATCAAATCACTTTTATTGTCACATCACATGTGCAGGTACATTGGTACAGCACATGCGAGTGAAATTCTTGTGTGCGAGCTTCACAAGCAACAGAGTTGTGCAAAATACAATAACATAAACAGGCAAAATATACGAATGGCTAAATCTGAAACTAATAAATATATGTACAATATATAATAGTATATGCAAAAAAAAAAATTTCTGGATGTGTATACTAAATGTTTTTCTACGTGTGTGTGTGTATACACATATTTTACAAATTAAATAGAGTCAACAATAAATAAAATATATAAAAATATACAGAGTTGAGACATGTGCAAAACAGTGGCATTACTGTACAGTATGGAGTGCATAATGTTGAAGTTCCAGTAGTGAAGGTGAGGTGTCTATGACGTGTTCAGCAGTCTGATGGCCTGTAAAAGCTGTCCTGATGTAGGGATGGGTATCGTTTAGGTTTTATCCGATACCAGTGCCAAACCGTACTTTTGAAAGGTGCCGGTGCTCGAACCGGTGCTTAAAGAATGGAGAACACAAACTTTGTCCAAAAACCTCTCTATGTTTTTATTTTTAGCAGTCTCTTTTTTTTCGAAAATGATAAGCACGTCCAGCCCACGCACGGAGCGATCCGAGCTAACTCGCTAATGGAGATTTGCCACACCCGCAGTAGATGTGCTCTGTGTGAGGTCTCGCAGCAAGCTATCAAATACGGTACATTTCGGCTTTTAAAAAAATGCTATGCGTCGCCAGGTGTTTCATCAGATTCGAGGTGTTACCTCCTTTGCACAGTATCACCTTAAAGCACTTGTTGCAGGCTGCTGAGTTTGCATCTTTTGCTGTGAAGTACAGCCAGACTTTTGACCGCTTCGCCTTGGGCATTTTTAATCTGTAGCTCTGCTCTAAAAGAACGTACGTACCTGGGCCCGCCTACTATCCTTGGAAAGGTAAAATGATTGGCTAGAATCCAAAGTGTATGACATCTCGGGGGGGAAAGCACCGAAATGTGCGCTGCTTTTCGGTCTGGTTACTACCGTTTATGTCAGAACCGGTGCCATAATGGCAACGGATATCGGTACCCATCCTTGTCCTGAGTCCTGTAAATCAGTTTGCCAACACCACCAACAGACCAACTAATATTGTGGCATTGTTGTGGCATTGTGATCATTATTAATAATGATCATTTAAATTATGAAAATAGAAAATGGTAGATAATAATCTCTGGCTCCACAAAGCTGATAAATTCTGGAACTGAGACTGTTTACTTTGACCTTCAGCGCTATCACATTGACCAAATCTGACAAATAACCTTTGAAAGTCCTTCACCTCCTTTGTGGTAATAACAAATACACATTGTACTAACAGCATGTTTGTATACACTGATAAGATGTGTGTAATCTGTGTGTGTTGTTTCCCAGGGCCAGCTGTACCTTCTGGTTACAGACCAAGGTTTCCTGACGGAGGAGAAGGTTGTCTGGGAAAGTCTGCACAACGTTGACGGCGACGGCAATTTCTGCGATTCGGAGTTCAGGTTGCGGCCTCCTTCTGATCCAGAGACTGTATACCGTGGCCAGCAGGATCAGATAGACCAGGTCTGAGCACTGATGCAGGCAAGACTAGCAGAACCAGTAACAATTCCCGTCCAGACCATGATGTGTTTAAATGTGTTGTGCTTTTCACACCATCAGTGTGACACAAAGTAACGTTTTGGGGTTTTGTTTTTTTTAGCTGCTTTAAAGCATTGGCCTCAATGAAACACAACACCAGTTCCCATGAGACACAGAATTATCGAAGTGAATAGACACGGGAAATGAAGCCAAAGAAATAAACTCTGCGTCAACCCAGGCTAAAAAAAAATATAATGGAAACTTCTTAAATAATAAATGTGTTGTAGCTCCCAGTGCAAATCACATACAGGGCAGCCTGAATAGCACCGGGCAAGGCTGCATGGCACCTTGCCCCCCTCTAATGCATGCTTCACTGTGGTCCCTATCAATGCATTGTGTTTGTCTGTGATGCTCTTTTACCTGTTTCACAGCTGTCTTCTTCTCGGTGGACCAAAATAGATTGAACACAGATTTACTGCCTCGCTCCCACACATGCACCAATGAGACATGAACAGAGGGGCTATTACTTTTTATTCTTCTTGCTTACTCAGGTCTAGCACTCCTTATCAGCAAAATTGGTTTTGTAAGAAAACTGTATTTTATGGACGACTCATGACTTCAGTTAGATGAAGAAAAAAATTCCCCATCTTTACAGCGACACTGTGCATAGCATAGACAAGGAAACACTTTAGATAATGCACTCTGACAAAGTAGACGACAGACACAGTTGTTTCTCCGAATAAGGAAAAACTTGAGGCTTGTGACCAACTGTTCAATAACCATAACACAGTATTTGATGGATTTAAGCGTTGCGGTGATAGATTTGCTCATAGGTGATTCTTTCTCCACCTTTATATGTGTGTTCATGTCTGTTATCAGGATTATCTGATGGCGCTGTCACTGCAGCAGGAGCAGCAAAGCCAGGACTTACAGTGGGAACAACTCCCAGAAGGCATCAGTGATCTAGAGTTGGCGAAAAAGCTTCAGGAGGAAGAGGACCGACGAGCCTCCCAGTACTACCAGGAGCAAGAGCAGGAGCAGGCGGCGGCGGCAGCAGCAGCACACGCACAGGTAGGGAGGGTGGGAGATAGGGAGATAGCAGGTAAGAAAGGAGGTAATTTTATGAACCACAGAGGGTAAAGTTTGCCTTTTGGAAACGGAAAGATGTCTGCATCAGAGAGCAGAATTACAAAGGAGGAACTGATGATGAAAAGGGGAAGGTGATCGCACATAATCATCCTTTTTCTCCTTAATTTGTGTGAGCAGAGTATAAAATTCAGAAAGTGGACAAAAAGAAATAAAACAGAGAACAGGAGATAAAAGTAAAACTCTTCAGTTTTATTCACATCAGTTTCTTTATACAGCTTTTCTCCTTTTTTACATTTTTCTTCCGGCTGCTCCTTTTAGGGGTCGCCCAAGTGGAGCATCTCTCTCCATCACACCCTATCCCTAGCATCCTCTTCTATCACCAACCCTCTGCATGTGCTCCTTCATTGCATCCGTTTATCTTCCCTGTGCTCTTTTCTCTTGTCCTCCAGCCTGGCAGCTCCATCTTCTACATCCTTTGTCGAAAATATCCCCTATCCCTGCTCTGCACATGTCCAAACCATCTCAGCCTCGCCCGTCTTTGTCTAAAAATTCACATTTTTGTTGTTGTTATCCACGAATTTTCAATTGACTGTTTTACAAAAAAAGCAGATATAACGTTCTGGAAGGAAAGAGAGGGTAAAGTAAAATGTAAAAGTGAAATTAGCCAAATGTGGCATAATATTTGGATGTAAATGATGTGATATTTAAAATCTCCATATATCAGTATCATTTCAGAAATGTTGAAGAAGAGGTCAGAGGTCCAAAGTACATGATATACCCATCTAACATTCCCAGTGTGCCTATATGTTATTAATACAAACAATTGCAGTAAGAGATGCAGTTTTAAATAACTCTATATATCATTACTACTTTGACCATCAGATCAATCTATTCACTTTGAAGGAGAGGTCAGAGGTCAAGTGTGATATATAATAGATTGCTATATGTTGGCAAGCCACACACTTGTAAGAATCACAGTTTCTAAGGCTTTTTCTCAGTTTTCAACCAATCAAATTATGAAGTTGACCCTGGAAACCTTGGTGGATGTAAGCCAACTATTAATGGATTGCGACCCCCCCACCCCCACCCCCGTACACCACTAAAAAGATTGATCAGAATTCATTCAAATCTTTTTAAGCTATTATGTTCATACACGCTACCAAGTACCTCCTTGGCTGAGGTAATTACTGTGAATCACTCTTGCTGTAAGTAACACTGACACACATGGCCAAAGTTTCATGAGGACACGTCTTAACGTCCTGCAGGGTGTCAGGACAATCAGATTATGATAATTTTCCCATGTTTACCACACAGCATTAAACACATTCATACTATGTGTTCAATATGAAGTCAATATGTCATAAAATGAAAATCAAACAGAATAGGTCATCTTAAATTCTAAATATGTTTTACTTTAGGGATCTGTCTGCATGGGTTAGGTGTGGATGGTGTTTGTCTTTGTGTCCTGTATCTGGTGGTAAATGCACCGTACTGTATGATTATTCTCACATCAGTGCGAATTACAGACTTGAAAGAGCTCACAGAGCGACCACGTTCAACCTGAATGCGTCATGTGTTTGCATTCTCATGATCACCTGCTTGTTAAAGTTCAGGACTGCAGTGCATGTGTGAAATAGCTTTAGTTTACCTCTCAAAGTCTGTGTAATTAATTCCAGAGAGAGATTAATTTTTGTTTGATCATTTCTTGCCACAGTTTTTCAACAAATACAAACAAAGCTGTAAATTTCTACTCTTTTGCTGTCCTGTTCGGGAAGGAGGGCCAGCAGGATGCTGCCGAGGGGGCCGAGACGGACAGAGGTGGTCCAGGAGCAGGGGGAGCAGCAGCCAGCGGTGGCGTAGCAGCACCGGCTGGAGCCACACCCAGCCCGGGGAAACAGTCATCTAGTGGGGAGCGTAAAAACAAGAAAGAATCAAAAGATAAAGACAAATGTGTTATTTTGTAACATATAGCTGTCTGCGTGAGTGTGCATGTGAGTGTTTTGTGCATTTGCTTATCTGTGAGAAAGGGGACAGAGTTTTTTCTCCATGGACTGGACACACACAACGCACAGCCCCCACTTGATGGCAAACAAGGGAAGGAGACGATTGAGGAGAGATGTGACTAACAGAGGATTTGCTGTTCCCAAACCACTGGTGCCTGCTATCCTCTATCCTCAGTGGAACCTGGACATCAGAGGAAGGGGCAAAACAACAACTACTACCCCTTCTCTTTCTTAGAGTCCGCCAAACTTTGTTACAAGTTGCACACTATATTTGTGAAGGGAGGGAGGGGGGTCAAGTTTACCTGGGGATGGTGTATTTTATAGCCAACGACATAATCCGAAGAAACAAAATCTCACCCTCTCACATTCTCTTCTTTTACAAAACTTAACTCACTTTGGTCATTTTTTTCAGTAGTGCAGCTTATAAGCTTTTTTGTATGCGTCAATATTTACAAAACATATATAGCCATTGATGCCAAGATTCACATTTTATTTATCTGAGTAACCTGTAGCTTTGGGAGAGGTTCTATGTTTTTTTTTTTTTTTGTTCCTTTTCTCGCAGTCTAAAGGGAAGTCGATGTAACGCCACTCGTGTCCCCTCTGAAACACTACATACTAAGGGTTAATTAGCTGCCAGATACTGTAGCTATGTTACAACACTCATCACAGCTTGCCCTGTTCAGATTTGCCTTACCAGAGTATGGCAGTGTTGTATTCTGCTCTGTCTGAATGTGTATGTGCAGTAAACGTGTGCTACTTTGGTATAAACGTGTCATTTACTGAGCATCACTGATGTACCGGTAACAAGATTGCTTTTTTTTTTTTTTTTTTTGTATGCTGCATCAGTTAAGCTACACATTTGGGACATTTTGTGTCTTTTTTGTTGTGATTCTGTTTCATAAAAACAAGATTTGGGACAGGAAAACTGAAGATTACGTTGGCACGTTATGTCTGAATCTGATGTTTCTGAGACGCGCCTATCTTTCGGCAGATTAGGTTTGCGTTCGATGGCACCTAGTTTAGAGTGAGCGGTAGTTTGAAAGTCTGTTCTGACAGTTTCCTGTAGAGCGTGTGTGTCTGTGTGTGTGGAGACACTGTTAGAATCAGGGCTTTGAATTCAGTAATCCACACACATTTCTCTGAACAACGGAGGTCCTTTTATTAACATATAAATTGGACTCCAAATATGTGACATCAGGATATACAATATAATAGAGTCAGATTTAACAGCAGGCCGATAGTATCCTATGATATTAGCCATTTGACAGTTTGTCAATATCGGCAATCATAGTGGCCAATAAATGTAAACTAATAAAGTAAAGAAGAGATGGGAGAAACACCCTTCAGCTATTTTATGAGTGTTGATGTTGCATACTTTGTCCACCAGAGGGCACTTTGCAACTTCCTTGTTGGCAACACAAGTGTTTGGAACCCAAACGACTGCCGGCTAATCCGAGCAGAGTCGACCATAAACGAGAAAATGAAAATAAAACTAAAAAATAACAAATGTTACGGAAATCTGTTTGTTTTGTGGCTAATTTATTATAAAATCAGATTTTTAAATCAAATATCGGTATCTGTATATATCAGGCTCTACAAGATCATTTTCAACTTTGAATTTTTCTCCCATTGTTCTCCACAGTTCTCCCTTTCCTAGCCCCTTCTTAGTCAGCTTCAGAGAAGACTAATTTTATCAGATATTTATGAACATTCAGGCCCAAAGTTCGCAGACAGAGCTGTCTTTGGAGGTTGTAGGAAATTCTGTGGTATCACCTTTAAACTTTTGTGCATTTTCACTGCGGCGCTGCGCATGCAGACACATGATGTACATATTTATCTAACCCATTCTTATAATTTAGCTAGTGGTTTGTGCCATTATTGTACCATGGGACTGCCTCCTGACAAACTTTTTCTATCTACACATTCCAGTCGGATGCCTTGACTCGAGCCTTCTGCTAGAGACTGAGGGAGACAGTTGGCGTAGGAGGTCTTTGCAGCGCTTGTAAAGTGGTCTCCATTATTTTGTTGAGTGAGAAGAAAATTCTCTGTCAGGACAGCAGGCTACCTACTGTGTGGGAAACCTTTCTTACGAGCTTTGTGTGATGGCTGGAGTTTGTGCTCCCCATTTGTTTCTTTGGCCCTAGCAAGGCTATGTTTTGTATATATATATACATAACTACAGTTGAATATATAACGCCTTACAGCATTTCAGCATATTTTATAGGACAAAAGGAAACAGGCGTATTACTAGAATGAGACAATCCATACATTTTTCACGTAAACGTCAGAACTTCTCTCAGGCCTTTTTTGATGGGACATATCCTCGGGTGTCTTTTCAGATGTTAATGTTTCTAATGACACGGTTCCTCGGCCTGAAGTCACTATCTCAGTCGCAACTTTTAAGCATCCGTTATATGTACACACTACACAACTATTAGGACACTTTGAAGGACTTGACACTAACACTGTTATTGACAGCTGAATTCATTCAAATAACAGTAAAAAGCAATGGACTGGCTGGTCCTGGTGAAAAATAAAGACCTCGCTGAACAGGGTTAAGGAACATTGTTACTTCTTTGCAGATTTTTTTTTTCATGCACCTTAAAGTAATAAAGTAATCAAAATTTCTCTTTAAGAAGATAGAGGGGAGGCTTTCTGATTATTTTTTTTTCACCCTGTCTTGGCCCATCAACAACATGCTGATTAAACATTCCAGAGGAGATTTTTTAAAAATTAAACTTTATTTTAAAGTTGGATTTGATTTTGAAGATTTTTATGTGGGTCTTTGTTTGAATACAGCGTGAAGTTACCTAAATGCCACAGATTTTTACTATTGTTTCAGATTTACTACTGTGCATCCGCTTGCTACTCCTAGTCATTATCACCTGAATTAAGTATTTTTGTTGTAATGTGTTTGGTTCCCCCTACTTCCTATGATGAATTGATCAGAAGGATATTGTGTGTTTAATGTCTCAAAGTGGTCTCTTGTATGCCTTGTAAAAGTGATGGTGGGGTAAATGCTGTAAAATTAGTATTTTGACAAGGTGATCGTTGAACATATAGTTGTTGTAATTGGTTTTGCACTGTTACATTGATATGCACTAACAGAAAAAAAACATACCTCATTTTCTACGGAACACAAATTGTGCAAGAGTGCTATTGTTCTTTTGGGTACCTTAAAAAAAGTAAATAATGGCCAAAATAATAATTCTTAGTAGCAGTTGCTCTTAAGCCAGCTAAATAATACGAATTTGTAAAAGTATGAAAGGGCTGATTAAATGTTTTGGCTTAAAATGAAAGGATAAATCTGTTACAAGGAGCCACTCTGTTTCCAGAAATGGCGGGATGTTGTGCAAAATGTAAAAATAGACAAAACATACAACTTTGCAGAGAGATATGGAAGCTTGTTTCAGCCACTGAAAAAGGAGCCATTCGTAGTTCATAATAATCTCACAATGTTGACTTACTTTTTTAGAAGTTTGAGTTAGTAACTCCAAATTGAGAAAATAACTTGAAATTTTGACTTGGCTTAGCTAAAATTGTTTGGGATTTTTTTCAGTGGCAGCAACAAGCTTCCATAGAGAAACCCTGTTTTGAACTTAAATAGAAAAACAGGCAACATATCAAATATTAAAACTGGCGGGTTTTTTTGTTTTTTTTTTACTTTTTCTTACATATGCACATTTTGACTATGATGCCAGGAACGCATTTCAAATAAATCTAAAGTCGCATTTTCTTTTCACAATGCCATGTTTTCCCCCTTTTTGAGAGATTTTGACTGTGTAAGCATTCAAGTTTAGTAGCCAGACTCTCTAAAAACAGAGCCATGCTGTTGTCACATCCCTTTCTTCCGTGTGAAACACGTTGGTCCAAAATCTGTAGATATTGTTCAGCATTAATGGGACCTTTGCAGATTAACAAATTGCTCGTGTTGGTCATGGGCCTCCGTACAATCACAGGTGCTGCTTTTTAAACAATCTGAACAGCCCATGTCCTTTTTACTCTGGAGGACGTGGTGCCAGTGGTTTCCAGAAAGACCATTCAAACCCACGCACAGTTGTCTGCTTCAGCTCAGTCCACTATAAAATAGACCGTGGTGTTTATGGATCTTGCTGTACATGAGGTTTTTAACTTTGTGGATGCAGCATCACTGCTTGCAGAACTGTTTCAGACTCCACGCAGTGATTCCCACCATGATTATCCCTGTTTTTAAGGCAGTGCAGCCCCAGAGCCTGATGATCCTCACAGTCATTCAGTTCAGGTTTTTCCAGCCTTGTCATTTGTATTGAGAGATTTTGTCCAGATTCTCTGACTCTTGTATTGATGATGAAAATGATGAAATCACTAAATTCTGTGCAGTTATCAATAAGAGCACTTAGATGCCTATGTCCATTTTTTTTTTTTATTTGTTTGTTTGTTTTGGGTTTTTTTTATTGTGTTGCTGGCTTCAAATTCAAAATGAGCATTAAAAAGTTGCTTAGTTATAACATATGGCGCTTTTGTAGTATTTATAATTAAATGTATGGTTTAAATTAATTTAAAGTCTTCTTGTGGTTTAATTTATATTTTTCACAGCATCCAGATGTTTTTGGAAATCGGGCCATAGCACCTTCAATAGAACTTGCTGCAATTTGATATATTCGTAGTTAGCGGTACATCTACACCAGACTCAAGTATACCAATACAAAGGCTGGAGTTATCAGCTCGGCGCTGATATTCAATTCCACTGGTATCCAATTCCATCAGCAAAAAAATGGTGTAGGTTAACCCCTAACTATTTTTTTTCCCATCAAATCCATCATTTCATTACACAATGTTCTCAAAGAAAGGCAACAGGTCAAAAGTACATACAAATGTGAAAATGCTTCATCAGGCTTGAGTGTTTTCATTAATGTAGCAGAGGGAAATGTTCATTGTTGTTGTGTGACAGAGAGATCCAGAGTGCTGAACAATCTAAGGGAGATCTTTTCTTTATTGCAATATCAAAACTCCCAGATTTTACCCTGTGATGCATGTACAGTGTGGGCTGAAAAATAAAGAGGAGTAAAAGTTCATCATCGATTACCCCAAGAAATTTATTTTCCACTGTCCGGCCTGTTTTGTTTATATTTCGCATAAAAGAAGCAAACAAAAAGGAAAGCGTTTGTGAATATGGGCGGTTACTCATTTGTGTTGATTTCAATGTTCATGTATTTACATAAATGACCAAATAATGTATGTAGCCTTTCACATTACAGTCACATATTGTATATGGTGATATATATATAAATATATATATATATAACAAAATGCCTTATAGACGAGGGACATTCAACCTGATTAGAAGTTACCAGGAAAATAAAAAACTAAGATAAGTTGTTGGTTTGTTGTCATTGCTTTGAAGTCTTAATGTCTTTTGAGAAAAGTGGAAGTTGCACCATTTCATAGCCTGTATGTGTGAAAACTGGAACTGTGAGTTGGATCATTCCACGTAAAATTAATCCATTCTGGAAAAAAGTTCCAACCTGACCACCTGAGAATCAGTTAATACAGTTTCATTATCGTATGTATTGAAGCCGTGCAAAACTTCACCTTCACACTACAAAAAATATTTTGTAAGATTGACTTGGTTACTTTTTTTTCCCAGGTGGGAGGAACTGGTTATATCTGTTTGCCTTACATATGAACAAGATGTATGAAGCATAAAAGTCCAAGGACACTGTACCAGTTGGTTAGACACTGCAGTGGAATATACACTCACCAACCACATCATTAGGTACACCTGTTCAACTGTTTTCTTTTTGAAAACACCTAATTAGCCAATCGTATGGCAACTCATTAGAATTAATCATTGAGACATGGTCAAAATGACCTGCTGCAGTTCTACACACAACCATCGAAAATGCCCTTTTGTGTCAGAGGTAAGACAAGAAAAGGCCAGACTGCTCTGAGCTGACAGGAAGGCAAAGGAAATAACCACTAATTAAAACAAAGGTTGCAGAAGGGCACCTCTGAACAGATGACCCCTCAAACCTTCAGCCTTCTATCCGGTCTTCCTTCTCTCATCCCAACCGGTCGCAGCAGATGGCCCCGCCCCTCCCTGAGCCTGGTTCTGTCAGAGGTTTCTTCCTGTTAAATGGGAGTTTTTCCTTCCCACTGTTGCCAAAGTGCTTGCTCATAGGGGGTCATATGATTGTTGGGTTTCTTCTCTGTATGTATTACCGTAGGGTTTACCTTACAATATAAAGCACCTTGAGGCAACTGTTGTTGTGAAATAAAATTGAACTGAAATTGAATAAATGACTAAACTAAGTTTAGTTTACTGAGTAGGTCTAAGGTTCTTATGAAAGTTCTCTAAAACATATTTTTGTAAGCAATATATGGATTTTAGTAAAGTGTTTTATGTGTTGCTTTATAAACCAGTCAACTCTCAAGATGTCCACCACTTCATAATCACTGTTCTTAAGAAAAGTATGGGGGGGGGGGAGAAACATTTACACACACACAGAAACTTGTATTTCATTTTAAACTTCCAACTGGCAAAGCACGTACACGCACTAGCTGAGAGATCTTCACTCCCACCCCATCAACAGTTTCACGCTGAGGCCCACAAGCAAACTGATCCTGGCATGACCGAAGACTCAGCACAAAGACATTTGGCTTCTCACTCCCCCCCAGCTTCAACCAGTTACAAAGATGTGTAATTTAAATTTAAATCCAACTACATGCATGGCAGTCCGAGGTGTGCAGTATTGGTCCAGCTCTGAAAGAATTACGAAGCTTAACGAGCTTTTAAACAAAATTTAAAAAAAATAAATAGCACTGAAATGACCGAACAAGACGAGACAGAGGCAAGATGTTGGTTTAGTCACAGTTGACACGAAGCTTACAGTCTACATACAGTATGATGTCCCCTTCAAAGGGCAGGTTTTACCCATCTTGTGCACTTTTTCAAATTCAAACCTTCTACACTGATACTTCCTGCTAGCATGAGAGAGTTCAATGATGGACACAGGATGTCTCTACAATACAAGTTTCACAAAAAGGAAAAAAAAGAAAGAAAAGAAAACAAGCTGAAAAGCAAATGTTCAAATTTCACTGAAATAACAATGAGCAAACAACAACCATGTGTGCCCTTAAAAGGCTCGCTTACCTCCACTGAATGCCCTGCAGTTTGACCTGAAAGTCAAATTTGAGTTTAGACACACAGACCTGTCTGTGATTCAATTCGTGGCCTATGAGAGGTATTTAGCTACAATGCGGGCTCTTTTACAGTTTTATAATCATTTCTTTTACAAAAACAGGACATCCACAGCAAAAATGACTTTTCAAAAAAGATATTTCTTTTCGTCATCTGTGAAACTTCCAAATGAGTCAATTATCCCTTCATGTCGGGTTCTATAATACGCTAAAGACATATTACACAGGAAAATTGAGTGTGACGCTAGGCTACTGAAAATGTACAGAGAACACTCAATAAGAGAAGTCTTAACATCACTTGAAAACTTGTTACAAAGACTGTGCTGTACAATAAGGTTTCTAAATATTATTAAAACATGTGCACAGGGTTGTGTAATGGTAACAGCAAAACTGTCAGGAAAAAAACCCTACACTGGAGGTACACTTGTCTATACAAAATAAAATAGTGTCATCAACCTTTTGTGCACAAACGTGCCGCCAAAAGAAAAAAGAAAAAGAAAAAACAAAAAGTTGATATTCTAAAAATAAAGTTCAGAAAAGTCTTCAGATCTTCAGGAGCTTTCATGTTGCAGATTTGTGGCTGTGGTTAGAACTGCCGCGGCGTTCCTTTGAAGGTTTTGAATCCGCCCACAGTGCCGCCACTGGGAATGGAGTTGTTGGTGATCTGTACAATTCGGCTCATTCCAGACGAAGAGTGACTGCAGAAAGACAAAAAGGTCATGTCTGAGAAGGATAGAAGGGCGGCACGCTACTCTGCTTTCTCAACACGTCTCCATTATGCAGCATACCTGGAAGGCGGCATCATGGCGCTCCGAGAGTCCCCCATCCTGCGATTATCGGAAAAGCCTCCACCCTGGGAGCTTGAGCCACCGTGCCACTCCTTCCTCATTCCCTGCTCCCTGCCGTGACGTTCCACTACGACCTGGCGACCCGAGCTGAAAGGCTGCAGAGGCAAAGGAAATGCTGAATGTCTCTCACACAGAGGAAAGCCAACTCAAAATGTAAAGGTTTTCCATCGTGCAGGAGGATCAGGGAAAGACATCACTCCTTTTTCAGAAGATAAACTCACCTGATCACTCATCACCATGGGCCTTCTTTCATCTCGATCATTAAAGCTCCTTTCACGGTTGATGGAGTGGCCTCCTCTGAGAGCAGGACCCGGACCGACACCTGGGCCATCCCTGCCCGATCGCTCTGCACGCATGCGCATAGGCCCGCTGCTCAGCCCAGCAAGAGATTTCAAAGAGAGATTAGCTTTCCAAAACCATCAAGCAACTAATAATGCTTAATCTCCAAACAGGAGTTTTCCTTTACCGCATATCTCCCTTATTGGAGTTTATCCCGCCATCATTCTTCCATCCGTGCCCTGCATCTCTCGGTGCGCGATTGTGCGACATGCCCGGTATTGCGCCTCTTGCTCCCATAGGGCGATCGTGCATGGGAGCGGGGCGTCTGTCGTCTCTGTCCCGGCGGTCGGTGTCCCGAAGTTCAGCGCGTGGAGGTGGTGGCGGCTCAGCTCTGCGGACCGTTTCAAAGTTTTTGTGGTAGCGATCAAAGCCGGAGCCTTCTCTGTGAGGAGCAGGCCGACTCTTCTTCACCTCAGGCTCGCCGTCAAACCGGTTTCGTCTTGGAACACAAAGAGGACCAAAATGTAATTCACCGAAAGTGCAATAAAAGCTTTCTTTGGAGTCCATAAATGATTCCAACAAATGGCATCAACATTGTGATTAGTAAACTAATGTAGTTTAAATGTGTACCTGTCATACGTGTTGGGTGGTTGGCTGGCGGTCTCGGGGAAGCGGCCTCTCTCTCGGGGAGTGAAGTTTGTAAAGCGGTTCTGCTGCCTGTTGTAGTTTGAGCCTTGATTCAAACGGGCGTCAGACTCGGGCTGTATCTTCTTGTTGCCGTTCCAATAGGAGTCGTCTCGTCGACTGAAACATCGAATACAGACACTGAGTCACGAGTGCGGGACGCCACTTGTCACTCTGTAATACAGATAACACTAGCTACCACTATAAACACAACATTACGTCACAGACTTTACATATTATGTAAATGCCACTCGATAACAGCGCTCCCTCTCCTAATGAAAACCAAAAACTCTCAGATTATGGTTGTGCTGCGCACACACAGACCCAATGATGATCTTTTCTGTACCGAAGTCAAACTGAACAAAATTTTACTTTTGAGAAAACAAAAGAAAAAGCTGTTAAGCTCTTCGTCAGCTGCTCAGTTTCCATTTTAAAATAAATGTAACTCATGGGTAATGATTATCCACACTCGTCTTCGCATTAAAACAGCTGAGACAAAACTACATGTACCCGTGTTCCACTTCACGGCCTCTCTTCAGGTTGTTTCTCTTTTCTTGCTCAAAGCGAAGCTGCTCCTGCTGCCTCCGCAGTTCCTCACGCTCACGAGCCATGCGCTCCGCTTCCTTCCTCCTTTCCTGAAAAAAATAAATACAAATTTAAACAATTAAAAATATGGCTGCGGTTACAACATTACGTTAGATTTGATTTAGGATTTAAAGACGTGATAAAGCCGCTCCCATCTTCCTCAGCTCACTCTTGCCTCAACAGGTTAGCCCCCTTTATCCCTTAAATGCTAATGAAAAAGAAGCTAACGTGGCGTCTCACACATGCTGTTGCTGGGCAGTTTTTTGTTGAAGCAGCAGCAAACTTTCTCACAGCTATTGGAGTTTCCCATGCATTTGCCACCACATCTCATCTATTACAAGCTTCATATTACCAAAATGTTGACAGCAGCTTTCGAGTGCCAGCTGCGAATATCAGTCAGTGCATGCAAGGGTTAGTAGACGGCTACATCTGTGACCACCATTTCTAAATGACAGCTATAACATAAAAAGTTAGTCTGATACACGTTTCACCTGCTCTATACGAATTCTCTCCCTCTCAAGCCTTTCCCTTTCCAAGCGCTCCCGTTCCAGTTTTTGCCTCTCCATCTCCAGTCTCTGGCGCTCCCGGAGAAGGTTCTCCCGCTCTTCACGCTCCCGCAACAGGCGGATACGCTCACGCTCCCGACGTTCATGTTCTGCAATTTCACGGCGCCTGAAGACAAACAAGACATCCCTCGCCTTGAAACTCAAACATACAGCAGCCTCAGCATTTTATAAATCTACCAAATGTAATAACTTGTGTGCGTACTTGCGCAACTCCACGGCTCTGCGGACACGCTCCATACGAGCCATCCTTTCACGCATCCTCTGCTCCTTCTGCTCCTTGATTTTCTCAAAAGGTAAGATGTCCCGCTCCTCCCCCTTTTTCATAAAAGGTCGCATTTTATCTTTCATCATCTCCAGCTAGTAGGGAAACAGAAATTCAAGCTTGAAAAAAAAAAAAAGAACTAAAGCACATTAATCACAAACAAACAAAAAGTATAGAGAGAACTTCATACCTCCTCGGGAGGAATCAAACTTCTTGGCCGTCTTTGAAAGTTCATGTTAACAAAAGGCTGAAAAAGTATCAAACAGAGCACATTTGTATTCATCTGAAGACAAATACACATTTAAAATGTGGTTACAATTAAGCAGAAATAATTCTTACTTTGTCAAAATACTTTCCCCTTCTGAAAGGTCTCATTTTGCCAAAACTAGACTCTCCTTTGTTGTGATCTACCACCATCATCTTGCTTGGGCTCTTTGCCCCTGTTAAAAAAACAAAAAGCAAATTATGACCACAAAGCAGCTACGTTACACTCTCCAAATCAGAGATGAGAAGAGGGCTAAAACCTACGGCCATGCTTTCTGTCATCCTTCTTTGCACCTTCGTGTCCTGAACCAGATGAAACGGAGCTGGATTTTCCGCTTCTGGCATCTTGCTTCTTGGATACGTCTTTGTCCTTTTCAGAGAGTTTATCAACTTTCTTGTCTTCTTTTTTGTAGGACGCCTGTGGCCTAAATGAGAAAAGGACAGAAAGTTAAATAGGCTTTCATACAATTACCATTAGCACTTTTTTCCGCTTCCTCCTGTCACTTACTTGTTAGTCGCCTTCATCCCGGTGGAATTGCGCTTTTCATTTGCCTTCTCCTCTGCTTCTTTCTTTGAGGGCTCCTTTTTGAATGGATCATTTTTGGCCTAAAGAAAAAAACAAAAAAAACAAGATTAATAAAAAACAAAAAGAGTGATACAGGACCAACGTTTTATTCTATGAAGAAATGAGACATAATGCATTCAACCAACCCTTTCAACATATATCTGCTGTCCATGAAGCTCTGTGCAGTCCAGGTGGGAGATGCAGCGTGCCACCTCTGTGCTGGACGACATCGTCACCAAGCCGTAACATTTCGAACCAGGACTGCGAGCGTTCGTAACCACCTTGGCACTTAAAACCTGTTGGAAATTTTTGTTTTCTCTATAAAATTCCAAGAATATTTTTTTATGCTCAAAATAAGTAACGACAACTAAGTAACCACACACACAAAAAAGACGTTACCTACCTTGCCATATTTGCCAAAAAGGTTTTTCAGATCAGCTGCTTTGGTGTTTGAAGAAAGGCCGCTCACCCAAATGTTACGAGACGAGCTGGCAGTGTTGTTGCCGCTCACAGCTCCTAATAAACATGTTTTCCCAAACAGCAGTAGTATCAGAAAAACCAAAACACCACACTGAATATTTTTTTTTTCCCTCTCTAAAAACATCCTTACCCTTTTCATCTTTTGCAGCTTTTCCATCTCTGTCTCTTGAAGAGCTAAAAAGCAAAAGGTTGAAACAACAAACAGGAAATGAATGACGGTAAATAACACCATGACGTAAGCTGACAGGCACACGGCTAGTGGAATAAAATAACTCGTGGTTCTGTTGAGGGGGGAAAAAAAATCCTTTAGGCAAGACGTGGATCTGAACCAATGTCTCAAAGGCTTCATTGATTTTTCCAGTGGTGAGATGGGGTCAAGTTGTCAGCCAATTTATTCTCTGGACAAATGAAATCTTCGGAGGTTTGTTCAACTTCAGCGAATCATTTGGCCACAAAGGGGAAAAAACCGTCATCACAGAGACTAATGCTCTTTTACACTGCCTTGTGTAGAAACTGGAAAAGGCTTAAAAATTGCTGGAAAGGCCAAAGTAACAAAATAAGAGTCGTTCTCTCAGCTTGTGGTTAACTTCACATTTTAACCGACTTCAGAGAAATAAATCAATGCCGTAAATGGCAGGATTAGGTACATCAGTGAACATCTCCCTCATGGCAAAAAAAAATTTAAAAAATAAAAAAATATTTCTTGAGGCTACCCACAATGTTGCGTTCTTAGTGAGCTGGACTTGGTAGTAGTATCAAAGAACTGACATAGAAAGACAAACCTCTTTGCTTGACCTGATGCCCCAGTAGTGCAGGGGCCTTTCTTCCCAGAATCCTTCTCTTTATCACCCGTTTCAGCTTTCTTCGTGGCGTCTCGGCCGTCTTTCTTCATGGGCTCGCCACGGGATCCATCGTCCTTCTTACCATCTTTGTGGCCCTCCGACTCTTTCGCTTTCATGTCATCGTCTGGGCTCATCTCAGCAGAGGCCTCTGGCTCATCATTGCCCTTCTCTGCCTCTGGATCTGGAAGTTTCACATGTTTACCTGTTTCCAGGAGGTCGTCACCATCAACATCCAGAGTGATGGCATCTTCGTTTGGGATTGAGACGGATAGGTGATCCTCCTCGGCTTCTTTAGAGGAATTCATGGCTTCAGCATCCATCTCAGCCACTTCAGGCTCGACCTCTGGATCCTCATCCGCGTCTGGTTCAGCATCGGGATCGGCCTCGGGCTCAGCGTCCACCTCTGGCTCAGGCTCTGAATCAGCCTCAGCCGCCACAGCGTCTGTCTCGGGTTCAGCCTCAGAGTGAGCGAGGCTGTCCTCACAGGGTGGAGGCTTAGAATTTTCACGAATACCATCATCTGTATCAGTTACATCTGAGGGATTTAACAAGGATAAACATGGCAAAAACACAACTTTTAACATTTGACATGTCGCATGTTACTTGACCTATAAAGTAGAATAGAAAGCACATTTAGTGTTAATGGTCATCGAGGGCGTAGACACCACAGGAAGACACAAAACACACAATCTCCTTGGACATGTGGGAATATTTCCGTGCTTCTCATTTCTTGACACATGAAGTACTTCAGTATGAATTCAATTCCCGATACGTCCTACGACAAGTCATGTGGAGGAATTGCATCAGTTCATCTTTTGGGTTTTCTCCATTTAGGCAAAATACATTCCCGGTGGGTCAGTTCTTGAAAAGTCGTCTGAGTTTTAGGATATCTTCTTTATCATCCAGCATTTCTTGTATAATAAATGTCTTATCTTAGCAGGTTTTATATGGGGGGGGAAGTAAAAGTAAAAAAGTTATCATCAAATCCAACCCGCTGTAACGTGTCCATTCAGTCACACCCATGCAGTTAGAAAGAGTCCATCCCTTTGTGTACGACAGTCTATCCTTGCTGAACATGTTGTGGCATCTTCACTGCACACATCATGGGTGGGCTGCAGCCACCTGGGTACAAATGTATGAGGTTTCTTGCTGTTTCTTGACAAATGGCTTCTGTACATGTACAACATGCTCACATGAATGTCGCAGTCCTTGAGTCAACCCATGTACCGACTTCATTCGCAGAGCGTTTCACCTGCCAAGACCTAACACGAGGTGCCCATTTCCTGTGGCGAATGGAGTGAACCATTCAGATCTACCCAACACACATTTTACAGGTCCTGTCCAATCATGCTGTCAATCACAGCGACAACAAGAAAGTGCAGTGATCCTCAAATCTTACAAGCTAGTGCTGCCTCCAATTTTCATTCATTCAGTGAATATATTCAATCTTCATTTCCTTAGGCGATGTAGGGAGACGAATGCCACTAAAAACAGAAATTCACTGAAGCAAACAACTGATTTCTTTTAAATATTTTGAGCAATCCAAGAAAACCGGGTACCCAGGCATCCTGTATCCAATGATTGACATGCGATGCAAAACAACAACAAAAAAGCCTTGACTCGATCTTGAGAAATGTCTCAATTAATCATGTATTTGTTCCTCCTTTTATGTGTTGCAACCTAGATAGATGCAGTAGCTACCGGAAGCATGAAATACCACATGATGTATGTATTGTACCTGGAGTTAGCTGTTGAAAAAAAGAAAGAAAAAAAAGGGGGGGGGAGGGATCCAAATGTTAGCATTGGGGATTGGTGTGCTATCATACATACCCTTTTCTGACTCATACTCTTCAGCCTCCTAGAAAACAAAAACACTCAGGTGAGTTGAGAAGGCTGTCAGTGTCAAGTACAACAACAAAAAGGGTTTGTGTCAATGTCTCAAACATCAACAGATGTGTTTATCACAGTCACCTTGGAAAAATTGTCATCTTCCACGGTGTTGTCCAAATCCGAATCCACTTTCTTTCCTAAAAGATTAAATTAAAACATTAAAACTCAACATGAAAACATTTAGAAAACATGAACTTGTTGAGGCCCCAGTCACACCGGTCGGTGACCATCTGGCAACCTCCAGGCATAAGTACAAATGTTAGCTGTTGAAAATGAAAAAAAAGGGGGTGGGGAGGGATCCAAATGTTGTTTGAATGTGGCTACTGGCAGTCACTGTGAATTGACTGGTAAAGCCCCACTGAAGTAGGCCAAGAGGCTGGTCAGTCAATCTGCTAGAGACCAAAACGATCGCAGGGAGGTATTTGGTGCAGCACCGTGTTTGTGAATGTCACTGGGTAACAGCCAGCACCCACTCAACAAATGCACTTTCCTCTGACAGAGGATGCCAGGGTCTCGCTGACCACACCTGGGGCAACCTGACTCTTATAAGAAAGAAAGATTACCTTTAGCTTTTCCGCCTTTGCGAGTTGGTGTTTCAGCTGAGAGCTGGAGCTGAATGTTTTCTGGGTCGCCACCTTCATCCTCAATAGCCTTAAAGAACAATCAAGTTAGGATTACTAATTAATCAGTATGCAAATTAAATAATTAAACAGCTGGCACGTAATAAGAGAGATACATAAATGCAATGACAGTGAACTTTTCCATGCTCCCCGGAGCACAATGACTGACCACTATTCACAAATTAATCACTCTGGTTTGGTTTATATGCAAGGCTGAAATATCGCATCACAGCTGATTGCGATTCAACTGACGGCTCACAAATTTTGCTTTAAGACTGCAGAAACATGCACAAAAAAGCACGCCGGCGGCGTATATTAACAATATTTATAGCTCAGCTCCTACTTAGGCAGCAAAGCGGATTATAGATCATCATGGACACTGACACTTTTCTCCTCTCCTCCTTTCCCCAAGCTTCCCTGCTTAGCTGCTTATGTCCTTGTCTTGTCTCATGTTTTTTTTCCACTTCCCTGGAACACTCTTTCACAGTCTGTGTCTAAAACCTAAAGAGAACTATGGATTTGATCAATTGGTCTCTGAATGCTATTGTCACCCTTTTCTCAACGAGAAGTCTGGGCTTGGGAGAGCCCGAGTGCCCTGGAGGGACTTTCCCTGCCGATGGACACGGCCCTACACGATGGCAGTGGATACTCAGAACAACATCTCTGAGCGGATATTAGGATACATCAGGGAAGAATCCGCTTAAATCAACACCTATGGGCGGAAGCTGGAATACATCACGGATCAGTTGGCTGCAGTCGTGAGGTCTCAGAATCTGCTCTGTGAGCAAAAGAGCGACTAGACCACGGAACTGAAGGCAAATAACATCATGGAGGAACTAGCAGCTATCCAACTAAAAAACAGCTCGAAATTCTCATGAGTTGTTAGAAAAGAAAATCGCCATCATAATGCAGCTACCCCTCCGGCGCCAGCTGTGGGCTCAAGGCTGGAACTGAACAAAACACCCTGATAACGACTGTGTTTAGACTGTTCCTTCCCATTCCATGCAAGGCCACCTGGGTTGGCTGGAAGACTGTTTACTTAGCCTGGTGGGGCGAAGGACACCGTCTCAGCTGAACTCTGGACACACACACACATATACACTGATATACACACTCATCCCCCCTCCCTTCACAAACGCCTTCGATGCTTGTGCCCTACCGGGGAAGATGGCAGTGGAGTGGACCAGCGCAGATATGCTGCAGGACCGGATGCGCTGTCTACACCGGCTCTCTCTTACCCTTTACCCGCCCCTGTTGCTTGTCTTGTGTTTCTATGGTGTATTGATAGTCATGTGCTTTTTGTGCTGAGGTGTTTTTTCTGTTATCAAACTGTTCTCCCACTAGGAGCTCAGTCTGACCTCAGTCCTCCTCTTACCTCATGTTATGTATTTTCGTTGTTTTTTTTCCCTATCAGCCTACCTTCTGGCATGTCTCCCCAATATGTTTGTGTAAAGTTGGTCAGAAGGTTCCTTTGTAAGTGCGCATGCGCCATTAGCGTGCTGCCTGCTGTAACCCTAATTTCCTTCGGGATTAACAAAGTATTCTGATTCTGAGACCGACTTTTAAATGTGAACATCAGACAGTATTGACGTTTAGCTAAAAATCTATTAAACAGGCTCCTCCGTCTGTTTAAAGCAACCACATGTTCGACTATATTAACTAAAACAAAACAAAAACAAACAAAAAACACTTTTATCCGTACCCTGGATGTGTCAGTACTCATCGTGAAAACTCAATCGAAAACAAGAAAAACCAAAAACACCGAGCAGCCACTGCGCTCTTATTTAGATCCGGACTTACAATGAGCGCATGCGTATTTTAACAATAAAATCCACACTTCCAGCACCTGGGATCAATCACGCGCAATCTGCTGCATCTGTTTGTGCTGAGATTAAGTGGTCCTCAAATGCGGCATCGAACCAGAGAGCCCTCGTCCGTCTGATTTTTCGAAGCGACGGGGGAATAAACAGGCCTTTTGTTTGGGCACCCCCGCTAATTTAAGGCGAGCGTTAACATTTTTACATACTTCAACACAACCTCCCTTGGCTCCTGGTCCGAGCTACAAACACGAAATATTTCCCGACAGATATCTAGCTTTAATGACTCCAAAACTCGGTCACTCTAGCAATTAAACTACGAGTGTTGTTCGCTAGAATCGATGGGAAATCTGTGACTACACGGGCTAGCATTAGCGTTAGCATCTGTGCACCGTGCAGCCAGGCTCGGTCATCGTTTCTGCACACATCAGCTCCGTCTGACTCACCTGTCTAAGTCGCGCGACAAGAACACTCTTCACACCAAAGGTGTCCAAATTTCTTCGCTTGAGCTCCGATTTAAGATCAACAACTCTTAATTCCGATATCTTCTTGCACTCGGTTGAAATGGCACCCGACGCCATTTTACCTCAAGATTACAGAATGGTTGCGCGCGCAGACACTTTCCCCCTGCGTCTTCTTCGTTGGTTTTCAGTAGTTATTGATTAAATGCTTCACCGTCATCTATTGTTAAGGAAAATACTTAATATTTTGGATAGTGATGTGCGATACCACTGATTTCCTTTCCGATCCGATACCAAGTAAAATTCAGGGTGGTATCTGCGATACTAATCCGATACCGATACTCTGTACAAAAACTTAATGTTTCATTGCATTTCATAATACAATATATAATTTTATTATGTAATTGTAATAATAACATAACCATATTGCTTCATAATGATTAGAGGACATCAGACAACTTGTTTTTATTGCTTAATCGTGCAGAATAATCATATAGAAATAAAGAAAAAAACTGAAGTTGTGCGCTATTTGAGCATGTTGCCTGCCTGCAGCACTAAAGGACTCTGCGAGAGACGTCTGTGTCCCTGTCCTCCTCTTCAGTTCGCCTCAACATAAGCTCATCATATTCTGTGATGTGATTTACTCCGA